>NW_027141174.1:11971990-12300655 GCF_036365525.1 Heterodontus francisci | reverse complement strand
TCATCAGAGCAGATGCGTCAGAGATGGAGAAACTGAGAGAATGGAATGGAGTCCTTACATGAGGTAGGGTGTGAGGAAGTGTAGTCGAGGTAGCTGTGGGAGTCAGTGGGCTTATAATGGATATTAGCAGACAGCCTATCCCCAGAGATGGAGACAGAAAAGTCGAGGAAGGGAAGGGAAGTGTCAGAGATGGACCATGTAAAGGTGAGAGAAGGGTGGAAATTGGAAGCAAAGTTGATAAAGTTTTGCAGTTTGGGGTGGGAGCAGGAAACGGCACCGATACAGTTATCAATGTACTGGAAACATAGTTGGGGGAGGGGGCCTGAGTTGGACTGGAACAAAGAATACTCGACATATCCCACAAAATATCCCTTCTCTCCGTAACGCTGCACATTCGTCCTTTTCAGATAACTGTCTAATTCCGTTTGGAATACTTCAATTGAACCTACCTCCACCAAATTCTCAGGCAACGCATTGTGGACTTAATCACTCGCTGCGCGAAAAAGTTTTTCCTCAAGCCATGTTTGCTTCTTTTACCCATTACTTTAAATCTGTGCTCTCTCGTTCTCGATCCTTTCACAGGGGTGAGGGGGGGGGGGAGTTGCGGGGCGCAGTGTCTCTCTATTTACTCTGTCCAGGCCCCTCATGATTTTGAACACCTGAATCAAATCACCTCTCAGCCTTCTCATCTCCAAGGAAAACAGTCCTAACTTCTCCAATCGATCTTCATAACTGAAATTCCTCATCCCTAGAACCATTCTCCTGAATCTTTTCTGCACTCTGACCAATGCCCTCCTGTCTTTCCTCAAGTGAAGCACACAGAACTGGACGCAATACTCCAGCGGAGGCTGAATTCATGTCTTATACAGGTTCAACATAACTTCTTTGCTCTTTCCCCCTATTAAGAAAGTCCAGGCCACAGCTCTCTCAACCTGTCCTACCACCCTCAATGACTTATGCACATGTATACCCAGGCACCACTTCTCATGCACTCCCTTTAGAATTGAGCCCTTTTTTATATTTTATCTCCATGTTCTTCCTACCAAATTGAATCACTTCACATTTCTCAGCATTGAACTTCATCAAATTGTCTATGTCCTTTTGAAGATCTACACTATCCTCCTCACATTTCACAATGCTTCCAAGTTTTGCATCATCTGCAAACTTTGAAGTTATTTCCTGTACACCAAAGTCTAGGTCATTAATATATATCAGGGAAAGCAAGTGTCCGAAGACTAACGCCTGGGGAACTCGACTACAAACCTTCATCCAGCCTGAAAAACATCCATTAACCACTACTCTTTGTTTCCTATCACAACGCCAATTCTTTGTTCTCCAAAGTACCTGATGCAACAAAACCAATTATTTTTGTCTACGCCCATTTAAATACTGGTTTCCCGCTTACCAGGAGGTCTGCAGATCTTGCGTTCAATTTCCCATAGACACTTCCTGTTCCTGTCCAACATTTTGCAGAGATATTCTGTTTTCTACCCTCTTTGGTCGGGTTCAACAGTCATATATTGATATAATTTGTAGTTTAGTTCATTGATCCTTGACAGACAACAGCAATTTTTAATGTCCCTCACAAGTTACGGTTACACATTCAGCATAAGTACTTCCCTAATCGCGCCAGGCTGCCTGGACAGAGAGGAATGCAGATTCTCTGTTCGGATATGTGGTTTACGTTTCTAAAATTACTCAAATATCTTCATTGTCAAAGACAGAGTCCTACCCTTTCAAAAGTACGTGATTCTGTTATACAAATAATATTACGCTGATTTACGATCATTTTATAATCAACACAACCATAGAACATAATTCTGCACGAATATACTGCATATTGGAAGGCTGATGTTTAAGTGTAGCACTTGTGGATGTTACATTCTCTGGCATGAAGCGGAAGTAATACATACAGTGGTTGAAACTTTAAACCCGAAAGGCACAGCGACATCTGGCGAACTATCTGGTAATGTAAACCTGAATGGATGAATCGCATAAAGCATCATCGGGTCCTGGGTTTCTTTGTAAAAATTGCTCATTAATCAAAGGTCATCCACGAAGGGAAAGAGCACGCACAGCATATCTTCTCCATCACAAATCTTCCTCCTGAACGACTCCCCTGCTTCGTCCACCCTCAACTCCAAAAATAAGTGAAAGGAGCTCATGGAGTTTTTTGATACAAAGTTTAAAAACATCCGTTCAGTCGCCTCTGTAGCTTCCCTTTCTTCCCCAACCCACCAGGCCTAACTTCCTATAAGTATCCTCCCATGCCATCTCCCTGAATTCGCATTGCTTCTGTCTCTCCTCGAGACCTTCACACACTCTCTGCAATTATGCTCTCAATGAAATCCACTTATTATTGTCTGCACCCTATTTCTATGAAACTACTGAACACACACATTCCCTTCCTGGTCCCCATGTTAGCTGACAATATTAACGATTCTCTCCCTCGCTTCATGTTCTACCCCCTCTCCTTCAAATCAGCTGTATTCGCATCTCTCCTTGCAAATTACTGCCCCAGCTCCAACTGTTATCACTTCACTAAAGTCCTTGAATGTGTTGTCCCCTCCAAATCCATGCTCATATTTTATGTAGCTGCATGTTTCAATCCCTCAAATCAGATTTTGAGGGATACCACAGTACCGAAACAACGCTTATCAAAGTCACAAATGGCATCCTAAATGATTGTGACTAATGTAAACGATTTCTCTTCCCCCTTCTTGACTTGGCTGCAGCCTTTGATATGGTTGGTCATGAAATTCTGCTCAAACTGTTCTCCATTAACACCCGCCTGGGGCATGGGGTGGAGGGACTGCACTCAGCTGGTTCTATTCTTATCTATGCAGTAGTCAGAAAGTGACCTGCAATGGCTTCTCTTCCCGCTCCTGTAAAGTCAACAAAGGATTTAACTTTCGACACCTCATTTCTCATTTACATGCTACCTTTCTGTGATGGACACAAAGACGGCCTTAGTTTCCACATGTATCTCATGGTACCCAATTATACCTCAAATCCAACACTCTTGCTTCCACCACTGCGTGGAACCTGTCAGAAATGCTGTCTGACATTCAGTACTGCACCAGCAGAAAATTCCGACACTTCAGTATTGAAAAGATGGAAGTCATTGTCTTCAGTCCCCATCATAACTGTTCCCTTGCCGCCAACGCTATTTCTCCCCATGCCAACTGTCGTGACTGAACTAGACTGCTTGTAACCTTGGTATTATATTTAAATCCTCGCACATATCCATACCATCACTAACACTGTCGATTTTTACCTCCATAAATTCACCCGATTTTTCCCTTATCTAGTCTTACCCATTGCTTTGTTCTCTCTAGACTCGATGATTCTAATGCATTCCTGGCTGGCTACCCTGGTTACAACCTCTACAAACTCTGCTGCCTTGACCAAGTGCCACTCAGCCATCTGCCCTGTGCTCACTGACCTACATTGTCCATCAATGTGCGATTTAAAAAAAATCAACCTTCTTTTCAAATCCGTTCATGGCCTCAGGGTTCTAAATTTGCAATCGGTTCCAATCTGACATCTGACACTTCTGGCTTCTTGAGCATTCCTGATTTTAATTGCGCACCATTGGTGGGCGTGGTTTCAGCTGCGAATGTCACATGCTCTAGAGTTACTTACTTAATTCTCTATACCTCTCAATCTCTCGTTCCTGCTGTCAGACGCTCCATAAAACCGAAATATTTGACTTAGCTTCTGGTCATCTGACTTCGTATATTCTTAGGTGCTCCATGTCAAACCTTCTTCGATGTTACTCCTGTGTAGCGCCTTGGGATGTTTCATTTCATTAATGGCGCTGGATAAATGCATTTCGCATGTTGTTCAAGATAAAGGAAACAAGAGATGGCAGTAAATGTCGGACCAAGATTATAAATAAGGGTAACATACATGGACAAGGAGCAGATACCATTATATAACATGAGTATAAATTAACTGTTAATCGTGTGAGTGATTCCCTTTACAACAACGTACACAGCGTTTGAAACATAAAAGGGGGACTGGAGGCCAGAACTTGTCAGAGCCAGATGTAGTAGGATATCTGAAACATTTCTGTACTTTACATTATATGTAATAGGTACGTTTAGACAGATATTCTGTTGTATAGTTTCATTTACCGATCACATGTGCATTTAAAATGATTTTTTAAGCTGGTGATAGTACAATGAGTTGGATTGAGTGATGAGGTGAATATATATTGTCAGTATAATCCTCCTACATTGTTGTCCAACAGACCACGTGCAGTTAAGGCTGTCCGACGGTGGGAGCCCATGTACTGGCCGAGTGGAGATTTATTACAATGAGACATGGGGCTCAGTTTGTGATGATTCCTGGGATCTGGTGGAAGCTAACTTGGTTTGCAAGCAGCTGGGTTGTGGAAAAGCATTAGACATGGTATTTCCTGCATCTTGTGAACCAGTCACAGGGCCAGTTTGGTTGGATGAAATGAACTGTTTTGCTTACAAAGCATTTCTCTGGAAATTTCCTTCAGCATCGTGGAGTAATCCCGACTGTTCTCAGAAAGAAGATGTGAGGATCATGTGTTCAGGTAAGGGTGCTACGAATGTACTCCTTTTCTGTAGTGGTGTAAACGAGGGTGCACACAGAGGTTATGGTATAGAATTGCATAGAATGTGTCATGGAATTGTATCGTTTTGCTCGTACGATTAAAAACAATGTGCACCTTTAAGACTCTGGAAAAATAGAGCACCGTTAAGGGAGAGAACGTTCTGGAATTTCTAAGGCACAGTGTGCCAGAAGCTTCATTTTTGTTACCTCGGCGGCAGCAGGATAGAGAGGTCACATGGTGTAATTTTGCTACTTAACTTTGTGGAAAACTAAAAAAAACGGATGAAACCAGACTCACCAGCGAAACGTACTGAAGAGAAAGGAGCTGTTTATTCTCTCTCAGCAAAGTCTACAGAGAGCTCCCAGCCGAATTAATTGCCTAAAGAAGAAATTCCTTCTTTTTTCAAAAAAACGTTTCTATTGCTGAAGGAACTGTTGTTGCCGACTGCAGCCGAAAAATTAAACGCCTGTAAAGAACAGACCAGTGCATCCAGTCCTCATGATGACTTGGAGTGGCCTTTGACTATTTCCACATTAGAATGCTTCATCCACCAGGAATGTAACTTATTTTTCTTCCTTTTTTTTTGCATTCCTTTTTACATTTTTTACAATCTTTTTTTGCATTTATTTCATTTCATCTTAGTTTGTTCATTTTGCTTACCCACTTTTTTTTCAGGTTGTTTTTCTTCAGGTTTGCACTTGCTGATGTTCAATATTCAGTATATTCACACCTAATCTGCACTAATGCTTTGTCTTTCAACACACCATTAACATATTGTTTGCCTTTGCTCCGTGACCTTTTGGTCAGCTATGTGGCCTGGTCCAATCTGCACCTTCTCCTTTGTTATCTCTTGCCCAACCCCCACCTCACTTGTTTATAATCTGTGACTTTTCTAATATTTGTCAGTTCCGAAGAAGGGTCACTGACCTGAAACGCTAACTCTGCTTCTCTTTCCACAGATGCTGCCAGACCTGCTGAGTGAATCCAGCATTTCTTGTTTTTGTTTCAGATTTCCAGCATCCGCAGTATTTTGCTTTTATATTATTATGTAACTTATTTTATTTGTTCTTGAGAAGTAGCTAAATTTCGAAAACACTAATTTTAAAACTAGTTAACTACTGTTGATTTTTGATGCATGTGTGCGAATGTGGGAAGTTAGTTTAAAATAATAAGGTCTTTAGTCATAGGTTTATCTTAATAGTGTTTAAGATTTTTGTTTCAATAAATAGTTAATTTGCTGGTGTCTAAAGATACTTGGTTTGGTCTCTTTTATTCTGGGGTTACCAGAATGTTTATTTTGGCTGTTTGCCAATTGGGTGTGAAAGCTTAATAATATGCTATGACCTGTGGAGTGACAGGACTGAATTGACAGTGCATTGCTCCCACTGCGGTTGTAATATATTAATTGGATGGCTCGTCTGAGATCAGAATCAGATGAATTGAGGGTCTCATGTTTGGAATCATATTAATTACTTGTCTTTTGGGCAGCATAAAATTTTGGATCTTGTGTCTGGCAGCATATTAATTGCTGTCGGCTTTGGGATCATATTAATTGGAAACTTGGTTGTCAGGATCAAAATCTAACACCAATTATGAAAAAGGGAACGAATTTTCTTGTATAATAAGGTAGAGTCTATAACATCAGAATGGCTCAGCAGTTGCAGCAGAGTTCTAGGGAAAGGAAAATGTTCCCCTCAGTGGCTTGATACCTTTTACTCAGAATGAATGAAAATTGTGGGAGGAATTGAAACTAGGTGTCAAAAATGCAGAGATAATTGACCTAATGGTTCAACATTTAAAATTAGAAGAAAAATACGAGGAACAAGAACATCGTAAGTCAGAGATTGATACAGTAGAATTGGCAAAAAATCAGTTACAGTTGAGTGAAGTGGAGATTCAACACGAAACAGAAAAAGAAACAACAGTAAAAAAACTTGAGGCTGGAAAAGAATTAAGAAAACTTGAACTTGAACAAGAGGAAAGAAAGAAGGAGAAAGAATTTAGCCTAAAAGAGATGGAACTAAGACAAAAGGATAGCCTTGAATCCAGGGAAATGTCAGGTCATGAAGAATCTGAATTCAGCCCAGGCCCCAGCAAAAACTGTTAAATTTATACAAGCTTTTCCGACGTTGGGGGAAAGTGACGTCGAGGCACTTTTTCATATGTTTTGAAAAAATAGTCAAACAGATGAAATGGCCGAAGGAAAGCTGGACACTGCGTAAGCAAAGTAGGTTGGTAGGCAGAGCTCATGACGTTTATGTCATGCGTCCTGAAGAGGCTTCTGCAGAGTGTAAATTGGCAAAAATCTTATTCACCTAGCGTATGAGTTAACCCCTGAAGCTGACAGTCAGAAGTTTCAGAACTTACGGAGATTGGCTGAGCAGACATATGTAGATTTTGAGAGAGTGAAACAATTTAATTTTTACCGTTTGATCCGGGCAGTAAAGATGCACACCTCATATGATAAACTTCGAGAGTTAACTCGCTTAGAGGAATTTAAAAATTCAATTCCTTCAGTAGTGAGAATTCATGTAGATAACCTGAAAATTATGAAAGCTAGGCAGGCAGTGGAAATTGTGGATGATTTTGGCCTTGTGAATAAGCAAAACCTTTTGTCCATCACCCCCATAATCCCGAGAAGAATAGAAAGTGGGAGAATGACAGGAAGGCAAGTATCCGGGGACAAGAATGAACAGTTGGAAGTGTCCCAGTATCACCTCCTGAAGTCTGAAAGGAAGGTGCTGAGGGTAGAAGTGTGGTTCGCAAGCCAACGTTTTATCATCGCCACAAAACGCGACATCTTCATTCAGAATGCTGGAAATTGCGAGGCAAACCCATAGGATTTGGGATGCAAAAGGTTAGCGCAAATGTAAAGGCTCTGCCAAAGAGGATAGAAGACCAAGCTATCCCTTTAAAAGCAGGTTTAAAACCAGATATATAAAGTAAATTGAAGATAAAGGGTAAGAATACGATGTCCGAACGCTATTTAATTTTTCAACGGGGAAAGTAACTGCATATCCATTAGGTGAGGCAGGAAGACATATCATTATACTCAGGGACACAGGAGCAAACCAAACCTACTGGTAAAAGGTATAACGTATCTACCAGGGAGTGCCTGGAATGCTAACGTTTTACTTAATGGAGTTGGCAGGGAGTATACACCCGCATCTTTATATAAGGTACGCCTAGAGAGTGACTTAATATTGGTATGGTAATTGTAGACGTTAGAACATTGAAAAAATACAGAACAGAAGGAGGCCATTCAGTCCATCATGTCTGCACTGGCTGAATAAGCTATCCACCAAAACTAATCCCACGTTCTAGCACCAGGCCCACAGCCCCGCGGGTTACAGAACTTTGTGTGCATGTCCAGGTGCCTTTTAAAATAATTGAGGGTCTCTGCCCCCACCACTGATCCTTGCAGTTAATTCCAGACACCCACCGCCCTCTGGGTGAAAATAATTTTCCTCCTGTCCCCTTTAATCCTTCTACCAAAAACCTTAAATCTCTGTCCAGAGTTTGACAGTAAAGGGAATTGATCGACTCCGAGGAAATGATTTGGTTAGATCAAAAGGATCAATTTTCCCTACAATTAGCGAGGAACAAGTGAATTACGGAAACAGAGTAATTACAGGAACAAGTTGCAGGAATATTTCCTGTGTGTGTAGTCACCCGAGCAATCGCCAAACAGAATCCATTGTCGGAGGTATAAGTGGCAGCACAGATAGATAGCCAAGTATCTTAAACCTTATTTGGGGATGTATCATTGCATTACAGCAAGCTGGTCCAGAGATATATCGAATTGCACAAAGGCTCTGACAGAAGCTGAGGCAAAAGGCGTTCCAGAAGGCTATTATATGGCAAACATGATTGTGAGGAAGGAATAGAGACTGCCTCATAGACCTGCGGATGAAGACTAGACAGTTGTTGAACAGATAGTGGTCCCTCCTAATTATCACTCGGGATTCTTAAGGTGAGCACATGACATTCTTTTTGCATGGCATGGAGGAGTTCAGAAGACGAAATCATGTATAAGTCAACATTATTGCTGGCCAGTTTTTACAAAGGATGTGAGAAAATTTTGTAAGACAGGCCACACCTGTCAAATGGTAGGAAAACCGTAACCTACCGCAGAACGAGCACCAATAGTTCCCATACCAGTGATTGAGGAACCATTTAGCAGGGTAATGGTAGATTGTGTAGAATCCTGACCAAAATCAAAATCTGGACTTCAATACCTATTTAGTATCATGCATATAGCAACTACTGAAATTCCAGAGGCCATTCCTGTGAGGGCAATTAATGCTAGAACAGTAGTAGAAAATTTAGCACAAGTCTTTATAAGATATGGGTTATCATTTTATGTTCAATCGGATCAAGGTTCTAATTTCATGTCTAAGGTATTTCAAGAAGTATGGGCAATTAGGGGATTAGGCAGTTAGAATCTTCAGCATAAACCCAAAAGTCACAGGGTGCTTTAGAGATAAAGAACAAAGAAAAACAAAGCAAATACAGCATAGGAACAGGCCCTTCAGCCCTCCAAGCCTGCGCCGATACAGATCCTCTATCGAAACATGTCGCCTATTTTCTAAGGGTCTGTATCTCTTTGCTTCCTGCCCATTCATGTATCTGTCTAGATACATCTTAAAAGACGCTATCGTGCCCGCGTCTACCACCTCCGCTGGCAACGCGTTCCAGGCACCCACCACCCTCTGCGTAAAGAACTTTCCATGCATATCCCCCCTAAACACTTCCCATCTCACTTTGAACTCATGATCCCTAGTAAATGAATCCCCCACTCTGGGAAAAAGCTTCTTGCTATCCATCCTGTCTATACCTCTCATGATTTTGTACACCTCAATGAGGTCCCCCCTCAATCTCCATCTTTCTAATGAAAATAATCCTAATCTACTCAACCTCTCTTCATAGCTAGCGCCCTGCATATCAGGCAACATCCTGGTGAACCTCCTCTGCACCCTCTCCAAAGCATCTACATCCTTTTGGTAATGTAGCGACCAGAACTGCACGCAGTATTCCAAATGTGGCCGAACCAAAGTCTTATACAACTGTAACATGACCTGCCAACACTTGGACTTTTTGACCACTCTATTGACCTGCGTTGCCATCTTCAGGGAACAATGCACCTGAATACCCAAATCTCTCTGCACATCAATTGTTCCCAGGACTTTTCCATTTACTGTATAGTTCACTCTTGAATTGGATCTTCCAAAATGCATCACCTCGCATTTGCCCTGATTGAACTCCATCTGCCATTTATCTTCCCAACTCTCCAATCTATCTATATTCTGCTGTATTCTCTGACAGTCCCCTTCACTATCTGCGACTCCACCAATCTTAGTGTCGTCTGCAAACTTGCTAAACAGAGCACCTATACTTTCCTCCAAATCATTTATGTATATCACAAACAACAGTGGTCCCAGCACGGATCCCTGTGGAACACCACTGGTCACACGTCTCCATTTTGAGAAACTCCTTTCCACTGCTTGTCACTGTCTAGTGTTGCCCAGCCAGTTCTTTATCCAACGAGTTAGAGCACCCTGGACCCCATGCGACTTCACTTTCTCCATTAGCCTACCATGGGGAAACTTATCAAACGCCTTACTGAAGTCCATGTATATGACATCTACAGCCCTTCCCTCATCAATCAACTTTGTCACTTGCTCAAATAATTCTATTAAGTTGGTAAGACATGACCTTCCCTGCACAAAACCATGTTGCCTATCACTGATAAGCCCATTTTCTTCCAAATGGGAATAGATCCTATCCCTCAGTATCCTCTCCAGCAGCTTCCCTACCACTGACAACAGGCTCACCGGTCTATAATTACCTGGATTTTCCCTGCTACCCTTCTTAAACAAGGGGGCAAGATTAGCAATTCTCCAGTCCTCCGGGACCTCACGCCTGTTTAAGGATGCTGCACAGATACCTGTTAAGGCCCCAACTATTTCCTCTCTCGCTTCCCTCAGTAACCTGGGATGGATCTCATCTGGACCTGGGGACTTGTCCACCTTAATGCCTTTTAGAATACCCAGCACTTCCTCCCTCCTTATGCCGACTTGACCTGGAGTAATCAAACATCTGTCCCTAACCTCAACATCCGTCATGTCCCTCTCCTCGGTGAATACCGATGCAAATTACTCGTTTAGAATCTCACCCATTTTCTCTGACTGCACGCATAACTTTCCTCCTTTGCCCTTGAGTGGACTAATCCTTTCTCTAATTACCCTCTTGCTCCTTATATATGAATAAAAGGCTTTGGGATTTTTATTAACCCTGTTTGCTAAAGCTATTTCATGACCCCTTTTAACCCTCTTAATTCCTCGTTTCAGATTGGTCCTACATTCCCGATATTCTTTCAAAGCTTCGTCTTCCTTCAGCCTCCTAGACCTTATGTATGCTTCCTTTTTCCTCTTAGCTAGTCTCACAATTTCACCTGTCATCCATGGTTCCCTAATCTTGCCATTTCTATCCCTCATTTTCACAGGAACATGTCTCTCCTGCACGCTAATCAACCTCTCTTTAAAAGACTCCCACATATCAAATGTGGGTTTACCTTCAAACAGCTGCTCCCAATCTACATTCACCAGCTCCTGCCGAATTTTGGTATAGTTGGCCTTCCCCCAATTTAGCACTCTTCCTTTCGGACCACTCTCGTCTTTGTCCATGTGTATCCTAAAACTTATGGAATTGTGATCACCATTCCCAAAGTAGTCCCCTACTGAAACTTCAACCACATGGCCGGGTTCATTCCCCAGCATCAGGTCCAGTATGGCCCATTCCCGAGTTGGACTATTTACATACAGACATACCATCAAACACTCAAAACAATGATTAGAACATACTGTCACGAATATCCACATGACAGGGATCAGGGTCCAAACTTTCTTTAATTTGCCACCAGAGACTTTACAGAATGAGTCCTGAATGAGTGAATTAGGTTTCAGTCATTTCAAATTGGTTTACAGCTATGAATTAAGAAGTCCTCTAAAATTCATGAAAGACAGATTGTTCGAACATAATATTGAATCTTCGAAGTTGGACTATATATCTGTGTTCTGGGAAATGCTCAGGAAAGCTTGTGGTGCGCCTCAGGAACACACTAAATCATCCCAAACCAATATGAATAAATGGGCAGACACGAATGCAAAACCGCGCGATTTTCAACCAGGAAATGAAGTATTAGTGTTTTTACTGTTACAGGGACATCCATTAAAAACACGGTTCAGTTGCCCACAGAGAGTGGCCAAAAGAGTGGGTAAGGTAGATTACTTGATTGATATCCCTGATCGTCGAAGGAAGAATGGTTGTATCACATTAATATGTTAAAGCAATATTATCTCAGTGAGGAGGATAAGGCAGTACCGATATGACAGGTGATCAGTACTGTTGTGAAGGGAAAGGAGAGTGAGGATGAGGCAGAAGGAGGCATGGACAATTCTCAGATTATACATCCAACACTCAGATTAGGGAGTACAGAACGGCTAGGAAAATTGTACAACATGATTTTGCACTTAGAGGCAAAACAACGTTATGAGATAACCAAGCTTTCTACAATAGTTAAAGGAGTTTGTAGGGATACACTGGGATGTACAACCTTAGTCACACATGATATAGATGAAGGGGGAATCGTTCCTTCAAAACGGCATTCTTACCGCTTAAGTCAGGACAGCCAGGCCCAAATAAAAGCTAAGATCCCATACATGCTGGAAAACAATTTGATCGAACCTCGTCAAAGCAGCTGGAGTTCACCAATAGTGCTAGTGTATGTTCTGTTGAAGGGTCACTGACCTGAAACGTGAACTCTGCTTCTCTCTCCACAGATGCTGCCAGATCTGCTCAGTATTTCCAGCACTTCTTGCTTGTATTTCAGATTACCAGCATTTTGTAGTATTTTGCTTTTGTATTGGGCTATTATCTATGCCTGAAGGGTGAACCCAATTTTGTATGGACTACAGAAAAGTCAATGAGTTAATGAAGGCAGAGTCCTACCCAATTCCGCGTTTAGAAGACTGCATTGACAGAATGGGCAGTGCTAGATTTATGCCAAGATCGACATGTTAATGGGATACTAGCAAGTTCCTTTGTCTCCTCGAGACAGATATATCAGCTTGTCTAACACCTAACGGTCATTCAGGTGTAAAAAAAGATCCCCAGCCTCTTTCAATGACTAATGATTCAGGTGTTCCCGACTGTGTAGTGTATCTCAACGATGTACTAATATACATTAATACTTGGCAAGAACACTTAAAATAATCACAAATTATGTTTAAAATCTTACAAACCATGGACTTAGTGATAAAGCTGGCAAAAGGCGAATTAGGAAAAGCTAGAGTAACATAGCTCGGACATATAATGGGGCAAGGACAGTTATTACCAGAAACGGCAAAGGTACTAGTCTTAATAGAGTTCCCTATCCCTGAAGCGAAGCAAGAAATAATGAGGTTTTTAGGGATGTGCGGTTTTTACAGGAAATATGTACGGATTTTAGTACTGTGGCTGCTCCATTAACCAATTTACTGCAAAAAAGAACAACAATGTAGTATGCTCAGATGATTGCCAGACAGCCTTTTAAAAGATGAAGGCAATCTTAACTAATGAGCCAGTGTGGGCTGCTCCAAATTCTTCTAAACCATTTAAAATAGCAATTGATGCTAGCGACCTGGGGTCACTGCAGTACGATGGCAGGATGACGAATCAGGCATAGAGTAGCCAGAAGGGTACTTTTTAAGAAAAGTAAGTTGTCTTCAAAGAATGTATTCCACTGTGGAATAAGAAATATTAGGACTTTTGCTGGCTCTCGAACATGTTGAAATATATGTCTGCTAAGACGATAAATAAATACTAATATACACTGACCACTAACAATTAACGTTAGTGTAAAAACAATAAAACCGAAATGTTAGAATATTTAGATGGTGTTTGTTATGACAGCCTAATCATCCAAACATCTCATTAAGAAGGATTATACAGCTAGGACAACATAGGCCTGTTATCTCTGCCAACGAAAGGACCAGCACAGGCTCTGAAACAAGACATTCCTAAAGCTGATAAGATGGAACCTTGTACCCTCACTGAACAAGGGCCTGGCAGAAGTTTACAGACGATACCAAGCACGAGATAAGGTGAAATGTGACTTTGGGGAGCATAGTCATGGACAAGGGGGAGATGACCATCCCGACACTCCACGTACCTTTCCTGTGTTCATTGGTCACAAAGGTTCGAACAAATGATTGACATAGGGTGACTACCAGCTCCCCAAAATAAGATACATCAATGGATGCTCGGAGGAGCAGAGACAGCATTGTATTTTGAAATTACTTGTGAGTTATCGACCACCTATTATGGGTAAACTGTGACTACCGCACCTATATCTTACACTATCTACACGGGTCTTTTCTCACACTGAGGGAACAGACCAAAGAACAATAAGCTCCTCGTTCATATTTCCAACGGATGCTGTCACAGAATCAGTCAACGTCATCCAGCTTCTCTTCAGCTGAATTCCACATGTGGGCCCAGAACAAAGTAATCAGTTGGAAATTGTTTCTCATGATACCCGCTCATTTCTTCTTTCCACCAGACTGCTGCAGATGAACATATCAGTATGCAGAAACAATAGACACATAGATATATACAAAAGTATGCACAACAAAACTACTCTGCATTCACAATACCTGGCTTTGTCTCTTTGCTGCCATTATCATTGTGATTTGAATGTGTTCGCAGATAATTTACTGTTAAACGCTCGTGGGTTGGAATAAAACATTAATCTCTCCATCCTCCATCCGACAGGTTTTGTCACTCGTGGAACGGGTTCTCCTGCTGGTTTGTACCAAGCAGTTTATGCAGAGATTGGGAATATTGCACCTGGCAAGGATTCCTCTCAGTTCCGGCGTTCAGGTCTGTGTTTTATGTTTCATACCGAATTTTCACTGGACAAATGTCACTTCCCCTTAAATACCCCATTTTAATGGTCCATTGGCTGACTGAAACTGTCAGAAATCCGCTCACTATCCCCATGTGAAGGGGTCCTATCACAGTGTGAGTGTGTCTATGTCTGTGTGTATAGGAAAGCGAGCAATGGGTTTGGGAAGATTTCTGCCGGTGGCTACTGCTTAAAGAATGTGCTTTCTGTTTATTTGCAACTAGCAATCAAAGTCGTTGTTTCATTTTCCCTTCCGTCTGCAACGGACTGCCTCAGATATCTGAAACCCTGAATAATAAACACATTGGTTGTTCGTGTTATTTTTAAATTTTATATTCTCTCAAACAGCAGCTGAATCTCATAAATCGACTGAAATTATCTTTATTTTTTCATTTATCGTCACATCCTTTATATTCTCTATCTGCTGACTTTGCAGTCTATGTCACTACCATTTCATTTTATTCCCTTTGAGCTGGACCATAAACAGTCACTGCTCTCAGGAGGAGACATTCACATTGACTGACATTTTATTTCTCTAGGTGACTGGATTTCTGGATCGGAAACACGCTCCCATCAGGAACTCCTTACCTGAAATCAGTGGTTTCTACCCAAAAACTTATTCTAACACTTGGTAGTCTGAATTTTCACATTAACCTACCAATTCTACTTCACGAAACTGGGGTAACAACTCTTCTGAATCGACAATATTTGCTCTTGCGCTATATTTGGGAGGTGATTTAACCATCGAGATATATTTATTGGTTTAAAACAAAACACACACAGCAGGAAAAAAAATCCGAAATGAGCCTCCTTGCACTCTTTCCTGCCACATTATCCGGGGTGGGGTAAAATTTTGGTGTCACCGCTGGCTGTTTGTGTCTCTGAAAGGGGAGGAGATGAGGACAGGGTGGACGGATTCTGGATTAACAATCTGACCCACCAGCTGTATTGAGTATTGTTTTGACTTCTCGCTGTATGAGCCAACATTTATGATCCATGACTAGTTTCTGTTAGAATTAGAATTAGAATTAGAATTAGAACATTACAGCGCAGTACAGGCCCTTCGGCCCTCGATGTTGCGCCGACCTGTGAAACCATCTGACCTACACTATTCCATTTTCATCCATATGTCTATCCAATGTCCACTTAAATGCCCTTAAATTTGGCGAATCTACTACTGCTGCAGGCAGGGCGTTCCACGTCCTTACTACTCTCTGAGTAAAAAAACTACCTCTCACATCTGTCCCATATCTATCACCCCTCAACTTAAAGCTATGTCCCCTCGTGTTTGCCATCACCATCCGAGGAAAAAGACGCTCACTATCCACCCTATCTAACCCTCTGATTATCTTATATGTCTCTATTGAGTCACCTCTCCTCCTCCTTCTCTCCAACGAAAACAACCTCAAGTCCCTCAGCCTTTCCTCGTAAGACCTTCCCTCCATACCAGGAAACATCCTAGTAAATCTCCTCTGCACCCTTTCCATAGCTTCCACATCCTTCCTATAATGCGGTGACCAGAACTGCACGCAATACTCCAGGTGCGGTCTCACCAGAGTTTTGTACAGCTGCAGCATGACCTCGTGGCTCCGAAACTCGACCCCCCTACTAATAAAAGCTAACACACCATATGCCTTCTTAGCAGCCCTATTAACCTGGTTAGCAACCTTCAGGGATTTATGCACCTGGACACCAAGATCTTTCTGTTCATCTACACTACCAAGAATCTTCCCATTAGCCCAGTACTCTGCATTCCTGTTACTCCTTCCAAAGTGAATCACCTCACACTTCTCCGCATTAAACTCCATTTGCCATCTCTCAGCCCAGCTCTGCAGCCTATCTATGTCTCTCTGTACCCTACAACATCCTTCGGCACTATCAACAACTCCACCGACCTTAGTGTCATCTGCAAATTTACTAACCCACCCTTCTACACCCTCTTCCAGGTCATTTATAAAAATGACAAACAGCAGTGCCCCCAAAACAGATCCCTGCGGTACACCACTAGTAACTAAACTCCAGGATGAACATTTGCCATCAACCACCACCCTCTGTCTTCTTTCAGCTAGCCAATTTCTGATCCAAAGCTCTAAATCACCTTCAACCCCATACTTCCGTATTTTCTGCAGTAGCCTACCGTGGGGAACCTTATCAAACGCCTTACTGAAATCCATATACACCACATCCACTGCTTTACCCTCATCCACCTGTTTGGTCACCTGCTCGAAAAACTCAATAAGTTTTGTGAGGCACGACTTTGGAGTCCAGAACCAGGGGTCATAGTCTAAGGATATGGGGTAAACCTTTCAGGACTGAGAGGAGGAGAAATTACTTCACCCACAGAGTAATGAGCCTGTGCAATTCACTACCACAGAAATCAGTTGAGGCCAAAGCATCGTATGTTTTCAAGAAGGAGATAGATATAGCAAAATGGTTCAACGGATATGGGGCAAAAGCGGGAACAGGCTATTGAGTTGGATGATCAGCTATGATCATAACGAATGCCGGAGCAGGGCCGAATATCCTACTCCAGCTCCTATTTTCTATGTGTCTATGTTTCTATGATGAAGGTATTATGTTATTTGTTCGAACGTCCCTATCAATGTCTCCAATAACCATCCATAATTGCGTTTAACAGTTGCTGATTCCATTGAGTCCCTCAATCAGATTGAATATTACACCAGTCACAGTTTGGGTGACACAGATCCTGGAATTTCAGAAAATCCTGAAGGGAACTTCTCCAGTATTCAGGGTGGGTACATTGTAACTCGCTACCATCACTTTAAAAAAAATTCACCACACTGTCTGCTATCTAAAATCAACAACTAAATATCTCAGAACCTGGTCGCTGTAAACTGATGCTCCTGAAGACATGGAGATTCTCTGGGTGATTTTAGCTTTAAAGTATGAAGAAATAACTTTGATTCCTACAAAATCATCCAGATTGCACCCTGTACTTTAATGGAATGAAACTTTCAGTTCATGAAGTCTTCTGACACTGTTGTCTGGGCGGTGAAATGTGAAATTTGTGTGCATGGTGGATGAGTGATTCAAGGGATACATGTGACTTTAAAACGGAGGGCAAAATGCTGGTGGATAGCGGTGTGAAGGAATCCCAACGTTTTTATGCTGCTGGGTAATATTTCTAGAGTCGCCCGAGCTGTTGGGTCGAGGCCGTAAGACGATGGGCTGGTAACTGAGCCGATAGAACAGGAAATGCAAGGCAACTTTCCAAGCTATACCCAATTTAGTGAAAGTCGCACGAGGATAACGGAGTTTCAGAGTCTGGTCATCTATAAGGAGGGGGAAGGTCAGTGGAAGATCAGTTTTGGATGCAAGAAGCAGTGTAGGGAGGGTGAGAGATACTGAATTGCGGTATGGACTATCTGGAGGCTGACCAATCTTGGCGAGCACATCGGAGGCATTCAGGTTGAGCATCCACTCCGACTTGCAACTTATGGGCGGCACAGTGGCGCAGTGGTTAGCACTGCAGCCTCACAGCTCCAGGGACCCGGTTTCGATTCTGGGTACTGCCTGTGTGGAGTTTGCAAGTTCTCCCTGTGTCTGCGTGGGTTTTCTCCGGGTGCTCCGGTTTCCTCCCACAAGCCAAAAGACTTGCAGGTTGGTAGGTAAATTGACCATTATAAATTGTCACCAGTATAGGTAGGTGGCAGGGAAATATAGGGACAGGTGGGGATGTTTGGTAGGAATATGGGATTAGTGTCGGATTAGTATAAATGGGTGGTTGATGATCGGCACAGACTCGGTGGGCCGAAGGGCCTGTTTCAGTGCTGTATCTCTAATCGAAAAAAAATCTAATCATGTATACAGAGTAAAAAGAATTGAGGCACTGAGAAATTTACAATAGGTCTCATCCACTCCGGTTCTGAGGTCTCCCATTGTGGAGGAAGATCAGAAATGGAGAGAGCTGCAGTCCCTGGGAATTCGGCTGCAGCACCCAGAGAGGGAAAAGGATCATGAGGCTGGAAGAGAGTGTCGATGAGCAGGGTGCACAGTAGTACCCACAGAGGGACGATGATCATGAGGCTGGAAGAGAGTGTGGATGAGCAGAGAGCACACAGCACGCCACCAGTGTCTTGAGTGACGAAGATGCTACCCGCCAGAAAGAGTTTAGCATGAGAGGTTCTACTTCCTGCAAATGTCGGAGCAGCAGTGTCAGTGGAGGTTGCGCCTCTCCAGGTAGGCGGCCCCCGAAATGCGCCCTCTGCTGGAGGAGGATCTGAACGCAATGGGAAGTGGTAGGCACCCATTTCCTGCGACACTGAAACTCACAGCAGCACTGAATTATTACACCTCAGAGATCTTCTGGAGACATCTGTGGGATTTGACAGCCTGTGGCACATCACTGCATCAAGATGGCCGCAAATGCAATGTTCAAGAAGGCGAGCCAATACATGCACTTTTACACCAATCTGGACAGCCAGACTGAGATTGCAGCACTACTTGGGGAAATCGCTAGGTGCAGGGTGCTATCGACTGCATGTGTGCGGCCATCAAGACTTCCACAGTCCAGGCAACAACAGTAAGTGCTTTTATTCTCTGTTCAAATGATTTGGGAACATTGCAAATGCTTCTTACGTGTCTGTGCAAGGTTCCCAGGAAGCTGTCACGATGCCTTCATTCTAATGCAGTCAGAGGTGCACGAGTTTTTCAGGCCCCCCCATGAGACCTCTAGGACGGATAATAGGTGACAAGGGCTACCGCTGAAGACATGCCTCATATGCCTGTGCAAAACACAGCACAGATGGAAAGGAGAGCTGCAACAGCTGTCATGCAACCACTCCAGCGACCATTTAACAGGACATAAAGCTTCTGGAAATGCAATTCAGATGCTTTGATAGATCTGGTGGAACCATTCAACATGCCCCATCATGATTCTTGCATATCGTGGTGCTGCGTTGTTCTCTGCTCGTGGAGAGAAATGACGTGACGCTGCATCCTCAGAGGTCTCCTGCTGCTCAAGGTTGCAAAGCTGTTCTGCAGGGTCGTCGTCTGCCTCTGCTCATACTTCATCTGTGAGAGAGAGAGAATAATGGTGAGAGTGTGCTGCACACATTCTTTGACTATTCATTTTCTGGAGCTGCAGGAGGCCAATGATACCATATCAACGCTCTGCTTATTGCTCACCAGCATTTGTTTATTTCCCCTCATCCATTGGGGCACACATTGTCTGGTGCCTGCGTGCACATCTCACCATCTGTGCTATAGGCTGCTCTGCCTCCAGGCCTCCGAGCTCCATTGGCATCAGGACTATGAGATATGGAACGCTACCTCCAGTCCTTCTTCTCTCATGCACATTGTGAATTCACTTCCCCTGCCAGCACACAGATTAAGATTGGTATTTACCAGTCTTAGAGACACTCCATACCTTTGTCCGCGACAGCCTCACTGTCCATCATGGTACCACAAGGATGCCTGCTGCATGCAGCCATCAGTGCGGGAAGTGCAGGGCTCAGCTGTGACTGACCAGTGTCTTGCACAGAGAGGTTAATATACCTCTGGCAGCCAATGCTGCTGCCTGGGCATTGTTGTAGATTCATTAGGGACACCACTTATCCAATTTCATTTTCATTTTCTTCTGACATTTAAGGCTGCCAGCTAATGTTCAACACTTCACTCACCTTATCTAAGTACATCATGGCATTGATCCTGTTCCTGCACTGCAGCCTCTTTCGTGGGACCACCTCCCGGCTACTCACCACCTCCTCCTCAATCTCCTGCCATGCCCTCCCTGCCTGCCTAGCTGGTCTCCTCCACCCGTCCCAAGTGGGGCAGCACAGTGGCGCAGTGGTTAGCACCACAGCCTCACAGCTCCAGTGACCCGGGTTCAATTCTGGGTACTGCCTGTGTGGAGTTTGCAAGTTCTCCCTGTGTCTGCGTGGGTTTCCTCCGGGTGCTCCGGTTTCCTCCCACATGCCAAAGACTTGCAGGTTGATACGTACATTGGCCATTATAAATTGCCCCTAGTGTAGGTAGGGGGTAGGGAAATATAGGGACAGGTGGGGAATGTGGTAGGAATATGGAATTAGTGTAGGATAAGTACAAATTGATGGTTGATGGTCGGCACAGACTCGGTGGGCCGAAGGGCCTGTTTCAGTGCTGTATCTCTGAAACTAAAAAAAACTAAAACTAAAAGCGCTTCCCTCCTTGCCCGTGCTACCTGGATGAGCACTTCCAGCATGGCAGGAGAAACTATCGGCGTCACCCTTGCTCTGACTGCTGCCATCTGCCAAATACACCAGTTGTCAGTCCATCCACCCAATGTCCTTCAGAGCTCCTGCCTTTCAATCGATTGCTGGCTGTCTTTTAAATATGACACTGGCCTAGGAAGACTCAACTACCGCCACATGACCTGGTCCGACCATTCGCCATCATTTAATCTCACTGCAGCTGAAGATCACAATCTACCCTGGCCGGCCCGGGTAGGTTGACATTTAACAGTATAGAACATAGAACAGTACAGCACAGTACAGGCCCTTCGGTCCACGATGTCGTGCCGAACTTTTAACCAACTCTAAGATCAAACTACCTAAATACCCTTCATTCTTCTATCATCCATGTAATTAGCCAAGAGTCGCTTAAATGTCCCTAATGTATCTACTTCTACTACCACCGCTGGCAGTGCATTCCACGCACCCACCACTCTCTGCGTAAAGAACCTACCTCCGACATCTCCCCGAAACCTTCCTCCAATCACCTTAAAATTATGCCCCCTGGTGATAGCCCTTTCCGCTCTGGGAAAAAGTGTCTCGCTATCCACTCTATCTATGCCTCTCATCATCTTGTACCCCTCCATCAAGTCACCTCTCAACCTTCTTCGCTCCAATGAGAAAATCCCTAGCTCACTCAACGTTTCTTCGTAAGATATGCCCTCCAGTCCAGGCAGCATCCTGGTAAATCTCCTCTGCAACCTCTCTAAAGCTTCCACATCCTTCCTATAATGAGGCGACCAGAACTGAACACAATATTTCAAGTGTGGTCTAACCAGGGCTTTATAGAGCTGCAGCATAACCTCGTGGCTCATAAACTCAATCCCCCTGTTAATGAAAGCCAACACCCCATACGCCATCTTAACAACCCTATCAACTTGGGAGGCAACCTCGAGCGATCTATGGACATGGACCCCAAGATCCCTCTGTTCCTCCACACTGCCAAGAATCCTGTCTTTAAGCCTGTATTCTGCATTCAAATTCGACCTTCCAAAATGAATCACTTCACACTTTTCCAGGTTGAACTCCATCTGCCACTTCTCAGCCCAGCTCTGCATCCTGTCAATGTCCAGTTGCAATCCACAATAGCCTTCCACACTATCGAGAATTCCAGCAACCTTTGTGTCATCGGCAAACATGCTAACCCAGCCTTCCACTTCCTCATCCCAGTCATTTATAAAAATCTCAAAGAGCAGAGGTCCCAGAACAGATCCCTGTGGACACCGCTGGTCACTGAGCTCCAGGCTGAATACTTTCCATCTGCTACCACCCTCTGTCTTCTATGGGCCAGCCAATTTTGTATCCAGATAGCCATCATTCCCTGTATCCCATGCCTCCTCACTTTCTGAATGAGCCTACCATGGGGAACCTTATCAAACGCCTTGCTAAAATCCATATACACCACATCCACAGCTCTTCCTTCATCAATGTGTTTTGTCACATCCTCAAAGGATTCAATAAGGCTTGTGAGGCATGACCTGCCCCTCACAAAGCCATGCTGACTGTCTCTAATCAAACTATGGTTTTCCAAATAATCATAAATCCTATCTCTCAGAATCCTCTCCAATAATTTGCCCTCTACCGCTGTAAGACTGACTGGTCTATAATTCCCAGGGTGATCCTTATTCCCTTTCTTGAACAAGGGAATACAATTTGCCACCCTCCAATAATCTGGTACTACTCCAGTGGACAGTGAGGACGCAAAGATCATCGGCAAAGCTGCGGAAATCTCTTCCCTCGCTTCCCGTAATATCCTTGGTTACATCCCGTCTGGCCCGGGGTCTTATCTATCCTCATGTCTTTCAAAATTTCCAGCACATCCTCCCTCTTAACATTAACCTGTTCGAGCATATCAGCCTTTTTCACGCTGTCCTCACAAACGAACAGGTCCCTCTCACTAGTGAATACTGAAGCAAAATATTCACTTAGGACCTCCCCTACCTCCTCCGATTCCAGGCACAAGTTCCCTCCATTATCCCTGATCGGCCCTACCCTCACTCTGGCCATCCTCTTGTTCTTCACATAGGTGTAGAACGCCTTGGGATTTTCCTTAATCCTGCCCGCCAATAATTTTTCATGTCCCCTTCTTGCTCTCCTAAGTCCATTCTTCAGTTCCTTCCTGGCTGTCTTGTAACCCACTAGAGCCCTGTCTGATCCTTGCTTCCTCTAGCTTAAGTAAGCTTCCTTCTTCCTCTTGACTAGCTGTTCCACATCTCTTGTCATCCAAGGTTCCTTCACCCTACCATCCCTTCTTTGCCTCATTGGGACAAACCTATCCAGCAGTCGCAGCAAGTGCTCCCTAAACAACTGCCACGTTTCTGTCGTGCATTTCCCTGAAAACATCTGTTCCCAATTTATGCTCCGCAGCGTCTGACTAATAGCATTGTAATTCCCCCTCCCCCAATTAAATATTTTCCATTCCCGTCTGCTCCTGTCCCTCTCCATGACTATAGTAAAGGTCTGGGAGTTGTGATCACTATCACCGAAATGCTCTCCCCCCGAGAGATCTGCCACCTTGTCTGGTTTGTTGCCAAGCACCAATCCAACATAGCCTCCCCTCTAGTCGGCCTATCCATATATTGAGTCAGGAAACCTTCCTGGACACACCTGACAAAAACTGCTCCATCCAAACTATTTGCACTGAGGCGGTTCCAATCAATATTAGGGAGCTTGAAGTCACCTATGACAACAACCCTGTTACTTCTGCTCCTTTCCAAAATCTGCCTCCCAATCTGTTCCTCCATGACTCTGTTGCTATTGGAGGGTCTATAGAAAACGGCCAATAAAGTGACTGCTCCTTTCCTGCTTCTGACTTCCACCCATCTTGACTCAGTGGACAAACCCTCCTCGACGACCTCCCTTTCTGCAGCTGTGATACTATCCCTGATTAGCAATGCGACTCCCCCACCTCTTTTACCTCCCTCCCTATTCCTTTTGAAACATCTAAACACCGGAACATCCAACATCCATTTCTGACCCTGTGGTATCCACATCTCCGTAATATAATTCGATGCATTCAGCTTTACCATTTGCCATTTGATTTCTGTGAAAATCATTATTTCCTCTCAGGTCTGGTTCTCGGTGATTATGATGATGCTGAGAGTGGAGCCATTGACACTCAGGATGGTCACTTGTTGCTGGACAGTGGTCCTGGTGATCTCTTCACACTGACAAGTGCCGGCAGTGATCTCTCCACTCTCGGTGAGTTGAACTCCCACAGTCACCAGCTTTCTTTTTATTTCATTCCAATCGGCGATCTCACAGACAGCTGGTTGATTGAAATTCACGTTATGATTAAAGGAAATTAGATTAAACAAAGCATGGGGCGGCACAGTGGCGCAGTGGTTAGCACTGCAGCCTCACAGCTCCAGGGACCCGGGTTCGATTCTGGGCACTGCCTGTGTGGAGTTTGCAAGTTCTCCCTGTATCTGCGTGGGTTTTCTCCGGGTGCTCCGGTTTCCTCCCACAAGCCAAAAGACTTGCAGGTTGGTAGGTAAATTGGCCATTATAAATTGTCACTAGTGTAGGTAGGTGGTAGGGAAATATAGGGACAGATGGGGATGTTTGGTAGGAATGTAGGATTAGTATAAATGGGTGGTTGATGGTCGGCACAGACTCGGTGGGCCGAAGGGCCTGTTTCAGTGCTGTATCTCTAATCTAATCATGTCTTATTTTAGAAAAGACATTCTGATGCTATTCTGTGTGTGATATCTCTCTTATTAACACTCCCACTGCAAATCCTTCAAGTGCTCAATCTGAACACCCTGATCCAGGCTCAGCGTATCCATTTCATCTGCTGTCACCCAGCGGTAAAATACCACTCGGTGAATGCAGCTGGAGAACATTTAGAGGCCAACAAATTCCAATCCTCTTTACATTATTGACACTGAACCGCACTGATCCCGCTTTCAGTCCAATCATTAATCCATAATATTTATTTCCACAGTACACAGCTCTCAGACCCGCACTGATTCCGCTTTTAGTCCAATCATTAATCCATAATCTTTCTCTCCACAGGACACAACTCTCTGACCCGCCCTGATTCCGCCTTTAGTCCAATCATTAATCCCTAATCTTTCTCCCCTCGCTTTGCAGCTCTCAGACCCGCACTGAACCCGCTTTACTCTTACCCTCCATTCCTGAAAACAACGAGGATATTCACTGTGACACGTTCACAACACCAGACTTTCCACCAACGATGGACAGTGACTGTATAGTTCAACATCTTACATGTCCATCACCCTGGTAAGACCAATGCTTTATCATTTGTTCTATGTATTTATGCTGACACTATAAAGTCCCGGCTGTTTCTGATGTTAATATGATAATTAATGGTGTTTTCAACGGTCAGTGATTCCAAAGTATCAGAGAGAACAAGTTCTGTACTTACTAAAGAAATAGGAGGCCTATTGAAGCTTAAATATTCTGAGGAGATCATATACTGTATTTGATGCATGTGTTTCATGGTTAACATTGCTGCAATCCTCACAAGTCGTTTTTGTTGTCCTTTCAGGTAAAAGTCCGCCTCAACTCCTGCCTAATGATGTCTGGAGGCGGATCACAGACTGGTGAAAAATATTCTATGAAAGTTCTGAGAGAATGGCATGAACTTTTCCAACAGTGTGTGCACGATGAATGTGATTTGCTTTCCTATATAAACATCACTTTATTTTAAGCAACCATCATTTTACTTTGTGTTGAAATACTAGATTTGGCTTTTCTCCATATTTTGTCTGAAAGTGCGTGTTTTCTTTTCAATTAAAATACCAAACAGAATGGATTTCGGATCATTTCTCTGTCTGTACTAATACTGAGATATATTACTTCGCATGTAATTACCAACACTGTCACAGAGATTAAAACCATTGCTTATTAATAAAGAGTTTATACAAAGTCCGTTTAGTAACCGACTCACATTTTCATATCCTATTGAGGAAGGTTTATAATACATCAGGCGACCAATGAATGGTCTATCTCTTTTATCTGCATTTATTGTAATTGCTTCCTCCACCGCCATATACTCAATGTGGACAAATTAGTGCAGTTTATAATATAAGTGCTGATGTATAATGGAAATAGCCTTAAATAATCATACAATATTTATTCAATGTTTTATTTGGAACTTATGCCTTTGTCAATATTAATGCTTGTATTATGTTTCAAGTGCTAAATATACACTAATTCCTAGATACAATATCTTGTTGTTTTACTGCGCTACACTATCCCTGAGGATTCAGTAGTATGTCGGGAGAGCAGGAGAATCTGATCAGAAATTAATGTGTTTTTGCACTATAATTCTAAATATTTCAGCAGAACGCAATTGTTGCTCAGTCGGGAGAACGTCTACAACGGCCATTATTCTCCAACAGATTGTGATTTTTATGCCATTCCTGCACCTACTGAAACACCAGTATCCACCAGCAGAGGGCGGACCAGCCTGAGACGGGCAGCGGCGGCGGGAGATAAAAGCGGCGGCAGCGTGCCCCCTCTACATTTCCCCACATGTCAGAGCCGAGGTGTGACATCTCAGGTAAAGAGGTAGCGATTGCTGGGCATCTCCTTCGTGTAGCATTTGATTTGTCAAGTGGTTTAAATCAATGACGTTATTACAGCTGAAAAGTGCAGATAAGAAATTCACTTCTAAAATATTTAACATCGAACATAATTAATTAAGTAGAATAGAGAATGGCAGGGCAGTCGATGTGTTGCATCTGTGGTATGAGGGAGCCGATGGACGCCGGTGCGATCCATGCTGATCACATCTGCAGCAAGCGTTGGCTGCTCGAGGTACTTTCGGCTCAGAGTTCATGAGTTGGAGTCCGAGCTGCGGACAGTGCGACACATAAGGGAGGGGGAGAGTTACCTGGACACTGGATTTCGCGAGACAGTCACAGCCTTAGATTAATTGCATTTCATTTGGACCGTGGTCAGAGACAGGGAGTGTGACTGCCAATGAGGAAGGTATGGTGATCTCGCGTTTAGCTTTGGAGGAGAATCAGCCAGTGCCCTTAGTCAATAGATCTGAGGTTCTTGTTCCCGGTGTGGACGAGGAGGCAGACTGCAGGGAGGATGAGCGAACTGACCACAGCAAGGTGGTTCAAAGCGCCAATCCAATGAGAAGATAAAAGAGACATGTAGTAGTTATTGGGGATGGCATATTTAGGGGAATAGATACGGGTATTAGCAGCAAAGACAGAGGGTTCCAAAGGCTGTGTTGCCTACCTGGTGTCAGTGTTCAGGACATCTGTTCTGGGTAAGAGAGGAACTTGGAGTGGGAGTGGGAGGATACAGTTGTTGTTTCACGTTTTTACCAACGATATTAGGTAGGAATAGGAAAGAGGTTCCTCTGAGGGACTATGAGCAGGTCGGGTCTAAATTAAAAAGCAGAACCAAAAAGGCAATAATCTCCGGATTACTACCTGAGGCACGTGCACATTGCCGTAGAGTCAATGCGATTAGAGAGGTAAACACGTGGCTCAAAGATTGGTGTGGGAGAAATGGGTTTCGATTCATGGGTCACTGGCACCAGTACTGGGGAAGGAGAGAGATGTTCTGTTGGGATGGGCGTCATTTGAACCAAGCTGGAACCAGTGCCCTGGCAAATCGTTTAACTATGATTGTAGATCGGGCTTTTAACTAAATAGTGGTGGGGTGGGGGTGGGGGGTTGAGGTGGTGGGGTGGGGATCAATGGAAGGGAAGTTTAAAAAAATCAAATAAGGGGCGAGAGAGCAGAGCTGCAGGGTCATGAGGAAGCGAACGATAATCAAAGTGTGACAGGAAGGTGCAGAAAATATAAGCAGAAGAGTGCAGCAGTAGTTCGAACCTGAATAGTATTAATGGTTAAAAAATAAGTCAAAGCTTAAGGCTCTTTATCTGTATGCACACAGCATTTATAGCAAGATAGATGATTTGATGGCACAAATAGAAATAAATGAATATGACTTGATAGCTATTATCGAGACGTGTTTGCAGGCTGAACAAGACTGGGAACTCAATATTCACGAGTATTTCGCGTTCTGGAAAGATAGGCAAAAAGGAAAAGGAGGTGGGATAGCTTTGTTAATAAAGGAAGGTATCAGTGCGGTGGTGAGTAGTGATATAGGTGCAGTACATCGTGATGTGGAATCAGTTTGGATGGAAATAATGAATAGCAAGGGGAAGAAGTCATGGGTGGGAATCGTCTATAGGCCCCCGAAGAGTTGCCTCACTGTAGGACAAATTATAAATCGGGAAGTAATAGAGGCGTGTAAGAAGGGCGCTGCAATTGTTATGGATAATATTAATCTGCATTTTGACTGGACAAATCAGATTGGCAGAGGTAAGGAGGAAGACGAATTTGTAGAGCGCATCAGGGATTCATATTGAGAGCAGTACTGATCTGGGAACCGTCTATTTTAAATCTAGTAATGTGTAATGAGGAAGGATTAATAAGAGATATCGTAGTTAAGGATCATCCGGGGGTAACGATCACAAGATGGTATAATTACAAATTCAATTTGAAGGCGAGCAACTCAGCTCTCAAACCAGTGACCTCAGCTTGAACAACTCTAGCCAAAGATCAGAAACATTCAGTCACTGCCCCACATGTGTTTGATTTGAATTTGAGGAACACGCAATTTTTCTCCCATTTAGACCTTTAAAAAACACGCATCAGCGAGAGGCTGGAGGCGAAGGTCAGAGGACCAGGAAAAGGGAATGTGAGCGCGGGAAATGAGGTAGCAGAGTGATAAAGAAAGAGAGGGAAAAGGAGAGGAAGTGAAAGGTGCAGGGAGTGAAAGAGGGGCAGACTGAGTGAGCGGAAGTGAGAACACAGTTAGTGGCAAGCAATGAGGGGGTAGGGAGAGGAAGTGAAAGGCAAAAGGAAAGCAAACAATAAAGGGGTAGGGAGAGAGAGGGAAGAAAGAGAGTTCAGAAGTGAGGGGCAACGGGAAAAAAGGTGAGGGGCACGGAGACGGGAAAAGTGCGAAGGGCAGCGAGAGAGTGAAATTGAGAGGGCCAGGAAGAGTGAAGGTGAGAGGGGCAAGGAGAGAGCGAGATAGGGCAGAAATAGAGAGAAAGTGTGCGGGGCAGAGAGAGAAAGAAAACGTTCTAGGGCAGACAAAGTGAGAGAGGTGACGCATGCTTCCTCCATGGACGAATGTCTGAGGGGTAGCTGGGATAAAAGTGCCATACTTAGGAAACATAATGATCCCCTAAATATTTTTTTCAATTGAATTCTCTTTTTTCATTGGTCACATTCAGCATTTTAATCCTGGCCTGTTTGGAAGTTTATGTTTTCGAATTATTTTTCTCTTTGTCCCTTCCAAAGATGGTGGCCGCTGAGGGGGAATGAGACGAGCCCTGGTCGTCGTAGCTGACGAAGAGCAGTTAGGAGGAGAAAGGAATGAACGAAATGTACTTGTTTTACCAACAGCGCCACTGATAGCTTTTGGCCATCCAGCTGTAGCAAGCAGATTGTTTTGTTTAAAATAGCTATGAAAAAAATCTATACTTTCTTCTTGCCATTTCTTCCTCAGCTTCTAACATTCAAGTGGCCCAGACTTCCTCTGTAAAAACAGACTGGGAGATTTGACAGGCTTTTCGACCACCACATTCTGAACAACTGGGCCTGATCCAGTAACTCCTTAAATATCAGCAACTGGGGGAGCTCCCTCACCAAAAGGGATAGCAACTGGTTCAAGATGGAAGGGCCAAATAGCACTTTCTTAAGGGGAAATTAAGGAAGGGCAATTACCGCTGGCCTAGCCAGGGGCACCCGCATCCCACGAATCAATCTGTACAGTGAATGCATTTTGAAAACCGACGGCACATATTTTTCAGTGTTTTTCACAGACCCTGGTGAATGGGGCGAATTATTCTGCAGTATGTATGCAGGGCATTCAGGTACATGTGGCGTATGAATGAGTTAATGTGCAGTCTCAACCTCACTTTGTCATTGAATGTGAGCAGATGGTTGTATAATTTCTGTTTCTTCCACTGCCTCAGCTCGTTTGTCACACAGCTAATGTCATTCTGTAAGCACTGAGGCTGACGGGTGAACAGGACATGGTATGAGTTGGGACACTGGCTGCAAGGGTTTTTGATGCCCTCAAGTTTACCACGGTTACAATGCGTGTCATGTGTGTAAAGCTGTCAGGAATGTTTTGGAATAGTTAAGTTTAGAGGATACATCGGCAGAGATGAAGGCTTCAGCAGAAAATTAGCTGAGTCAGTGGTGAAGTCGGGCAATGTTGGGCAAGCGGTAATGTGCGGTGCGAGTGATGGCATGGATATGTCGTCATAAATGCATCTTGGGATGAGATATGACACCAGAGTTGTGAACAGTATGGATCAGCCTCAGCCTGTATAAGAATGCAGGAAGTGTCAGAAAATCCATTGCAGGTGACTCCCTGGATACGATTAGATAGATAAGAATGGAATGGGACGAGGCCTGAGCAGTAACACCCAGCTGGACAACAGTGGAGAGGCGTTGGAGGTGAATGGCGTGGTCAACAGTGCCAAAGGCTGCAGATAGGTCGGGAATGACGGGGTGGAAGGAGGGGTGGGGGTGAGTTTAAAGTGATCAGCATCACATAGGACATCATTAGTGACTTTCAAAAATGTCACTTCTGTACTGAGCCAGTGGTGGCGACCTAATTGGATGGATTCAAACATCGAGTTTCAAGAAAGATGGGAAAGGATCTGGGAGGTGCAAACACATGCCAGGACTTTTGAGAATTAATGGGAGGTTGGTGATTGCTCTGTAATTTGCAAGGATAGAGGGGCCAAAGGTTTCTTGAGGAGTGGGGTGATAGCTGCTGATTTCAAGGAGTGAGCAACAGAGCCTGAAGGAAGGGAACCGTGAACAATATGACCTGAAACGGGAGTCAGGAAGGGGCTCAGATCAGCCCATCTGAGAAGCCACTAAGCTGAAACGACAGTGTTGACGATTCCGCTCCTTCCCCCCGTGTCGCATCTCGCACCCTAGCTCCTACGCTGGGATTCTCCAGAAACAAACCACCCACACAACACCATCTGACTCGGTGAGAGAGAGCTACCGATGCCAGTGTGAGGGCGGGGGAATGGAAGGGAGACAGACTCAATAAAGTGTCTCCACAAAATAAAACAATTAATAATCATCAAGTGACAGGAAAATATTTGCAGCATCTGTAGCATTTTGCTTTGTTACATCCAATGCGAGAGGCATATCAAATAAAGTTTCCCAGCTACCAGAAAATTGCCAAATCAAACACGTTATTTGTCCCCCAAGATAAAATACACTGCACTAGGTTTTCTTAGACAACAAAAAAATGAACTATTTACCAATTAACTAAATCTTTAACAATAATGACATCAATCTATATACAAAAGTAGTAATAACTCCTTATTCTTCATAACTCTCATGCACACAAACACACACTCAAATACAACTAACCAGGGGAAAAGGCTTTTTAAGTTTATAACTGTTCGTTAGAAATAACTAAATAACCGGTTTTTACAGTCTGTTAGGATATTTCCAGGTCGGTGAGCCAAATAGTCGGATGTTCACGCAAAGCCTATCCAGGCAAGGTCAATGAACAGTCTGTGTTGAGTAAGCATTCAAGGCAATTCATCTGCAGCAGGCATCTCACAAGTTCTTCCATCAGAGATGCTGCAACAGATGTCAGTTCTCAAACTCAATGCAAAAGTCGCTTTTAAAAAAATAAAATGCTGGATTTCTGCCAATTCAGGACTTCTTCCAGCAAAGGATACAAGAGGCCAGCTTAATGCAGACATTCCTCAGAGACAGGAGACAATAGGCCAGCTTAATCAGAGATTCTCCAGAGACATGAGGCAGCAGTAATCTGTCACACCTGAAATGCAATGCTTCCTCTCTTCAGGCAGACAGAGCAACAAGGGCTTATTTCCCATGCATCTGATTCGCAACTGATTAAAAGTTCCTTTAACTTCATGAGGAAATAGGAATTACACTTGTTGCAAGAATTACATTCAAGAGAAAGAGGTTTTTGGCTATCCTTCTGGCAGGTCAAGCACCAACCGAACACAATCCAAAAGTGAAACTATCTTTTAAAACAGTCAATTCACATGACAGCCGTAAATCATCCTGACATTTGAGTTACTTGTTAATAGGTGCCCTGCAGTGTGTGTATACTTCACTCAGTCAACAATTCAAATATCAGCTCTTAAAGCAATGATTTCAAAGAAAAATTGAAGCACTCACATAACAGCTTTCATAAGAGCAAGTTTTGTTTTCAGACCAGAGTTCTGGAACTGAGAATGGAACCAATGGAGGTGGAGGACAGAATGTGGCTGTCCTTTCTCCTTCTGTCCTGCAAGGATCTCGTTGACCATCATCCTGCCTCCTTCCTGTCCGGTCCACCACAACTGACATTGTCCCGCTGCCCCACTGTCCTATGCTATATGTGATCATGAGCCCTCACCCCACCCACACCACCAGTGGATTTACAGTAACTCAGCTGTTAGTGACCTCTTGGCTCCTGTCTCGCTGCTGTTGGGCGTGTGTGATCTACCCCCACCAGTGTATTTCAGGTCATCCGGTTGTCAGTCACCACTGGCCAGTTGGGGATAAATATTGCATTCATGGACTAGAAGCACTGCGACTGCCTCTGGGCGGCTCTTAGTTATTGTGTTTATTCATTAATTGAATAATTTATGTGCACGGATATTTCACCGCGCTCTTGACCTGCTCTCTAAACTTTGACTGAGTCACCACATAAATAAATGTGTTTGTGCAGCAACTTAAATTCATCAGCATCCATCCGACAATTCGAAATATATATTCAGAATCGTTGTAATACCAAGGATTTCTTCCTGCAATGTAGTAATATAAGTATTCTATAACAAACACCAACCACAGAAGTATGAAGTTACCAGATATGGCGAAGAGTAAAATCACAGACTTCATTCTGCTTTCCATCTCTGGGTCACTGTGATTCCCTCCCTTATTGTGACCCTTCAGTCCCTTACGGACTCGACTGGTCACTAAAATGTGTCTGACTGTCAGAGTGTTGAGCAACAGAATTAAAACAAAAGGGAGTAATGGTGTTAAAACCATTTCAAACCTATCAAATCCCTTTGATCCGGGCTCAGTAAAATAGCTTGGCTTTGAAACACAGAACCACGGTACATTGTCGATTATGTCTGCAGGTTTATATGCAAAGTAATAAGGGACATTTTCTAAACAGAGCAGAATGCAGATTGTTGTTAGAACCACGGCCACAGTTTTCTCAGTGCAATATTTTGCTTTGAGCTTCACGCAACAAATGGCCACAAATCGGTCAAAGGTGAAAGCTACGGTGAACCAGACAGAACAATCTCCAGCTGCACGAGCAAGGACAGTTACAACACTGCATACAGGGGTGATGTCCAGGAAAGTTACTGGAAAATAATAGTAACTGACCCGCGTTAGTATGACCTCCAAGAAAATGACCAGCAGATCCGCCATTGCCATGGCCACCATGTAGAGAGTGATACATGTGGAGAGGCCACATTTACCCTGGGACAGGATCACAATTGCCAGTAAATTAACTATAAGTGAGAGAAGGGAAAAGAGACTGGAAGTTAGTGATCAATATTATCCATATCTGCGCCAAAGAATAGATGAAGGACTTGAATACCAAAAAAATTTGTTTGAGGCCAGGGAGAAGACTCAATGAGCAGAGTTCCGGACTGGTAAGAATAAAAACCTTACCTCGGGGATTCGCAGCCTCCATCCAGGGAGAAAACTCGGAGGGATTTCCGGACTGGTAAGTTACCTCGGGTGGGAAAAAAAACTAAAAGAAACTGTAAGTGAATTCACAGGAAAACTGTGACCTGATTGGCTGGTAGGGAATCCGTACTGAATTTGAAAATAAAATTGATTAAAATTGATTAAAACCCTAATTAACTAATTAATTAATAAGTCGAGAGTAACTAAACCAGAGGGAGGAGATTACCGTATTTAGCATTTAATATTTATATCACAAATCTAGCATTAGGGACCATATAGTTAATTGTAACTTAATTTAGTAAGGATATAATAAGTATTTAATTAACTATTTTAAATTAATGATTAATTCGTGCTCGAAGTGTCAGTTAATGTAAAGTGCTTCACCTGTGAGATGTGAGAGGTCCGTGATGCTTCCAGCCTTCCGGATGACTACATCTGCAGGAAGTGTACCCAATTGCAGCTTCTCGCAGACCGCATGGATCGGTTGGAGCAGCAATTGGATGGACTTAGGAGCATGCAGGTGCAGAAAGCCTCATAGGCAGGCGTTTTAGAGACGTGGTTTCACCCAAGATGCTGGCAGATAGATGGGTGACCGCTAGAAGGCGCAGGCAGTCAGTGTAGGAATCTTCCTGTGGCTACCCCCTCTCTAACAAATATACCATTTTGGATGCTGTTGGGGGGAGACGGCCTATCAGGGGAAAGCAACAGCAGTGGCACCACGGCTGGATCTGCTGTTCAGCAGGGAGTGGCAAAGCGCAGAAGAGCAATAGTTATCGGGGACGTTACAGTCAGGGGAACAGATAGGCGTTTCTGTGGACATGAAAGAGACTCCAGGATGGTATGTTGCCTCCCTGGTGCCAGGGTCAAGGATGTATCTGAACGGACAGGGGGCATTCTGAAGGGGGAGGGTGAACAGCCAGAGGCTGTGGGACACATTGGTACTGTCGACATCGGCAGGAACAGTGACGAGGTCCTGCAGTGGGAGTTCAGGGAGTTAGGAAGAAAGTTAAAAGGCAGGAACTCCAGGGTTGTAATCTCGGGATTCCATTCTGTGCCAAGTGCCAGTGAGGCTAGAAATAGGAAAATAGTGCAGCTAAACACGTGGCTGTACAGCTGGTGTATGTGGGAGGGTTTCAGCTATCTGGATCATTGAGTTCTCTTCCGGGACAGGTGGGCGCGGTACAAGAAGAATGGGTTGCATCTAAACTGGAGGGGCACAAATATCCTGCCTGCGAGGTTTGCTCGCGTCACTCGAGAGGGTTTAAACTAGTGTGGTACGTGGTGGGAACCAGAGTAGTAGGGCAGCAGGTGAAATAACTGAGGGGGGACCAGTAAATAAGGCCAGTAAGACTGAGAGGAAGAGCAGGCAGGGAGATGTTGCTGAGCACAACGTGACTGGTGATCTGAAAGTGCATTTGTTCAATGCGAGATGTATAACAGGTAAGGCAGATGAATTTAGAGCTTGGAATATTACTTGGAACGATGACGTTGTTGCGATGACAGAGTCTCAAATTCCACATTCCCATCTACTGAATAACCCTTGATCCCCTTGCCAAACCTAGTTTTGGGTTTAACCGAGTCAGGATGGAGATGGACGGACAAAGCGCTCACAAAGGGTTCATTGGAAATACAAATGTTTAAATGAGTCTGGAAGGCTCTGATTTAATCTGTTTTGTATGTTTAACTCTGGCTGGCTGGTTATCCCCATTATAACACACACTGTATGAAAAGACAGCTGGGTATTTGTAGTCAGAACTGGCACATGCTCTAGGATCAGATACTTCCTCTCCACTAAGATTTGATACCCCCATGAGATTGGATTCTCCCCAGGATCAGAGCAACCAACCAAGACCGACAACCCCTCTCCACAAAATTTAAATCTTGGGATCAGATCCCTTCCACAGTTTTACCACTCTGCTCACAGTTGTGCCACCTTCCCCGCTCCCAGGATTCGACATTCTGTGATCAGAGGCCCCCAGGGTTTGGACAATCCCTGTGCGACTATAATAACACCCGCGGATCGGACGTCCCGCGTATCCGCTCCCTTAATCGAGTCTTGAATCATCACTCCTCGTGCCGCAACCACCTAACTGAGCTCAGACCGCACTCCAGGATGGGGGACCACTCCCCGAGGTTGGGATCACTTTCCCTCCCCAGAACTTTCCCTGGCGCACGTGTCCGATCACTGTTCAGCATGGGTGATCCGTCCCTGGAGGACAGGACCAGCCATTCTCTCTCCGACTGCCCCACACCAGACTCAGAACATGCTCTCCGATAGGAAACCCTTCCAGTGGTTCAGAATCTCCAGTCCAGCGAACAGTGATGTCAACACCTTCAACACCTCTGGGGTTCGTGATTTCACACTCCCTGATTTCAGAGAGCTCCCCATACCCTGGGGTCATGGTTTGGACTGCCCTGGTCATGACTCGATCTCCAGAGTCCTCCCTGCCCAACTGGAAGCAAAGCCTGTCATTCATCCTGACGTCAATGTGGAAACCAGTCAAGGTAAAATCAGAAGTCTGTGGAGTTCAAACTCTGAAACTCTGCACCCCACCTATGCCATTCATCCCTGTTAATAAACCAGGCATGAGTACAGAAGTGAAAACAAAATAATGGAACTGTCATAAATCTGTTAAAAATAGGAGAATGCTGAAAACGCTCAGCAGTCAGGTAGCATCTGTCGAGAGAGAAACAGAGTTAATGCTTCATGTGGATAGCCTTCCATCAGAACATGAATGAAGAACAGAATAACAGTTTTATAACAATGGTAAAGCCAGTGAAAAGTAGGGCCTCGGGGTAGAGGGATTTATGGGAAAGGTCTGTGATTTATGGAGGAAAGGCATGATTCAATGATAAAAGGGATGATGGTGCAAGACGAATGAGACAATTAAAGGAACAGAGGATGGACCCAGAGGAGGTGTAAATGGTTACAGCTTAATAACAGAGGGGGGAGGGGAACATGGAAACTGTGGCAAGGAGGAACATGTTCCATTCGCCAAGAAAAGTGTCAGAGAATTGTGGCGAAACTCCATGGATGTGGACCGGCCTACCAGCTGTGTACCAGTAGGTGATCCCCATCTCAAGCACAAGCGCACATCCCCTATATTCCCAATGACTCTTGGATGATAGCCTCCATTACCTGCACAGGCCGTCCGAGAAAGTGGAAGCGATGGTCATAATTTGAAGCTTTCAATCTCCTATTGAGCCTGACAAACAATATAAGGTCTTCTTCGAAAGAAAACGGTGCTGTTCCTGAATGAACTTCAGTGGAAGCGTGGTAGAGGTCGAGGATAGAGAGGTCAGAGTGGTAGAGGGATGTAGAATTAAAGTGACAAGCGAGTGGATGCACAGGGTCATGCATGCAGACAGATTGGGGAAGTCCAACAACAACAAAAATAAAACTCGATCTGAATTTGTTCCTCTCCCAATGTCCAGGAGACATCATTGTGTGCAGTGAATATAACTACTATTTCGTAAGAAGTACAAGCAGATCCCTGTTTCCTCTGGTAGGAGAGTTTGGGCCTTGGAGTGTGGGAGGCAAATAGTCAGAGTGTAGTTTCATAATGGTTTCATAATGGGTGGGGACGGTAGTGGAGCAGAATATAGCATGGCAGGTGGGCATAACTGGATGCGGCTGAATGTTGGAGGATTGTTAGTTGAATATGGAGGCTGATGCGTTGGAAGATGAGAACAAGGGGAACTTTATCGTGGTCCTGGCACGGAGGGGAGGGGGTGAAGGCAGTAATGTGGCAAATGGGATGGACATGGTCAAGGGCCCTGTTAAATGCAGTGGAGTGAACCATCTATTGAGGAAAAATTATGACTTTTCAGAAGCACTTGTGTGGAAGATGGTATCTTTGGAACAGATGGAACTGAGCTGGATAAACTCGGAGAATGGAATCGCACATTTCCAAGACGTGGGGTCGGAGGCACGATAATTAATGTAGCTGTGGGGGCCAGTGGGATTAAAGTAGATATGGGTGAACAGCCAGTCCCCTGGAATGAACGTGTAGAAGTAGAGGAAGGGGCAGGAAATGCTAGAGATGGACCTTGTGCAGATGAGGGCGTGTTGGAAATTAGAAGCAAGGTTGATGGAAGTTTCCAGTTCAAGGCAACAGAAGGAAACAAGCACAGTAATCGAAGTAGCGGGAAAAATAATGTTAAGAAGAGGACCTCGGTAGGATTGGAATAAAGAATGGCCCATTTACCATACAAAAACGCAGCATAGCTAGGAATAAAACTGGTTCCATAGCGACATCAGTTGAGTATGGAATATCCCAATGTTTACACTGGAGGTCCATCGACGTACACGTTACACACATCATTGTGGGTATACCTACCCGAAATGCTCTGCAGCGGTTCAAGAAGGCAGCTCATCACCACCTTCTCACGGACAATTAGGGATGGGCAATAAATGCTGGCCTGGCCAGCGACACCCACATCCCATGAATGAATAAAAAAAGAGTGTTACAATGACTATACACAGATTATAAAATGTCATTATAAAGTGGATTAGAATACTGTTATACTTCTGGAGTCCTGCTGTTAAACTATCAGTAAGCAGGTAACATCTGTTTCTGTTGGACCAGTTCAATGGGAGATTGAGAAATACAAATACAGTTCAATTTCTAACGGTATCACAAAATTTCAGCAAAAATTATCACCATATAGAATACATTACAGTCGTAAAATACAGAGGAAACTCCAAGGAATGGAGAGATCAGTCACCCAAAGCAATTATTCTGCAACAGAACCGGGATTGTGCAATCATACTCTGTACAACACTCCAGTGATAGATGCTCCCAATAATACATGACTACTGGAGTCAGGTATTCCACTCCGGTTCGTGACCCACATTCTGTACAAAACTACAATGACAGAGGATCCCAGTAATGCATGGCAACTAGGATCCCATTAGTGACCTACATTTGATTTTACACTAAGTGATGCTCCCACTAATACCTTCAGTCAGTGAGTTGCTTTCACTTTTGTCTAATTCAACATTACACGATATTCCACTGTGTGTAATAATGTGCTTATGCAGAGACCTTGTCAGTTACAGACATAGGTTGATTTTTAGTTGAGAAAATGGAATACCACCGAAGAGATAATTCAGGATATTTGAAGTAAAAAAATGTTGATGTAGATCGGGTGTCTCTGTATCACACACCACTAGATCAGGTTGTAACATTATCAGTCACAGATTGAAAGCAGAGACCAGCTCATGCACAGATCTGCATAATTTCAATGGTTATAGTCACTTACCAGGAACACCAATAACTGCAAGCAATAGGTAGTATATGTTCTCGATACTGTAAGAAGTTCCAATCCTGTGCCCTGTGATGTGATCTGTCTGAAGGTACTGCAGGCAATCTCTCTGGATTGAACTCTGAGGCAATACATTCCCAGAGCGTGTAATATGTACCCTGTGGAATCTCCATGGGGATATTGAGGATTGCTCATTTTTCAAACTATGTGTTTTTAAAATAAACAAACAGATTACGACATTGAGTTCAATCTGCATTCTGATAGAATCTGTTTATTTCCGAGATTCTTTTGGAAACATCCAAAGACTGGACAATTCTGAATACATTAATTAAATAATGTAAACTTGAAGCTGTTTTCTCCCAACAAAGAGGTTTCCTATTCAACCACCAATCGATCCCATCTCTCGATCTCATTTTTTTTTCAGTGATTTCCTTCAGCTGATTTTGTTGTCAAGAGTAGATTTCAGTCATCGTCCATCTGGGCCTTAAGCTTCAGCCTCTCAATGTAAAGCACGGAGAACTGGGACTGCGGGCAACAAAACTCCAGGGGGTCTCTCACTGTGAAGTGTCTTCAGCTGTTCCGGGGGAGGGAATAGAGAAGAGAAGAGATCGGACAAGGGCATGGTTAACCAGAGGGAGAGATTCACTGCCCCACAACACGTTTGACCAATTAAACTAAATACATCAACAGGAGAAGGCCAATCAGTGCACCGAACCAGCAATGGAGGATTGCAGTCAGCCCCTCGACCCTGTTATACAAGAACTGGAGGAGGCCCATTCAGCCCCTCGAGCCAGTAACACAGGGACAGGAGTAGGCCCATTGAGCCCCTTCTCGACCCTGTTTCACAGGAAAAGGAGGCCATTCAACCCCTTCTCGGGACTGCTACACGGGAACAGGAGGAGACCCATTCAGCCCCTCGAGCCTGTCACACAGGAACAGAAGGAGGTCATTCATACCCCACGTGTCTTTTGCACAGGAAGAGGAGGAGACCATTCAGCCCGCTCGGGCCTATTGTACAGGAATAGCATTCGGCCATTTAGCCCCTCGAATCTGTTACACAGAAACAGGAGGAGGTAATTCAGCCCTTCGAGCATGATCTGTCCTTGGACGGAAGATATGGGGTAACAGGAAATTAGGTAGTCTAGATGCGACAGAAGTCATCACAGCGGGAGTAAGGGTAATGGAATTTTCCCAACTCGTGAACGAGTGTACAGCACCTCAGTATGATGTCTCATCCACAAAGCGGCACATTCAACAATGCAACATTCCCTCAATACTGTCCCACAAACCAGACTGCGCTCCCATAAGTATTGACTCTCCGACAGTGCAGCGCTCACTCAGAAGTGACCCTCTGACAGTGCAGCGCTCCCTCAGTACTGCTCCTCTAGCAAGGCACTGTCCCTCAGTACTGATCCACTGATAGGGCACACTCCCTCATTACTGACCTTTCGACACTGCAGCGCTCTGGCAAAAATGACACACAACGCCGCCCGCCCCCCGCCCCCTCACCCCCACCAACCACAGTGGAGTAATCCCTCAGTACTGACACCGAAGCGAACAGCACACCCTCAGTACTGACACTCCGGAGGCGAGGTTGATGAATAATCTTATATTTCTAAGCGTTCAAGGCAATTCGACTGCAGCAGGCGTCATTCAGCCTGTCACAGCAGGTCTGCTCAGGACACATTGCACTGGTATCAGTGTATGTCTTTGTTACTGGGTGTCAGTGTGTGTCTTTGTGACTTGGTGTAAGTGTGTGTCTGTGTTACTGGGTATCAGTGTATGTCTTTGTGACTTGGTATCAGTGTATGTCTTTGTTACTTGGCGTCAGTGTATGTCAAAATACTTGGTGTAAGTGTATGTCTTTGTTACTTGGTGTAATTGTCTGTCTTTGTTACTTGGTGTAAGTGTATGTCTTTGTTACTTGGTGTCCGTGTATGTCTGTGTTACTTGGTGTAAGTGTGTCTCTTTGATACTTGGTGTAAGTTTATGTCTTTGTTACTTGGTGTCAGTGTATGTCTTTGTTACTTGGTGTCATTGTGTGTCTGTGTTACTGGGTATCAGTGTATGTCTTTGTGACTTGGTATCAGTGTATGTCTTTGTTACTTGGTGTCAGTGTATGTCAAAATACTTGGTGTAAGTGTATGTCTTTGTTACTTGGTGTAATTGTCTGTCTTTGTTACTTGGTGTAAGTGTATGTCTTTGTTACTTGGTGTCAGTGTATGGCTGTGTTACTTGGTGTAAGTGTGTGTCTTTGTTACTTGGTGTAAGTGTATGTCTTTGTTACTTGGTGTCAGTGTATGTCTTTGTTACTTGGTGTCATTGTGTGTCTGTGTTACTGGGTATCAGTGTATGTCTTTGTGACTTGGTATCAGTGTATGTCTTTGTGACTTGGTGTCAGTGTATGTCAAAATACTTGGTGTAAGTGTATGTCTTTGTTACTTGGTTTAATTGTCTGTCTTTCTTACTTGGTGTAAGTGTATGTCTTTGTTACTTGGTGTCAGTGTATGTCTGTGTTACTTGGTGCAAGTGTGTGTCTTTGTTACTTGGTGTAAGTGTATGTCTTTGTTACTTGGTGTCAGTGTATGTCTTTGTTACTTGGTGTCATTGTGTGTCTGTGTTACTGGGTATCAGTGTATGTCTTTGTGACTTGGTATCAGTGTATGTCTTTGTTACTGGGTGTCAGTGTGTGTCTGTGTTACTGGGTATCAGTGCATGTCTTTGTGACTTGGTATCAGTGTATGTCTTTGTTACTGGGTGTCAGTGTGGGTCTGTGTTACAGGGTATCAGTGTATGTCTTTGTGACTTGGTATCAGTGTATGTCTTTGTTACTGGGTGTCAGTGTGTGTCTGTGTTCCTGGGTATCAGTGTATGTCTTTGTGACTTGATGTCAGTGTATGTCTTTGTTACTGGGTGTCAGTGTGTGTCTTTGTGACTTGGTGTCAGTGTATGTCTGTGTTACTGTTTCTTAGTGTTTCTCTGTGTTACTGGGTGTCAGTGAGTGTTTGTTTGTGTTACTGGGTGTCAGTTTATGTCTTTGTTATTTGGTGTAACTGTGTGTCTGTGTTACTGGGTACCAGTGTCTGTCTTTGTTACTTGCTGTAAGTGTGTGTCTTTGTTACGTGGTGTAATTGTATGTCTTTGTTACTTGGTGTCAGTGTATGTCTGTGTTACTTGGTGTAAGTGTATGTCTTTGTTACTTGGTGTAAGTGAGTGTCTGTGTTACTTGGTGTAAGTTTGTGTCTGTGTTCCTGGGTATCGTTGTATGTCTTTGTTACTTGGTGTCAGTGTATGTCTGTGTTAGTTGGTGTAAGTGTGTGTCTGTGTTACTGGGTATCAGTGTATGTCTTTGTTCCTTGGTGTCAGTGTATGGCTGTGTTACTTGGTGTAAGTGTGTGTCTGTGTCACTGGGTGTCAGTGTGTGTCTATGTTACTTGGTGTAAGTGTGTGACTTTGTTACTTGGTGTCCGTGTGTGTCTGTGTTACTGGGTGTCAGTGCATGTCTTTGTTACTTGGTGTCAGTGTATATCTGTGTTATTTGGTGTAAGTGTGTGTCTTTGTTACCTGGTGTAATTGTATGTCTTTGTTACTTGGTGTCAGTGTATGTCTGTGTTATTTGGTGTAAGTGTATGTCTTTGTTACTGGGTGTCAGTGTGTGTCTGTGTTACTGGGTATCAGTGCATGTCTTTGTGACTTGGTATCAGTGTATGTCTTTGTTACTGGGTGTCAGTGTGGGTCTGTGTTACAGGGTATCAGTGTATGTCTTTGTGACTTGGTATCAGTGTATGTCTTTGTTACTGGGTGTCAGTGTGTGTCTGTGTTCCTGGGCATCAGTGTATGTCTTTGTGACTTGGTGTCAGTGTATGTCTTTGTTACTGGGTGTCAGTGCATATCTTTGTTACTTGGTGTCAGTGTATATCTGTGTTACTTGGTGTAAGTGTGTGTCTTTGTTACCTGGTGTAATTGTATGTCCTTGTTACTTGGTGTCAGTGTATGTCTGTGTTATTTGGTGTAAGTGTATGTCTTTGTTACTTGGTGTAAGTGTGTGTCTGTGTTACTTGGTGTAAGTGTATGTCTGTGTTCCTGGGTATCAGTGAATGTCTTTGTTACTTGGTGTCAGTGTATGTCTGTGTTACTTGGTGTAAGCGTGTGTCTGTGTTTCTGGGTATCAGTGTATGTCTTTGTTACTTGGTGTCAGTGTATGTCTGTGTTGCTTGGTGTAAGTGTGTGTCTGTGTTACTGGGTGTCAGTGTGTGTCTGTGTTACTTGGTGTAATTGTGTGTCTTTGTTATTGGTGTCCGTGTGTGTCTGTGTTACTGGTTGTCAGTGTATGTCTTTGTTCCTGGGTGTCAGTGTATGTCTTTGTTACTTGGTGTAAGTGTGTGTCTGTGTCACTGGGTATCAGTGTCTGTCTTTGTTACTTGGTGTAAGTGTGTGTCTGTGTTACTGTGTATCAGTGTATGTCTTTGTTACTTGGTGTCAGTGTATGTCTGTGTTAATTGGTGTAAGTGTATGTCTTTGTTACTTGGTGTAAGTGAGTGTCTGTGTTACTTGGTGTAAGTTTGTGTCTGTGTTCCTGGGTATCAGTGTATGTCTTTGTTATTTGGTGTCAGTGTATGTCTGTGTTAGTTGGTGTATCTGTGTGTCTGTGTTACTGGGTATCAGTGTATGTCTTTGTGACTTGGTGTCTGTGTACGTCTTTGTTACTTGGTGTCAGTGTGTGTCTGTGTTATTGTGTATCAGTGTATGTCTTTGTGACGTGGTATCAGTGTATGTCTTTGTTACTGGGTGTCAGTGTGTGTCTGTGTTACTGGGTATCAGTGTATGTCTTTGTGACTTGGTATCAGTGTATGTCTTTGTTACTGGGTGTCAGTGTGTGTCTGTGTTACTAGGTATCAGTGTCTGTCTTTGTTACTTGGTGTCAGAGTGTCTCTTTGTTACTTGGTGTAATTGTATGTCTTTGTAACTTGGTGTCAGTGTATGTCCGTATTACTTTGTGTCAGTGTATGTCTGTGTTAGTTGGTGTAAGTGTGTGTCTGTGTTACTTGGTATCAGTGTATGTTTGTGTTACTTGGTGTAAGTGTGTGTCTTTGTTACTTGGTGTAAGTGTATGTCTTTGTTACTTGGTGTCAGTGCATGTCTTTGTTACTTCGTGTCAGTGTGTGTCTGTGTTACTGGGTATCAGTGTATGTCTTTGTGACTTGGCATCAGTGTATGCCTTTGTTACTGGGTGGCAGTGTGTGTCTGTGTTGCTGGGTTTCAGTTTATGTCTTTGTGACTTGGTATCAGTGTATGTCTTTGTTGCTGGGTGTCAGGTTGTGTCTTTGTGACTTGGTGTCAGTGTATGTCTTTGTTACTTGGTGTAAGGGTGTGTCTGTGATACTGGGTATCAGTGTATGTCTTTGTTACTTGGTGTCAGTGTCTGTCTGTGTTACTTGGTGTAAGTGTGTGACATTGTTACTTGGTGTCTGTGTACGTCTTTGTTACTTGGTGTCAGTGTGTGTCTGTGTTATTGTGTATCAGTGTATGTCTTTGTGACGTGGTATCAGTGTATGTCTTTGTTACTGGGTGTCAGTGTGTGCCTGTGTTACTGGGTATCAGTGTATGTCTTTGTGACTTGGTATCAGTGTATGTCTTTGTTACTGGGTGTCAGTGTGTGTCTGTGTTACTAGGTATCAGTGTCTGTCTTTGTTACTTGGTGTCAGAGTGTGTCTTTGTTACTTGGTGTAATTGTATGTCTTTGTAACTTGGTGTCTGTGTATGTCCGTATTACTTGGTGTAAGTGTATGTCTTTGTTACTTGGTGTAAGTGTGTGCCTGTGTCACTTGGTGTAAGTGTGTGACTGTGTTCCTGGGTATCACTGTATGTCTTTGTTACTTGGTGTCAGTGTATGTCTGTGTTACGTGGTGTAAGTGTGTGTCTGTGTTACTTGGTGTCAGCGTATGTCTGTGTTACTTGGTGAAAGTGTGTGTCTGTTTTACTCGGTGTCAGTGTGTGTCTGTTTTACTTGGTGTAAGTGTGTGTCTTTGTTACTTGGTATCCGTGTGTGGCTGTGTTACTGGGTGTCAGTGCATGTCTTTGTTACTTGGTGTCAGTGTATATCTGTGTTACTTGGTGTAAGTATGTGTCTTTGTTACTTGGTGTAATTGTATGTCTTTTTTACTTGGTGTCAGTGTATGTCTGTGTTACTTGGTGTCAGTGTATGTCTGTGTTACTTGGTGTAAATGTATGTCTTTGTTACTTGTTGTAAGTGTGTGTCTGTGTTACTTGGTGTATGTGTATGTCTGTGTTACTTGGTGTAAGTGTGTGTCTGTGTTACTGGGTGTCTGTGTATGTCTGTGTTACTTGGTGTAAGTGTGTGTCTGTGTTATTGGTGTCAGCGTGTGTCTGTGTTACTTGGTGTAAGTCTGTGTCTTTGTTACTTGGTGTAAGTGTGTGTCTGTGTTACTGGGTGTCAGTGTATGTCTTTGTTACTGGTTATCAGTGTATGTCTTTGTTACTTGGTGTCAGTGTATGTCTTTGTTACTGGGAGTCAGTGTCTGTCTTTGCGACTTGGTGTCAGTGTATGTCTTTGTTACTTGGTGTAAGTGTGCGTCTGTGTTACTGGGTATCAGTGTATGTCTTTGTTACTTGGTGTAAGTGTGTGTCTTTGATACTTGGTGTAAGCGTATGTCTTTGTTACTTGGTGTCAGTGTATGTCTTTGTTACTTGGTGTAAGTGTGTGTCTGTGCTACTTGGTGTAAGTGTGTGTCTGTTCCTGGGTATCAGTGTATGTCTTTGTTACTTGGTGTCAGTGTACGTCTGTGTTACTTGGTGTAAGTTTGTGTCTGTTTTCCTGGGTATCAGTGTATGTCTTTGTTACTTGGTGCCAGTGTCTGTCTTTCTTACTTGGTGTAATTGTCTGTCTTTGTTACTTGGTGTGAGTGTATTTCTTTGTTACTTGGTGTCAGTGAATGGCTTTGTTACTTGGTGTCAGTGTGTGTCTGTGTTACTGGGTATCAGTGTATGTCTTTGTGACTTGGTATCAGTGTATGTCTGTGTTACTGGGTATCAGTGTATGTCTTTGTTACTTGGTGTCAGCGTATGCCTTTGTTACTTGGTGTAAGTGTGTGTCTGTTTTACTGGGTGTCAGTGTGCGTCTGTTTTACTTGGTGTAAGTGTGTGACTTTGCTACTTGGTGTCCGTGTGTGTCTGTGTTACTGGGTGTCAGTGCATGTCTTTGTTACTTGGTGTCAGTGTATATCTGTGTTACTTGGTGCAAGTGTGTGTCTTTGTTACTTGGTGTAATATTATGTCTTTGTTACTTGGTGTCAGTGTATGTCTGTGTTACATGGTGTAAGTGTATGTCTTTGTTACTTGGTGTAAGTGTGTGTCTGTGTTACTTGGTGTAAGTGTGTGTCTGTGTTCCTGGGTATCAGTGTATGTCTTTGTTACTTGGTGAAAGTGTATGTCTTTGTTACTTGGTGTAATTGTCTGTCTTTGTTACTTGGTGTGAGGGTGTGTCTGTGTTACTTGGTGTAAGTGTGTGTCTTTGTTACTTGGTGTCCGTGTGTGTCTGTGTTACTGGGTGTCAGTGCATGTCTTTGTTACTTGGTGTAATTGTATGTCTTTGTTACTTGGTGTCAGTGTATGCCTGTGTTACTTGGTGTCAGTGCATATCTGTGTTACTTGGTGTAAGAGTGGGTCTTTGTTACTTGGTGTAACTGTATGTCTTTGTTACTTGGTGTCCGTGTATGTCTGTGTTACTTGGTGTAAGTGTATGTCTTTGTTACTTGTTGTAAGTGTGTGACTGTGTTACTTGGTGTATGTGTATGTCTGTGTTACTTGGTGTAAGTGTGTGTCTGTGTTACTGGGTGTCAGTGTATGTCTGTGTTACTTGGTGTAAGTGTGTGTCTGTGTTACTGGGTGTCAGCGTGTGTCTGTGTTACTTGGTGTAAGTCTGTGTCTTTGTTATTTGGTGTAAGTGTGTGTCCGTGTTACTGGGTGTCAGTGCATGTCTTTGTTACTGGTTATCAGTGTATATCTTTGTTAATTGGTGTCAGTGTATGTCTTTGTTACTTGGTGTAAGTGTGTGTCTGTGTTACTGGGTATCAGTGTATCTCTTTGTTACTTGGTGTAAGTGTGTGCCTTTGATACTTGGTATCAGTGTATGTCTTTGTTACTTGGTGTCAGTGTATGTCTTTGTTACTTGGTGTAAGTGTGTGTCTGTGTTACTTGGTGTAAGTGTGTGTCTGTGTTCCTGGGTATCTGTGTATGTCTTTATTACTTGGTGTCAGTGTTTGTCTGTGTTACTTGGTGTAAGTTTATGTCTGTTTTACTGGGTATCAGTGTATGTCTTTGTTACTTGGTGCCAGTGTATGTCTTTGTTACTTGGTGTAATTGTCTGTCTTTCTTACTTGGTGTAAGTGTATGTCTTTGTTACTTGGTGTCAGTGTATGTCTGTGTTACTTGGTGCAAGTGTGTGTCTTTGTTACTTGGTGTAAGTGTATGTCTTTGTTACTTGGTGTCAGTGTATGTCTTTGTTACTTGGTGTCATTGTGTGTCTGTGTTACTGGGTATCAGTGTATGTCTTTGTGACTTGGTATCAGTGTATGTCTTTGTTACTGGGTGTCAGTGTGTGTCTGTGTTACTGGGTATCAGTGCATGTCTTTGTGACTTGGTATCAGTGTATGTCTTTGTTACTGGGTGTCAGTGTGGGTCTGTGTTACAGGGTATCAGTGTATGTCTTTGTGACTTGGTATCAGTGTATGTCTTTGTTACTGGGTGTCAGTGTGTGTCTGTGTTCCTGGGTATCAGTGTATGTCTTTGTGACTTGGTGTCAGTGTATGTCTTTGTTACTGGGTGTCAGTGTGTGTCTTTGTGACTTGGTGTCAGTGTATGTCTGTGTTACTGTTTCTTAGTGTTTCTCTGTGTTACCGGGTGTCAGTGTGTGTTTGTTTGTGTTACTGGGTGTCAGTTTATGTCTTTGTTATTTGGTGTAACTGTGTGTCTGTGTTACTGGGTACCAGTGTCTGTCTTTGTTACTTGCTGTAAGTGTGTGTCTTTGTTACGTGGTGTAATTGTATGTCTTTGTTACTTGGTGTCAGTGTATGTCTGTGTTATTTGGTGTAAGTGTATGTCTTTGTTACTTGGTGTAAGTGTGTGTCTGTGTTACTTGGTGTAAGTGTATGTCTGTGTTCCTGGGTATCAGTGAATGTCTTTGTTACTTGGTGTCAGTGTATGTCTGTGTTACTTGGTGTAAGCGTGTGTCTGTGTTTCTGGGTATCAGTGTCTGTCTTTGTTACTTGGTGTCAGTGTATGTCTGTGTTGCTTGGTGTAAGTGTGTGTCTGTATTACTGGGTGTCAGTGTGTGTCTGTGTTACTTGGTGTAATTGTGTGTCTTTGTTATTGGTGTCCGTGTGTGTCTGTGTTACTGGTTGTCAGTGTATGTCTTTGTTCCTGGGTGTCAGTGTATGTCCTTGTTACTTGGTGTAAGTGTGTGTCTGTGTCACTGGGTATCAGTGTCTGTCTTTGTTACTTGGTGTAAGTGTGTGTCTGTGTTACTGTGTATCAGTGTATGTCTTTGTTACTTGGTGTCAGTGTATGTCTGTGTTAATTGGTGTAAGTGTATGTCTTTGTTACTTGGTGTAAGTGAGTGTCTGTGTTACTTGGTGTAAGTTTGTGTCTGTGTTCCTGGGTATCAGTGTATGTCTTTGTTACTTGGTGTCAGTGTATGTCTGTGTTAGTTGGTGTAAGTGTGTGTGTGTGTTACTGGGTATCAGTGTATGTCTTTGTGACTTGGTGTCTGTGCCCGTCTTTGTTACTGGGTGTCAGTGTGTGTCTGTGTTATTGTGTATCAGTGTATGTCTTTGTGAAGTGGTATCAGTGTATGTCTTTGTTACTGGTTGTCAGTGTGTGTCTGTGTTACTGGGTATCAGTGTATGTCTTTGTGACTTGGTATCAGTGTATGTCTTTGTTACTGGGTGTCAGTGTGTGTCTGTGTTACTAGGCATCAGTGTCTGTCTTTGTTACTTGGTGTCAGAGTGTCTCTTTGTTACTTGGTGTAATTGTATGTCTTTGTAACTTGGTGTCAGTGTATGTCCGTATTACTTTGTGTAAGTGTATGTCTTTGTTACTTGGTATCAGTGTATGTCTTTGTTACTTGGTGTAAGTGTGTGTCTTTGTTACTTGGTTTAAGTGTATGTCTTTGTTACTTGGTGTCAGTGCATGTCTTTGTTACTTCGTGTCAGTGTGTGTCTGTGTTACTGGGTATCAGTGTATGTCTTTGTGACTTGGCATCAGTGTATGCCTTTGTTACTGGGTGGCAGTGTGTGTCTGTGTTGCTGGGTTTCAGTGTATGTCTTTGTGACTTGGTATCAGTGTATGTCTTCGTTGCTGGGTGTCAGTTTGTGTCTTTGTGACTTGGTGTCAGTGTATGTCTTTGTTACTTGGTGTAAGTGTGTGTCTGTGATACTGGGTATCAGTGTATGTCTTTGTTACTTGGTGTCAGTGTCTGTCTGTGTTACTTGGTGTAAGTGTGTGACATTGTTACTTGGTGTCTGTGTACGTCTTTGTTACTTGGTGTCAGTGTGTGTCTGTGTTATTGTGTATCAGTGTATGTCTTTGTGACGTGGTATCAGTGTATGTCTTTGTTACTGGGTGTCAGTGTGTGCCTGTGTTACTGGGTATCAGTGTATGTCTTTGTGACTTGGTATCAGTGTATGTCTTTGTTACTGGGTGTCAGTGTGTGTCTGTGTTACTAGGTATCAGTGTCTGTCTTTGTTACTTGGTGTCAGAGTGTGTCTTTGTTACTTGGTGTAATTGTATGTCTTTGTAACTTGGTGTCTGTGTATGTCCGTATTACTTGGTGTAAGTGTATGTCTTTGTTACTTGGTGTAAGTGTGTGCCTGTGTCACTTGGAGTAAGTGTGTGACTGTGTTCCTGGGTATCACTGTGTGGCTGTGTTACTGGGTGTCAGTGCATGTCTTTGTTACTTGGTGTCAGTGTATATCTGTGTTACTTGGTGTAAGTGTGTGTCTTTGTTACTTGGTGTAATTGTATGTCTTTTTTACTTGGTGTCAGTGTATGTCTGTGTTACTTGGTGTAAATGTATGTCTTTGTTACTTGTTGTAAGTGTGTGTCTGTGTTACTTGGTGTATGTGTATGTCTGTGTTACTTGGTGTAAGTGTGTGTCTGTGTTACTGGGTGTCTGTGTATGTCTGTGTTGCTTGGTGAAAGTGTGTGTCTGTTTTACTCGGTGTCAGTGTGTGTCTGTTTTACTTGGTGTAAGTGTGTGACTTTGCTACTTGGTGTCCGTGTGTGTCTGTGTTACTGGGTGTCAGTGCATGTCTTTGTTACTTGGTGTCAGTGTATATCTGTGTTACTTGGTGCAAGTGTGTGTCTTTGTTACTTGGTGTAATATTATGTCTTTGTTACTTGGTGTCAGTGTATGTCTGTGTTACATGGTGTAAGTGTATGTCTTTGTTACTTGGTGTAAGTGTGTGTCTGTGTTACTTGGTGTAAGTGTGTGTCTGTGTTCCTGGGTATCAGTGTATGTCTTTGTTACTTGGTGAAAGTGTATGTCTTTGTTACTTGGTGTAATTGTCTGTCTTTGTTACTTGGTGTGAGGGTGTGTCTGTGTTACTTGGTGTAAGTGTGTGTCTTTGTTACTTGGTGTCCGTGTGTGTCTGTGTTACTGGGTGTCAGTGCATGTCTTTGTTACTTGGTGTAATTGTATGTCTTTGTTACTTGGTGTCAGTGTATGCCTGTGTTACTTGGTGTCAGTGCATATCTGTGTTACTTGGTGTAAGAGTGGGTCTTTGTTACTTGGTGTAACTGTATGTCTTTGTTACTTGGTGTCCGTGTATGTCTGTGTTACTTGGTGTAAGTGTATGTCTTTGTTACTTGTTGTAAGTGTGTGACTGTGTTACTTGGTGTATGTGTATGTCTGTGTTACTTGGTGTAAGTGTGTGTCTGTGTTACTGGGTGTCAGTGTATGTCTGTGTTACTTGGTGTAAGTGTGTGTCTGTGTTACTGGGTGTCAGCGTGTGTCTGTGTTACTTGGTGTAAGTCTGTGTCTTTGTTATTTGGTGTAAGTGTGTGTCCGTGTTACTGGGTGTCAGTGCATGTCTTTGTTACTGGTTATCAGTGTATATCTTTGTTAATTGGTGTCAGTGTATGTCTTTGTTACTTGGTGTAAGTGTGTGTCTGTGTTACTGGGTATCAGTGTATCTCTTTGTTACTTGGTGTAAGTGTGTGCCTTTGATACTTGGTATCAGTGTATGTCTTTGTTACTTGGTGTCAGTGTATGTCTTTGTTACTTGGTGTAAGTGTGTGTCTGTGTTACTTGGTGTAAGTGTGTGTCTGTGTTCCTGGGTATCTGTGTATGTCTTTATTACTTGGTGTCAGTGTTTGTCTGTGTTACTTGGTGTAAGTTTATGTCTGTTTTACTGGGTATCAGTGTATGTCTTTGTTACTTGGTGCCAGTGTATGTCTTTGTTACTTGGTGTAATTGTCTGTCTTTCTTACTTGGTGTAAGTGTATGTCTTTGTTACTTGGTGTCAGTGTATGTCTGTGTTACTTGGTGCAAGTGTGTGTCTTTGTTACTTGGTGTAAGTGTATGTCTTTGTTACTTGGTGTCAGTGTATGTCTTTGTTACTTGGTGTCATTGTGTGTCTGTGTTACTGGGTATCAGTGTATGTCTTTGTGACTTGGTATCAGTGTATGTCTTTGTTACTGGGTGTCAGTGTGTGTCTGTGTTACTGGGTATCAGTGCATGTCTTTGTGACTTGGTATCAGTGTATGTCTTTGTTACTGGGTGTCAGTGTGGGTCTGTGTTACAGGGTATCAGTGTATGTCTTTGTGACTTGGTATCAGTGTATGTCTTTGTTACTGGGTGTCAGTGTGTGTCTGTGTTCCTGGGTATCAGTGTATGTCTTTGTGACTTGGTGTCAGTGTATGTCTTTGTTACTGGGTGTCAGTGTGTGTCTTTGTGACTTGGTGTCAGTGTATGTCTGTGTTACTGTTTCTTAGTGTTTCTCTGTGTTACCGGGTGTCAGTGTGTGTTTGTTTGTGTTACTGGGTGTCAGTTTATGTCTTTGTTATTTGGTGTAACTGTGTGTCTGTGTTACTGGGTACCAGTGTCTGTCTTTGTTACTTGCTGTAAGTGTGTGTCTTTGTTACGTGGTGTAATTGTATGTCTTTGTTACTTGGTGTCAGTGTATGTCTGTGTTACTTGGTGTAAGTGTATGTCTTTGTTACTTGGTGTAAGTGAGTGTCTGTGTTACTTGGTGTAAGTTTGTGTCTGTGTTCCTGGGTATCGGTGTATGTCTTTGTTACTTGGTGTCAGTGTATGTCTGTGTTAGTTGGTGTAAGTGTGTGTCTGTGTTACTGGGTATCAGTGTATGTCTTTGTTCCTTGGTGTCAGTGTATGGCTGTGTTACTTGGTGTAAGTGTGTGTCTGTGTCACTGGGTGTCAGTGTGTGTCTATGTTACTTGGTGTAAGTGTGTGTCTTTGTTACTTGGTGTCCGTGTGTGTCTGTGTTACTGGGTGTCAGTGCATGTCTTTGTTACTTGGTGTCAGTGTATATCTGTGTTACTTGGTGTAAGTGTGTGTCTTTGTTACCTGGTGTAATTGTATGTCTTTGTTACTTGGTGTCAGTGTATGTCTGTGTTATTTGGTGTAAGTGTATGTCTTTGTTACTGGGTGTCAGTGTGTGTCTGTGTTACTGGGTATCAGTGCATGTCTTTGTGACTTGGTATCAGTGTATGTCTTTGTTACTGGGTGTCAGTGTGGGTCTGTGTTACAGGGTATCAGTGTATGTCTTTGTGACTTGGTATCAGTGTATGTCTTTGTTACTGGGTGTCAGTGTGTGTCTGTGTTCCTGGGCATCAGTGTATGTCTTTGTGACTTGGTGTCAGTGTATGTCTTTGTTACTGGGTGTCAGTGTGTGTCTTTGTGACTTGGTGTCAGTGTATGTCTGTGTTACTGTTTCTTAGTGTTTCTCTGTGTTACTGGGTGTCAGTGTGTGTTTGTTTGTGTTACTGGGTGTCAGTTTATGTCTTTGTTATTTGGTGTAACTGTGTGTCTGTGTTACTGGGTACCAGTGTCTGTCTTTGTTACTTGCTGTAAGTGTGTGTCTTTGTTACGTGGTGTAATTGTATGTCTTTGTTACTTGGTGTCAGTTTATGTCTGTGTTACTTGGTGTAAGTGTATGTCTTTGTTACTTGGTGTAAGTGAGTGTCTGTGTTACTTGGTGTAAGTTTGTGTCTGTGTTCCTGGGTATCGGTGTATGTCTTTGTTACTTGGTGTCAGTGTATGTCTGTGTTAGTTGGTGTAAGTGTGTGTCTGTGTTACTGGGTATCAGTGTGTGTCTATGTTACTTGGTGTCCGTGTGCGTCTGTGTTACTGGGTGTCAGTGCATATCTTTGTTACTTGGTGTCAGTGTATACCTGTGTTACTTGGTGTAAGTGTGTGTCTTTGTTACCTGGTGTAATTGTATGTCTTTGTTACTTGGTGTCAGTGTATGTCTCTGTTATTTGGTGTAAGTGTATGTCTTTGTTACTTGGTGTAAGTGTGTGTCTGTGTTACTTGGTGTAAGTGTATGTCTGTGTTCCTGGGTATCAGTGAATGTCTTTGTTACTTGGTGTCAGTGTATGTCTGTGTTACTTGGTGTAAGCGTGTGTCTGTGTTTCTGGGTATCAGTGTATGTCTTTGTTACTTGGTGTCAGTGTATGTCTGTGTTGCTTGGTGTAAGTGTGTGTCTGTATTACTGGGTGTCAGTGTGTGTCTGTGTTACTTGGTGTAATTGTGTGTCTTTGTTATTGGTGTCCGTGTGTGTCTGTGTTACTGGTTGTCAGTGTATGTCTTTGTTCCTGGGTGTCAGTGTATGTCCTTGTTACTTGGTGTAAGTGTGTGTCTGTGTCACTGGGTATCAGTGTCTGTCTTTGTTACTTGGTGTAAGTGTGTGTCTGTGTTACTGTGTATCAGTGTATGTCTTTGTTACTTGGTGTCAGTGTATGTCTGTGTTAATTGGTGTAAGTGTATGTCTTTGTTACTTGGTGTAAGTGAGTGTCTGTGTTACTTGGTGTAAGTTTGTGTCTGTGTTCCTGGGTATCAGTGTATGTCTTTGTTACTTGGTGTCAGTGTATGTCTGTGTTAGTTGGTGTAAGTGTGTGTCTGTGTTACTGGGTATCAGTGTATGTCTTTGTGACTTGGTGTCTGTGTCCGTCTTTGTTACTGGGTGTCAGTGTGTGTCTGTGTTATTGTGTATCAGTGTATGTCTTTGTGAAGTGGTATCAGTGTATGTCTTTGTTACTGGTTGTCAGTGTGTGTCTGTGTTACTGGGTATCAGTGTATGTCTTTGTGACTTGGTATCAGTGTATGTCTTTGTTACTGGGTGTCAGTGTGTGTCTGTGTTACTAGGCATCAGTGTCTGTCTTTGTTACTTGGTGTCAGAGTGTCTCTTTGTTACTTGGTGTAATTGTATGTCTTTGTAACTTGGTGTCAGTGTATGTCCGTATTACTTTGTGTAAGTGTATGTCTTTGTTACTTGGTATCAGTGTATGTCTTTGTTACTTGGTGTAAGTGTGTGTCTTTGTTACTTGGTTTAAGTGTATGTCTTTGTTACTTGGTGTCAGTGCATGTCTTTGTTACTTCGTGTCAGTGTGTGTCTGTGTTACTGGGTATCAGTGTATGTCTTTGTGACTTGGCATCAGTGTATGCCTTTGTTACTGGGTGGCAGTGTGTGTCTGTGTTGCTGGGTTTCAGTGTATGTCTTTGTGACTTGGTATCAGTGTATGTCTTCGTTGCTGGGTGTCAGTTTGTGTCTTTGTGACTTGGTGTCAGTGTATGTCTTTGTTACTTGGTGTAAGTGTGTGTCTGTGATACTGGGTATCAGTGTATGTCTTTGTTACTTGGTGTCAGTGTATATCTGTGTTACTTGGTGTAAGTGTGTGTCTTTGTTACTTGGTGTAATTGTATGTCTTTTTTACTTGGTGTCAGTGTATGTCTGTGTTACTTGGTGTAAATGTATGTCTTTGTTACTTGTTGTAAGTGTGTGTCTGTGTTACTTGGTGTATGTGTATGTCTGTGTTACTTGGTGTAAGTGTGTTTCTGTGTTACTGGGTGTCTGTGTATGTCTGTGTTACTTGGTGTAAGTGTGTGTCTTTGTTACTTGGTGTAAGTGTGTGTCTGTGTTACTGGGTGTCAGTGTATGTCTTTGTTACTGGTTATCAGTGTATGTCTTTGTTACTTGGTGTCAGTGTATGTCTTTGTTACTGGGAGTCAGTGTCTGTCTTTGCGACTTGGTGTCAGTGTATGTCTTTGTTACTTGGTGTAAGTGTGCGTCTGTGTTACTGGGTATCAGTGTATGTCTTTGTTACTTGGTGTAAGTGTGTGTCTTTGATACTTGGTGTAAGTGTATGTCTTTGTTACTTGGTGTCAGTGTATGTCTTTGTTACTTGGTGTAAGTGTGTGCCTGTGCTACTTGGTGTAAGTGTGTGTCTGTGTTCCTGGGTATCAGTGTATGTCTTTGTTACTTGGTGTCAGTGTACGTCTGTGTTACTTGGTGTAAGTTTGTGTCTGTTTTCCTGGGTATCAGTGTATGTCTTTGTTACTTGGTGCCAGTGTCTGTCTTTCTTACTTGGTGTAATTGTCTGTCTTTGTTACTTGGTGTGAGTGTATTTCTTTGTTACTTGGTGTCAGTGTATGGCTTTGTTACTTGGTGTCAGTGTGTGTCTGTGTTACTGGGTATCAGTGTATGTCTTTGTGACTTGGTATCAGTGTATGTCTGTGTTACTGGGTATCAGTGCATGTCTTTGTTACTTGGTGTCAGCGTATGTCTGTTTTACTTGGTGTAAGTGTGTGACTTTGCTACTTGGTGTCCGTGTGTGTCTGTGTTACTGGGTGTCAGTGCATGTCTTTGTTACTTGGTGTCAGTGTATATCTGTGTTACTTGGTGCAAGTGTGTGTCTTTGTTACTTGGTGTAATATTATGTCTTTGTTACTTGGTGTCAGTGTATGTCTGTGTTACATGGTGTAAGTGTATGTCTTTGTTACTTGGTGTAAGTGTGTGTCTGTGTTACTTGGTGTAAGTGTGTGTCTGTGTTCCTGGGTATCAGTGTATGTATTTGTTACTTGGTGTCAGTGTATGTCAAAATACTTGGTGTAAGTGTATGTCTTTGTTACTTGGTGTAATTGTCTGTCTTTGTTACTTGGTGTGAGGGTGTGTCTGTGTTACTTGGTGTAAGTGTGTGTCTTTGTTACTTGGTGTCCGTGTGTGTCTGTGTTAATGGGTGTCAGTGCATGTCTTTGTTACTTGGTGTAATTGTATGTCTTTGTTACTTGGTGTCAGTGTATGTCTGTGTTACTTGGTGTCAGTGCATATCTGTGTTACTTGGTGTAAGAGTGGGTCTTTGTTACTTGGTGTAACTGTATGTCTTTGTTACTTGGTGTCCGTGTATGTCTGTGTTACTTGGTGTAAGTGTATGTCTTTGTTACTTGTTGTAAGTGTGTGACTGTGTTACTTGGTGTATGTGTATGTCTGTGTTACTTGGTGTAAGTGTGTGTCTGTGTTACTGGGTGTCAGTGTATGTCTGTGTTACTTGGTGTAAGTGTGTGTCTGTGTTACTGGGTGTCAGCGTGTGTCTGTGTTACTTGGTGTAAGTCTGTGTCTTTGTTACATGGTGTAAGTATGTGTCCGTGTTACTGGGTTTCAGTGCATGTCTTTGTTACTGGTTATCAGTGTATATCTTTGTTAATTGGTGTCAGTGTATGTCTTTGTTACTTGGTGTAAGTGTGTGTCTGTGTTACTGGGTATCAGTGTATCTCTTTGTTACTTGGTGTAAGTGTGTGCCTTTGATACTTGGTATCAGTGTATGTCTTTGTTACTTGGTGTCAGTGTATGTCTTTGTTACTTGGTGTAAGTGTGTGTCTGTGTTACTTGGTGTAAGTGTGTGTCTGTGTTCCTGGGTATCAGTGTATGTCTTTATTACTTGGTGTCAGTGTATGTCTGTGTTACTTGGTGTAAGTTTGTGTCTGTTTTACTGGGTATCAGTGTATGTCTTTGTTACGTGGTGCCAGTGTATGTCTTTGTTACTTGGTGTAATTGTCTGTCTTTCTTACTTGGTGTGAGTGTATTTCTTTGTTACTTGGTGTCAGTGTGTGACTGTGTTACTGGGTATCAGTGTATGTCTTTGTGACTTGTTATCAGTGTATGTCTGTGTTACTTGGTGTAAGTTTGTGTCTGTTTTACTGGGTATCAGTGTATGTCTTTGTTACTTGGTGCCAGTGTCTGTCTTTGTTACTTGGTGTAATTGTCTGTCTTTGTTACTTGGTGTGAGTGTATTTCTTTGTTACTTCGTGTCAGTGTATGTCTTTGTTACTTGGTGTCAGCGTATGTCTGTGTTACTTGGTGTAAGTGTGTGTCTGTTTTACTGGTTGTCAGTGTGTGTCTGTTTCACTTTGTTACTTGGTGTCCGTGTGTGTCTGTGTTACTGGGTGTCAGTGCATGTCTTTGTTACTTGGTGTCAGTGTATATCTGTGTTACTTGGTGCAAGTGTGTGTCTTTGTTACTTCTTTTCTTTCTTTTGGGCCTCCTTATCTCGAGAGACAATGGATACGCGCCTGGAGGTGGTCAGTGGTTTGTGAAGCAGTGCCTGGAGTGGCTATAAAGGCCAATTCTGGAGTGACAGGCTCTTCCACAGGTGCTGCAGAGAAATTTGTTTGTTGGGGCTGTTGCACAGTTGGCTCTCCCCTTGCGCCTCTGTCTTTTTTCCTGCCAACTACTAAGTCTCTTCGACTCGCCACAATTTAGCCCTGTCTTTATGGCTGCCCGCCAGCTCTGGCGAATGCTGGCAACTGACTCCCACGACTTGTGATCAATGTCACACGATTTCATGTTGCGTTTGCAGACGTCTTTATAACGGAGACATGGACGGCCGGTGGGTCTGATACCAGTGGCGAGCTCGCTGTACAATGTGTCTTTGTTACTTGGTGTAATATTATGTCTTTGTTACTTGGTGTCAGTGTATGTCTGTGTTACTTGGTGTAAGTGTATGTCTTTGTTACTTGGTGTAAGTGTGTGTCTGTGTTACTTGGTGTAAGTGTGTGTCTGTGTTCCTGGGTATCAGTGTATGTCTTTGTTACTTGGTGTCAGTGTATGTCTGTGTTACTTGGTGTAAGTGTGTGTCTGTGTTATTGGTTATCAGTGTATGCCTTTGTTACTTGCTATCAGTGTATGTCTGTGTTACTTTGTGTCAGTGTGTTTGTTTGTGTTACTGGGTGTCAGTGTGTGTCTGTGTTACTTGCTGTAAGTCTGTGTCTTTGTTACTTGGTGTCCGCGTGTGTCTGCGTTACTGGGTGCCAGTGTATGTCTTTGTTACTGGGGGTCAGTGTATGTCTTTGCTACTTCGTGTAAGTGTGTGTCTGTGTTACTGGGTGTCAGTGTATGTCTGTGTTACTTGGTGTAAGTGTGTGTCTGTGTTACTGGGTATCAGTGTATGTCTTTGTGACTTGGTGTCAGTGTCTGTCTTTGTTACTGGGTGTCAGTGTGTGTCTTTGTGACTTGGTGTCAGTGTATGTCAAAATACTTGGTGTAATTGTCTGTCTTTGTTACTTGGTGTGAGGGTGTGTCTGTGTTACTTGGTGTAAGTGTGTGTCTTTGTTACTTGGTGTCCGTGTGTGTCTGTGTTACTGGGTGTCAGTGCATGTCTTTGTTACATGGTGTAATTGTATGTCTTTGTTACTTGGTGTCAGTGTATGTGTGTGTTACTTGGTGTCCGTGCATATCTTTGTTACTTGGTGTAAGTGTGTGTATTTGTCACTTGGTGTAATTGTATGTCTTTGTTACTTGGTGTCAGTGTATGTCTGTGTTACTTGGTGCAAGTGTATGTCTTTGTTACTTGTTGTAAGTGTGTGACTGTGTTACTGGGTGTCAGTGTATGTCTGTGTTACTTGGTGTAAGTGTGTGTCTGTGTTACTGGGTGTCAGCGTGTGTCTGTGTTACTTGGTGTGAGTGTATTTCTTTGTTACTTGGTGTCAGTGTATGTCTTCGTTACTTGGTGTCAGTGTGTGTCTGTGTTACTGGGTATCAGTGTATGTCTTTGTGACTTGGTATCAGTGTATGTCTGTGTTACTGGGTATCAGTGTATGTCTTTGTTTCTTGGTGTCAGCGTATGTCTGTGTTACTTGGTGTAAGTGTGTGTCTGTTTTACTGGGTGTCAGTGTGCGTCTGTTTTACTTGGTGTAAGTGTGTGACTTTGTTACTTGGTGTCCGTGTGTGTCTGTGTTACTGGGTGTCAGTGCATGTCTTTGTTACTTGGTGTCAGTGTATATCTGTGTTACTTGGTGCAAGTGTGTGTCTTTGTTACTTGGTGTAATATTATGTCTTTGTTACTTGGTGTCAGTGTAGGTCTGTGTTACTTGGTGTAAGTGTATGTCTTTGTTACTTGGTGTAAGTGTGTGTCTGTGTTACTTGGTGTAAGTGTGTGTCTGTGTTACTGGGTATCAGTGTATGTCTTTGTTACTTGGTGTCAGTGTATGTCAAAATACTTGGTGTAAGTGTATGTCTTTGTTACTTGGTGTAATAGTCTGTCTTTGTTACTTGGTGTGAGGGTGTGTCTGTGTTACTTGGTGTAAGTGTGTGTCTTTGTTACTTGGTGTCCGTGTGTGTCTGTGTTACTGGGTGTCAGTGCATGTCTTTGTTACTTGGTGTAATTGTATGTCTTTGTTGCTTGGTGTCAGTGTATGTCTGTGTTACTTGGTGTCAATGCATATCTGTGTTACTTGGTGTAAGTGTGGGTCTTTGTTACTTGGTGTAACTGTATGTCTTTGTTTCTTGGTGTCCGTGTATGTCTGTGTTACTTGGTGTAAGTGTATGTCTTTGTTACTTGTTGTAAGTGTGTGACTGTGTTACTTGGTGTATGTGTATGTCTGTGTTACTTGGTGTAAGTGTGTGTATTTGTCACTTGGTGTAATTGTATGTCTTTGTTACTTGGTGTCAGTGTATGTCTGTGTTACTTGGTGCAAGTGTATGTCTTTGTTACATGTTGTAAGTGTGTGACTGTGTTACTGGGTGTCAGTGTATGTCTGTGTTACTTGGTGTAAGTGTGTGTCTGTGTTACTGGGTGTCAGCGTGTGTCTGTGTTACTTGGTGTCAGTGTGTGTCTGTGTTACTGGGTATCAGTGTATGTCTTTGTGACTTGGTATCAGTGTATGTCTGTGTTACTGGGTATCAGTGTATGTCTTTGTTTCTTGGTGTCAGCGTATGTCTGTGTTACTTGGTGTAAGTGTGTGTCTGTTTTACTGGGTGTCAGTGTGCGTCTGTTTTACTTGGTGTAAGTGTGTGACTTTGTTACTTGGTGTCCGTGTGTGTCTGTGTTACTGGGTGTCAGTGCATGTCTTTGTTACTTGGTGTCAGTGTATATCTGTGTTACTTGGTGCAAGTGTGTGTCTTTGTTACTTGGTGTAATATTATGTCTTTGTTACTTGGTGTCAGTGTAGGTCTGTGTTACTTGGTGTAAGTGTATGTCTTTGTTACTTGGTGTAAGTGTGTGTCTGTGTTACTTGGTGTAAGTGTGTGTCTGTGTTCCTGGGTATCAGTGTATGTCTTTGTTACTTGGTGTCAGTGTATGTCAAAATACTTGGTGTAAGTGTATGTCTTTGTTACTTGGTGTAATTGTCTGTCTTTGTTACTTGGTGTGAGGGTGTGTCTGTTTTACTTGGTGTAAGTGTGTGTCTTTGTTACTTGGTGTAATATTATGTCTTTGTTACTTGGTGTCAGTGTAGGTCTGTGTTACTTGGTATGACCATGACTCATGGCCCTCCTGCCTTGGGCGCTATGGCGTTGGAAGGATGAATGAGAACGGGCAGAGACTGCTTGAGTTGTGTACCTATCATAACCTCTGCATCACCAACTCGTTCTTTCACACTAAACCCTGTCACCAGGTTTCATGGAGGCACCCAAGATCACGTCGTTGGCACCAGCTAGACCTCATTGTCACAAGGCGAGCCGCCTTAAACAGTGTTCAAATCACACGCAGCTTCCACAGTGCGGACTGCGACACCGACCACTCCCTGGTGTGCAGCAAGGTTAGACTCAGACCAAAGAAGTTTCATCATTCCAAGCAGAAGGGCCACCCGCGCATCAACACGAGCAGAATTTCTCACCCACAGCTGTTACAAAAATTTCTAAATTCACTTGTAACAGCCCTTCAAAACACTCCCACAGGGGATGCTGAGACCAAGTGGGCCCACATCAGAGACGCCATCTATGAGTCAGCTTTGACCACCTACGGCAAAAGTGCGAAGAGAAATGCAGACTGGTTTCAATCTCATAATGAAGAGTTGGAACCTGTCATAGCCGCTAAGCGCATTGCACTTTTGAACTACAAGAAAGCCCCCAGCGATTTAACATCCGCAGCACTTAAAGCAGCCAGAAGTACTGCACAAAGAACAGCTAGGCGTTGCGCAAACGACTACTGGCAACACCTATGCAGTCATATTCAGCTGGCCTCAGACACCGGAAACATCAGAGGAATGTATGATGGCATGAAGAGAGCTCTTGGGCCAACCATCAAGAAGATCACCCCCCTCAAATCTAAATCGGGGGACATAATCACTGACCAACGCAAACAGATGGACCGCTGGGTTGAGCACTACCTAGAACTGTACTCCAGGGAGAATGCTGTCACTGAGACTGCCCTCAATGCAGCCCAGCCTCTACCAGTCATGGATGAGCTGGACATACAGCCAACCAAATCGGAACTCAGTGATGCCATTGATTCCCTAGCCAGCGGAAAAGCCCCTGGGAAGGACAGCATTACCCCTGAAATAATCAAGAGTGCCAAGCCTGCTATACTCTCAGCACTACATGAACTGCTATGCCTGTGCTGGGACGAGGGAGCAGTACCCCAGGACATGCGCGATGCCAACATCATCACCCTCTATAAAAACAAAGGTGACCGCGGTGACTGCAACAACTACCGTGGAATCTCCCTGCTCAGCATAGTGGGGAAAGTCTTTGCTCGAGTCGCTCTGAACAGGCTCCAGAAGCTGGCCGAGCGCGTCTACCCTGAGGCACAGTGTGGCTTTCGTGCAGAGAGATCGACTATTGACATGCTGTTCTCCCTTCGTCAGATACAGGAGAAATGCCGTGAACAACAGATGCCCCTCTACATTGCTTTCATTGATCTCACCAAAGCCTTTGACCTCGTCAGCAGACGTGGTCTCTTCAGACTACTAGAAAAGATCGGATGTCCACCAAAGCTACTAAGTATCATCACCTCATTCCATGACAATATGAAAGGCACAATTCAACATGGTGGCTCCTCATCAGAGCCCTTTCCTATCCTGAGTGGTGTGAAACAGGGCTGTGTTCTCGCACCCACACTTTTTGGGATTTTCTTCTCCCTGCTGCTTTCACATGCGTTCAAATCCTCTGAAGAAGGAATTTTCCTCCACACAAGATCAGGGGGCAGGTTGTTCAACCTTGCCCGTCTAAGAGCGAAGTCCAAAGTACGGAAAGTCCTCATCAGAGAACTCCTCTTTGCTGACGATGCTGCTTTAACATCTCACACTGAAGAATGCCTGCAGAGTCTCATCGACAGGTTTGCGTCTGCCTGCAATGAATTTGGCCTAACCATCAGCCTCAAGAAAACGAACATCATGGGGCAGGATGTCAGAAATGCTCCATCCATCAATATTGGCGACCACGCTCTGGAAGTGGTTCAAGAGTTCACCTACCTAGGCTCAACTATCACCAGTAACCTGTCTCTAGATGCAGAAATCAACAAGCGCATGGGTAAGGCTTCCACTGCTATGTTCAGACTGGCCAAGAGAGTGTGGGAAAATGGCGCACTGACACGGAACACAAAAGTCCGAGTGTATCAGGCCTGTGTCCTCAGTACCTTGCTCTACGGCAGCGAGGCCTGGACAACGTATGCCAGCCAAGAGCGACGTCTCAATTCATTCCATCTTCGCTGCCTTCGGAGAATACTTGGCATCAGGTGGCAGGACTATATCTCCAACACAGAAGTCCTTGAAGCGGCCAACATCCCCAGCTTATACACACTACTGAGTCAGCGGCGCTTGAGATGGCTTGGCCATGTGAGCCGCATGGAAGATGGCAGGATCCCCAAAGACACATTGTACAGCGAGCTCGCCACTGGTATCAGACCCACCGGCCGTCCATGTCTCCGTTATAAAGACGTCTGCAAACGCGACATGAAATCCTGTGACATTGATCACAAGTCGTGGAAGTCAGTTGCCAGCATTCGCCAGAGCTGGCGGGCAGCCATAAAGACAGGGCTAAATTGTGGCGAGTCGAAGAGACTTAGTAGTTGGCAGGAAAAAAGACAGAGGCGCAAGGGGAGAGCCAACTGTGCAACAGCCCCAACAAACAAATTTCTCTGCAGCACCTGTGGAAGAGCCTGTCACTCCAGAATTGGCCTTTATAGCCACTCCAGGCGCTGCTTCACAAACCACTGACCACCTCCAGGCGCGTATCCATTGTCTCTCGAGATAAGGAGGCCCAAAAGAAGTGTGTGTCTTTGTTACTTGGTGTCCGTGTGTGTCTGTGTTACTGGGTGTCAGTGCATGTCTTTGTTACTCGGTGTAATTGTATGTCTTTGTTACTTGGTGTCAGTGTATGTCTGTGTTACTTGGTGTCAATGCATATCTGTGTTACTTGGTGTAAGTGTGGGTCTTTGTTACTTGGTGTAACTGTATGTCTTTGTTACTTGGTGTCCGTGTATGTCTGTGTTACTTGGTGTAAGTGTATGTCTTTGTTACTTGTTGTAAGTGTGTGACTGTGTTACTTGGTGTATGTGTATGTCTGTGTTACTTGGTGTAAGTGTGTGTCTGTGTTACTGGGTGTCAGTGTATGTCTGTGTTACTTGGTGTAATTGTGTGTCTGTGTTACTGGGTGTCAGCGTGTGTCTGTGTTACTTGGTGTAAGTCTGTGTCTTTGTTACTTGGTGTAAGTGTGTGTCTGTGATACTGGGTGTCAGTGTATGTCTTTGTTACTGGTTATCAGTGTATATCTTTGTTAATTGGTGTCAGTGTATGTCTTTGTTACTTGGTGTAAGTGTGTGTCTGTGTTACTGGGTATCAGTGTATCTCTTTGTTACTTGGTGTAAGTGTGTGCCTTTGATACTTGGTATCAGTGTATGTCTTTGTTACCTGGTGTCAGTGTATGTCTTTGTTACTTGGTGTAAGTGTGTGTCTGTGTTACTTGGTGTAAGTGTGTGTCTGTGTTCCTGGGTATCAGTGTATGTCTTTATTACTTTGTGTCAGTGTATGTCTGTGTTACTTGGTGTAAGTTTGTGTCTGTTTTACTGGGTATCAGTGTATGTCTTTGTTACTTGGTGCCAGTGTATGTCTTTGTTACTTGGTGTAATTGTCTGTCTTTCTTACTTGGTGTGAGTGTATTTCTTTGTTACTTGGTGTCAGTGTGTGTCTGTGTTACTGGGTATCAGTGTATGTCTTTGTGACTTGTTATCAGTGTATGTCTGTGTTACTTGGTGTAAGTTTGTGTCTGTTTTACTGGGTATCAGTGTATGTCTTTGTTACTTGGTGCCAGTGTCTGTCTTTGTTACTTGGTGTAATTGTCTGTCTGTGTTACTTGGTGTGAGTGTATTTCTTTGTTACTTCGTGTCAGTGTATGTCTTTGTTACTTGGTGTCAGCGTATGTCTGTGTTACTTGGTGTAAGTGTGTGTCTGTTTTACTGGTTGTCAGTGTGTGTCTGTTTCACTTGGTGTAAGAGTGTGACTTTGTTACTTGGTGTCCGTGTGTGTCTGTGTTACTGGGTGTCAGTGCATGTCTTTGTTACTTGGTGTCAGTGTATATCTGTGTTACTTGGTGCAAGTGTGTGTCTTTGTTACTTGGTGTAATATTATGTCTTTGTTACTTGGTGTCAGTGTATGTCTGTGTTACTTGGTGTAAGTGTATGTCTTTGTTACTTGGTGTAAGTGTGTGTCTGTGTTACTTGGTGTAAGTGTGTGTCTGTGTTCCTGGGTATCAGTGTATGTCTTTGTTACTTGGTGTCAGTGTATGTCTGTGTTACTTGGTGTAAGTGTGTGTCTGTGTTATTGGTTATCAGTGTATGCCTTTGTTACTTGCTATCAGTGTATGTCTGTGTTACTTTGTGTCAGTGTGTTTGTTTGTGTTACTGGGTGTCAGTGTGTGTCTGTGTTACTTGCTGTAAGTCTGTGTCTTTGTTACTTGGTGTCCGCGTGTGTCTGCGTTACTGGGTGCCAGTGTATGTCTTTGTTACTGGGGGTCAGTGTATGTCTTTGCTACTTCGTGTAAGTGTGTGTCTGTGTTACTGGGTGTCAGTGTATGTCTGTGTTACTTGGTGTAAGTGTGTGTCTGTGTTCCTAGGTATCAGTGTATGTCTTTGTTACTGGGTGTCAGTGTGTGTCTTTGTGACTTGGTGTCAGTGTATGTCAAAATACTTGGTGTAATTGTCTGTCTTTGTTACTTGGTGTGAGGGTGTGTCTGTGTTACTTGGTGTAAGTGTGTGTCTTTGTTACTTGGTGTCCGTGTGTGTCTGTGTTACTGGGTGTCAGTGCATGTCTTTGTTACATGGTGTAATTGTATGTCTTTGTTACTTGGTGTCAGTGTATGTCTGTGTTACTTGGTGTCCGTGCATATCTGTGTTACTTGGTGTAAGTGTGTGTATTTGTCACTTGGTGTAATTGTATGTCTTTGTTACTTGGTGTCAGTGTATGTCTGTGTTACTTGGTGCAAGCATATGTCTTTGTTACTTGTTGTAAGTGTGTGACTGTGTTACTGGGTGTCAGTGTATGTCTGTGTTACTTGGTGTAAGTGTGTGTCTGTGTTACTGGGTGTCAGCGTGTGTCTGTGTTACTTGGTGTCAGTGTATTTCTTTGTTACTTGGTGTCAGTGTATGTCTTTGTTACTTGGTGTCAGTGTGTGTCTGTGTTACTGGGTATCAGTGTATGTCTTTGTGACTTGGTATCAGTGTATGTCTGTGTTACTGGGTATCAGTGTATGTCTTTGTTTCTTGGTGTCAGCGTATGTCTGTGTTACTTGGTGTAAGTGTGTGTCTGTTTTACTGGGTGTCAGTGTGCGTCTATTTTACTTGGTGTAAGTGTGTGACTTTGTTACTTGGTGTCCGTGTGAGTCTGTGTTACTGGGTGTCAGTGCATGTCTTTGTTAATTGGTGTCAGTGTATATCTGTGTTACTTGGTGCAAGTGTGTGTCTTTGTTACTTGGTGTAATATTATGTCTTTGTTACTTGGTGTCAGTGTAGGTCTGTGTTACTTGGTGTAAGTGTATGTCTTTGTTACTTGGTGTAAGTGTGTGTCTGTGTTACTTGGTGTAAGTGTGTGTCTGTGTTCCTGGGTATCAGTGTATGTCTTTGTTACTTGTTGTCAGTGTATGTCAAAATACTTGGTGTAAGTGTATGTCTTTGTTACTTGGTGTAATTGTCTGTCTTTGTTACTTGGTCTGAGGGTGTGTCTGTGTTACTTGGTGTAAGTGTGTGTCTTTGTTACTTGGTGTCCGTGTGTGTCTGTGTTACTGGGTGTCAGTGCATGTCTTTGTTACTTGGTGTAATTGTATGTCTTTGTTACTTGGTGTCAGTGTATGTCTGTGTTACTTGGTGTCAATGCATATCTGTGTTACTTGGTGTAAGTGTGGGTCTTTGTTACTTGGTGTAAATGTATGTATTTGTTACTTGGTGTCCGTGTATGTCTGTGTTACTTGGTGCAAGTGTATGTCTTTGTTACTTGTTTTAAGTGTGTGACTGTGTTACTTGGTGTATGTGTATGTCTGAACTACTTGGTGTAAGTGTGTGTCTGTGATACTGGGTGTCAGTGTATGTCTGTGTTACTTGGTGTAAGTGTGTGTCTGTGTTACTGGGTGTCAGCGTGTGTCTGTGTTACTTGGTGTAAGTCTGTGTCTTTGTTACTTGGTGTAAGTGTGTGTCCGTGTTACTGGGTGTCAGTGTATGTCTTTGTTACTGGTTATCAGTGTATATCTTTGTTAATTGGTGTCAGTGTATGTCTTTGTTACTTGGTGTAAGTGTGTGTCTGTGTTACTGGGTATCAGTGTATCTCTTTGTTACTTGGTGTAAGTGTGTGCCTTTGATACTTGGTATCAGTGTATGTCTTTGTTACTTGGTGTCAGTGTATCTCTTTGTTACTTGGTGTAAGTGTGTGTCTATGTTACTTGGTGTAAGTGTGTGCCTGTGTTCCTGGGTATCAGTGTATGTCTTTATTACTTTGTGTCAGTGTATGTCTGTGTTACTTGGTGTAAGTTTGTGTCTGTTTTACTGGGTATCAGTGTATGTCTTTGTTACTTGGTGCCAGTGTATGTTTTGTTACTTGGTGTAATTGTCTGTCTTTCTTACTTGGTGTGAGTGTATTTCTTTGTTACTTGGTGTCAGTGTGTGTCTGTGTTACTGGGTATCAGTGTATGTCTTTGTGACTTGTTATCAGTGTATGTCTGTGTTACTTGGTGTAAGTTTGTGTCTGTTTTACTGGGTATCAGTGTATGTCTTTGTTACTTGGTGCCAGTGTCTGTCTTTGTTACTTGGTGTAATTGTCTGTCTTTGTTACTTGGTGTGAGTGTATTTCTTTGTTACTTCGTGTCAGTGTATGTCTTTGTTACTTGGTGTCAGCGTATGTCTGTGTTACTTGGTGTAAGTGTGTGTCTGTTTTACTGGTTGTCAGTGTGTGTCTGTTTCACTTGGTGTAAGTGTGTGACTTTGTTACTTGGTGTCCGTGTGTGTCTGTGTTACTGGGTGTCAGTGCATGTCTTTGTTACTTGGTGTCAGTGTATATCTGTGTTACTTGGTGCAAGTGTGTGTCTTTGTTACTTGGTGTAATATTATGTCTTTGTTACTTTGTGTCAGTGTATGTCTGTGTTACTTGGTGTAAGTGCATGTCTTTGTTACTTGGTGTAAGTGTGTGTCTCTGTTACTTGGTGTAAGTGTGTGTCTGTGTTCCTGGGTATCAGTGTATGTCTTTTTACTTGGTGTCAGTGTGTGTCTGTGTTATTGGTTATCAGTGTATGCCTTTGTTACTTGCTATCAGTGTATGTCTGTGTTACTTTGTGTCAGTGTGTTTGTTTGTGTTACTGGGTGTCAGTGTGTGTCTGTGTTACTTGCTGTAAGTCTGTGTCTTTGTTACTTGGTGTCCGCGTGTGTCTGCGTTACTGGGTGCCAGTGTATGTCTTTGTTACTGGGGGTCAGTGTATGTCTTCGCTACTTGGTGTAAGTGTGTGTCTGGGTTACTGGGTGTCAGTGTATGTCTGTGTTACTTGGTGTAAGTGTGTCAGTGTGTTACTGGGTATCAGTGTATGTCTTTGTGACTTGGTGTCAGTGTATTTCTTTGTTACTGGGTGTCAGTGTGTGTCTTTGTGACTTGGTGTCAGTGTATGTCAAAATACTTGGTGTAATTGTCTGTCTTTGTTACTTGGTGTGAGGGTGTGTCTGTGTTACTTGGTGTAAGTGTGTGTCTTTGTTACATGGTGTAATTGTATGTCTTTGTTACTTGGTGTCAGTGTATGTCTGTGTTACTTGGTGTCAGTGCATATCTGTGTTACTTGGTGTAAGTGTGTGTCTTTGTCACTTGGTGTAATTGTATGTCTTTGTTACTTGGTGTCAGTGTATGTCTGTGTTACTTGGTGCAAGTGTATGTCTTTGTTACTTGTTGTAAGTGTGTGACTGTGTTAATTGGTGTATGTGTATGTCTGTGTTACTTGGTGTAAGTGTGTGTCTGTGTTACTGGGTGTCAGTGTATGTCTGTGTTACTTGGTGTAAGTGTGTGTCTGTGTTACTGGGTGTCAGCGTGTGTCTGTGTTACTTGGTGTAAGTCTGTGTCTTTGTTACTTGGTGTAAGTGTGTGTCCCTGTTACCGGGTGTCAGTGTATGTCTTTGTTACTGGTTATCAGTGAATGTCTTTGCTACTTGGTGTCAGTGTATGTCTTTGTTACTGGGAGTCAGTGTCTGTCTTTGCGACTTGGTGTCAGTGTATGTCTTTGTTACTTGGTGTAAGTGTGTGTCTGTGTTACTGGGTATCAGTGTATGTCTTTGTTACTTGGTGTAAGTGTGTGTCTTTGATACTTGGTGTAAGTGTATGTCTTTGTTACTTGGTGTCAGTGTATGTCTTTGTTACTTGGTGGAAGTGTGTGTCTGTGTTACTTGGTGTAAGTGTGTGTCTGTGTTCCTGGGTATCAGTGTATGTCTTTATTACTTGGTGTCAGTGTATGTCTGTGTTACTTGGTGTAAGTTTGTGTCTGTTTTACTGGGTATCAGTGTATGTCTTTGTTACTTGGTGCCAGTGTATGTCTTTGTTACGTGATGTAATTGTCTGTCTTTGTTCCTTGGTGTGAGTGTATTTCTTTGTTACTTGGTGTCAGTGTATGTCTTTGTTACTTTGTGTCAGTGTGTGTCTGTGTTACTGGGTATCAGTGTATGTCTTTGTGACTTGGTATCAGTGTATGTCTTTGTGACTTGTAATCAGTGTATGTCTGTGTTACTCGGTGTAAGTGTGTGTCTGTGTTACTGGGTATCAGTGTATGTCTTTGTTACTTGGTGTCAGCGTATGTTTGTGTTACTTGGTGTAAGTGTGTGTCTGTTTTACTGGGTGTCAGTGTGTGTCTGTTTTACTTGGTGAAAGTGTGTGACTTTGTTACTTGGTGTCCGTGTGTGTCTGTGTTACTGGGTGTCAGTGCATGTCTTTGTTACTTGGTGTCAGTGTATATCTGTGTTACTTGGTGTAAGTGTGTCTCTTTGTTACTTGGTGTCATATTATGTCTTTGTTACTTGGTGTCAGTGTATGTCTGTGTTACTTGGTGTAAGTGTATGTCTTTGTTACTTGGTGTAAGTGTGTGTCTGTGTTACTTGGTGTAAGTGTGTGTCTGTGTTCCTGGGTATCAGTGTATGTCTTTGTGACTTGGAATCAGTGTATGTCTGTGTTACTCGGTGTAAGTGTGTGTCTGTGTTACTGGGTATCAGTGTATGTCTTTGTTACTTGGTGTCAGCGTATGTTTGTGTTAATTGGTGTAAGTGTGTGTCTGTTTTACTGGGTGTCAGTGTGTGTCTGTTTTACTTGGTGTAAGTGTGTGACTTTGTTACTTGGTGTCCGTGTGTGTCTGTGTTACTGGGTGTCAGTGCATGTCTTTGTAACTTGGTGTCAGTGTATATCTGTGTTACTTGGTGTAAGTGTGTGTCTTTGTTACTTGGTGTAATATTATGTCTTTGTTACTTGGTGTCAGTGTATGTCTGTGTTACTTGGTGTAAGTGTATGTCTTTGTTACTTGGTGTAAGTGTGTGTCTGTGTTACTTGGTGTAAGTGTGTGTCTGTGTTCCTGGGTATCAGTGTATGTCTTTGTTACTTGGTGTCAGTGTATGTCTGTGTTACTTGGTGTAAGTGTGTGTCTGTGTTACTGGTTATCAGTGTATGTCTTTGTAACTTGGTATCAGTGTATGTCTGTGTTACTTGGTGTCAGTGTGTTTGTTTGTGTTACTGGGTGTCAGTGTGTGTCGGTGTTACTTGCTGTAAGTCTGTGTCTTTGTTACTTGGTGTCCGCGTTTGTCTGCGTTACTGGGTGCCAGTGTATGTCTTTGTTACTGGGGGTCAGTGTATGTCTTTGCTACTTGGTGTAAGTGTGTGTCTGTGTTACTGGGTGTCAGTGTATGTCTGTGTTACTTGGTGTAAGTGTGTGTCTGTGTTACTGGATATCAGTGTATGTCTTTGTGACTTGGTGTCAGTGTATGTCTTTGTTACTGGGTGTCAGTGTGTGTCTTTGTGACTTGGTGTCAGTGTATGCCTTTGTTACTTGGTGTAAGTGTGTTTCTGCGTTACTGGGTATCAGTGTATGTCTTTGTTACTTGGTGTCAGTGTATGTCAAAATACTTGGTGTAAGTGTATGTCTTTGTTACTTGGTGTAATTGTCTGTCTTTGTTACTTGGTGACAGTGTATGTCTTTGTTACTTGGTGTCCGTGTGTGTCTGTGTTACTGGGTATCAGTGTTTGTCTTTGTGACTTGGTGTCAGTGTATGTCTTTTTTACTGGGTGTCAGTGTGTGTCTGTGTTACTTGGTGTCAGTGTATGTCATTGTTACAGTGTATCAGTGTTTCTCTGTGTTACTGGTTGTCAGTGTGTGTCTGTGTTCCTGGGTATCAGTGTATGTCTTTATTACTTGGTGTCAGTGTATGTCTGTGTTACTTGGTGTAAGTTTGTGTCTGTTTTACTGGGTATCAGTGTATGTCTTTGTTACTTGGTGCCAGTGTATGTCTTTGTTACGTGATGTAATTGTCTGTCTTTGTTACTTGGTGTGAGTGTATTTCTTTGTTACTTGGTGTCAGTGTATGTCTTTGTTACTTGGTGTCAGTGTGTGTCTGTGTTAATGGGTATCAGTGTATGTCTTTGTGACTTGGTATCAGTGTATGTCTTTGTGACTTGGAATCAGTGTATGTCTGTGTTACTCGGTGTAAGTGTGTGTCTGTGTTACTGGGTATCAGTGTATGTCTTTGTTACTTGGTGTCAGCGTATGTTTGTGTTACTTGGTGTAAGTGTGTGTCTGTTTTACTGGGTGTCAGTGTGTGTCTGTTTTACTTGGTGTAAGTGTGTGACTTTGCTACTTGGTGTCCGTGTGTGTCTGTGTTACTGGGTGTCAGTGCATGTCTTTGTGACTTGGTGTCAGTGTATATCTGTGTTACTTAGTGTAAGTGTGTGTCTTTGTTACTTGGTGTAATATTATGTCTTTGTTACTTGGTGTCAGTGTATGTCTGTGTTACTTGGTGTAAGTGTATGTCTTTGTTACTTGGTGTAAGTGTGTGTCTGTGTTACTTGGTGTAAGTGTGTGTCTGTGTTCCTGGGTATCAGTGTATGTCTTTGTTACTTGGTGTCAGTGTATGTCTGTGTTACTTGGTGTAAGTGTGTGTCTGTGTTACTGGTTATCAGTGTATGTCTTTGCAACTTGGTATCAGCGTATGTCTGTGTTACTTGGTGTCAGTGTGTTTGTTTGTGTTACTGGGTGTCAGTGTGTGTCGGTGTTACTTGGTGTCCGCGTTTGTCTGCGTTACTGCGTGCCAGTGTATGTCATTGTTACTGGGGGCCAGTGTATGTCTTTGCTACTTGGTGTAAGTGTGTGTCTGTGTTACTGGGTGTCAGTGTATGTCTGTGTTACTTGGTGTAAGTGTGTGTCTGTGTTACTGGATATCAGTGTATGTCTTTGTGACTTGGTGTCAGTGTATGTCTTTGTTACTGGGTGTCAGTGTGTGTCTTTGTGACTTGGTGTCAGTGTATGTCTTTGTTACTTGCTGTCAGTGTGTGTCTGTGTTACTTGGTGTAAGTGTGTGTCTTTGTTACTTGGTGTAAGTGTATGTCTTTGTAACTTGGTATCAGTGTATGTCTGTGTTACTTGGTGTCAGTGTGTTTGTTTGTGTTACTGGGTGTCAGTGTGTGTCGGTGTTACTTGCTGTAAGTCTGTGTCTTTGTTACTTGGTGTCCGCGTTTGTCTGCGTTACTGGGTGCCAGTGTATGTCTTTGTTACTGGGGGTCAGTGTATGTCTTTGCTACTTGGTGTAAGTGTGTGTCTGTGTTACTGGGTGTCAGAGTATGTCTGTGTTACTTGGTGTAAGTGTGTGTCTGTGTTACTGGATATCAGTGTATGTCTTTGTGACTTGGTGTCAGTGTATGTCTTTGTTACTGGGTGTCAGTGTGTGTCTTTGTGACTTGGTGTCAGTGTATGCCTTTGTTACTTGGTGTAAGTGTGTTTCTGCGTTACTGGGTATCAGTGTATGTCTTTGTTACTTGGTGTCAGAGTATGTCAAAATACTTGTTGTAAGTGTATGTCTTTGTTACTTGGTGTAATTGTCTGTCTTTGTTACTTGGTGACAGTGTATGTCTTTGTTACTTGGTGTCCGTGTGTGTCTGTGTTACTGGGTATCAGTGTTTGTCTTTGTGACTTGGTGTCAGTGTATGTCTTTTTTACTGGGTGTCAGTGTGTGTCTGTGTTACTTAGTGTCAGTGTATGTCATTGTTACAGTGTATCAGTGTTTCTCTGTGTTACTGGGTGTCAGTGTGTGTCTTTGTGACTTGGTGTCAGTGTATGCCTTTGTTACTTGGTGTAAGTGTGTGTCTGCGTTACTGGGTATCAGTGTATGTCTTTGTTACTTGGTGTCAGTGTGTGTCAAAATACTTGGTGTAAGTGTATGTCTTTGTTACTTGGTGTAATTGTCTGTCTTTGTTACTTGGTGACAATGTATGTCTTTGTTACTTGGTGTCCGTGTGTGTTTGTGTTACTGGGTATCAGTGTATGTCTTTGTGACTTGGTGTCAGTGTATGTCTTTTTTACTGGGTGTCAGTGTGTGTCTGTGTTACTTGGTGTCAGTGTATGTCATTGTTACAGTGTATCAGTGTTTCTCTGTGTTACTGGGTGTCAGTGTGTGTTTGTTTGTGTTACTGGGTATCAGTGTATGTCTTTGTGACTTGGTATCAGTGTATCTCTTTGTTCCTGGGTGTCAGTGTGTGTCTTTGTGACTTGGTGTCAGTGTATGTCTTTGTTACTTGGTGTAAGTTTGTCTCTGTGATACTGGGTATCAGTGTATGGCTTTGTTACTTGGTGTCAGTGTATGTCTGTGTTACTTGGTGTAAGTGCATCAGTGTTGCTCTATGTGACTGGGTGTCAGTATGTGTTTGTTTGTGTTACTGGGTGTCAGTGACACGAGGTGTCAGTATTTAGTTTAGTTTCGGGAGACAGCACTTAAACAGGCCCTTCGGCCCACCGAGTATGTGCCGACCATCAACCACCCATTTATGCTAATCCTACTCTAATCCCGTATTCCTATCACATCCCCACCTATCCCTATATAATTCCCAACCACCTACCTATACTTGGTGCAATTTATGATGGCCAATTAACCTATCAGCCTGCAAGTCTTTGGCATGTGGGAGGAAACCGGAGCACCCGGAGGAAACCCACGCAGACACAGGAAGAACTTACAAACTCCGCACAGGCAGTACACAGAATCGAACCCGGGTCCCTGGTGCTGTGAGGCTGCGGTGCCAACCACTGCGCCAAAGTGCCCCCCCCCCCCACAGTGTGTGCCTGTGTTACTGGGTATCAGTGTCTGTCTTTGTTACTTGGTGTCAGTGTATGTCTGTGTTACCTGGTGTAAGTGTGTGTCTGTGTTACTGGGTATCAGTGCATGTCTTTGTGACTTGGTGTCAGAGTATGTCTTTGTTACTGGGTGTCAGTGTGTGTCTTTGTGACTTGGTGTCAGTGTATGTATTTGTTACTTGGTGTAAGTGTGTGTCTGTGTTACTGGGTATCAGTGTATGTCTTTGTTACTTGGTGTCAGTGTATGTCAAAATACTTGGTGCAAGTGTATGTCTTTGTTACTTGGTGTAATTGTCTGTCTTTGTTACTTGGTGTCAGTGTATGTCTGTATTACTTGGTGCAAGTGTGTGTCTTTGTTACTTGGTGTAAGTGTATGTCTTTGTTACTTTGTGTCAGTGTATGTCTGTGTTCCTGGGTGACAGTGTGTGTCTTTGTTACTTGGTGTCAGTGTATGTCTGTGTTCCTGAGTGTCAGTGTGTGTCTTTGTGTCTTGGTGTCAGTGCATGTCTTTGTTACTTGGTGTAAGTGTGTGTCTGTGTTACTGCGTATCAGTGTATGTCTTTGTTAATTGGTGTCAGTGTATGTCAAAATCCTTGGTGTAAGTGTATGTCTTTGTTACTTGGTGTAATTGTCTGTCTTTGTTACTTGGTGTAACTGTATAACTGTGTTACTGGGTATCAGTGTATGTCTTTTCGACTTGGTGTCAGTGTGTGTCTGTGTTACTGGGTATCAGTGTCTGTCTTTGTGACTTGGTATCAGTGTATGTCTTTGTGACTTGGTGTCAGTGTATGTCTTTGTTACTGGGTGCCAGTGTGTGTCTGTGTTACTTGGTGTCAGTGTCTGTCTTTGTTACTGTTTATCAGTGTATCTCTGTGTTACTGGGTGTCAGTGTGTGTTTGTTTGTGTTACTGGGTGTCAGTGTGTATCAGTGACACTTGGTGTCAGTATTTAGTTTAGTTCAGAGATACAGCACTGAAAGAGGCCCTTCGGCCCACCGAGTCTGTGCCGACCATCAACCACCCATTTGTACTAATCCTACACTAATCCCGTATTTCTATCACATCCCCACCTGTCCCTATATATTTCCCTGCCACCTACCTATACTAGGGGCAATTTAAGATGGCCAATTAACCTATTAACCTGCAAGTCTTTGGCATGTGGGAGGAAACCGGAGCACCCGGAGGAAACCCACGCAGCCACAGGGAGAACTGTCAAACTCCGCACAGGCAGTACCCAGAATCGTTCCCGGGTCCCTGGAGCTGTGAGGCTGCGGTGCTAACCACTGCGCTAATGTGCCCCCCCCTGCCCCCCCGCCCAGTGTGTGCCTGTGTTACTGGGTATCAGTGTACGTCTTTGTTACTTGGTGTCAGTGTATGTCTGTGTTAATTGGTGTCAGTGTTTTTGTTTGTGTTACTGGGTGTCAGTGTGTGTCTGTGTTACTTGGTGTAAGTCTGTGTCTTTGTTACTTGGTGTCCGTGTGTGTCTGCGTTACTGGGTGTCAGTGTATGTCTTTGTGACTTGGTGTCAGTGTGTGTCTTTGTGACTTGGTGTCAGTGTATGTCTTTGTTACTTGGTGTAAGTGTGTGTCTGTGCTACTGGGTATCAGTGTATGTCTTTGTGACTTGGTGTCAGTGTGTGTCTGTGTTACTGGGTATCAGTGCATGTCTCTGTGACTTGGTATCAGTGTATGCCTTTGTGACTTGGTGTCAGTGTATGACTTTTTTACTGGGTGTCAGTGTGTGTCTGTGTTACTTGGTGTCAGTGTATGTCATTGTTACTGTGTATCAGTGTTTCTCTATGTTACAGGGTGTCAGTGTGTGTTTGTTTGTGTTACTAGGTATCAGTGCATGTCTTTGTGACTTGGTATCAGTGTATGTCTTTGTTACTGGGTGTCAGTGAGTGTCTGTGTTACTTGGTGTCAGTGCATCAGTGTTTCTCTGTGTGACTGCGTGTCAGTGTGTGATTGTTTGTGTTACTGGGTGTCAGTGACACGAGGTGTCAGTATTTAGTTCATTTTAGAGATACAAAACTTAAACAGGCCCTTCGGCCCACCGAGTCTGTGCCGACCATCAACCATCCATTTATACTAATCCTACTCTATTCCCGTATTCCTATCACATCCCCACCTATCCCTATATATTTCCCTACCACCTACTTATACTAGGGGCAATTTCTGATGGCCAATTAACCTATCAACCTGCAAGTCTTTGGCATGTGGGAGGAAACCGGAGCACCCGGAGGAAACCCACGCAGACACAGGGAGAACTTACAAACTCCGCACAGGCAGTTCCCAGAATCGAACCCGGGTCCCTGGAGCTGTGAGGCTGCGGTGCCAACCACTGCGCCAATGTGCCCCCCCCCCCCGCAGTGTGTGCCTGTGTTACTGGGTATCAGTGTATGTCTTTGTTACTTCGTGTCAGTGTATGTCTGTGTTACTTGGTGTAAGTGTGCGTCTGCGTTACTGGGTGTCAGTGTCTGACTGTGTGACTGGACATCAGTGTATGTCTTTGTGACTTGGTGTCAGTGCATGTCTTGTTTACTGGGTGTCAGTGTGTCTCTGAGCTACTGGGTGTCAGTGTGTGTTTGTTTGTGTTACTGGGTATCAGTGTATGTCTTTGTGACTTGGTGTCAGTGCATGTCTTTGTTACTGGGTGTCAGTGTATGTCTTTGTTACTTGGTGTAATTGTGTGTCTGCGTTACTGGGTGTCAGTGAATGTCTGTGTTACTTGGTGTAAGTGTGTGACTGTGTTACTGGGTAGCAGTGTATGTCTTTGTGACTTGGTGTCAGTGTATGTCTTTGTTACCGGGTGTCAGTGTGTGTCTTTGTGACTTGATATCAGTGTATGTCTTTGTTACTTGTTGTAAGTGTGTGTCTGTGTTACTGCGTATCAGTGTATGTCTTTGTTACTTGGTGTCAGTGTGTGTCAAAATACTTGGTGTAAGTGTATGCCTTTGTTACTTGGTGTAATTGTCTTTCTTTGTTACTTGGTGTAAGTGTATCACTGAGTTACTGGGTATCAGTGTATGTCTTTGTGACTTGGTGAAAGTGTGTGTCCGTGTTCCTGGGTATCAGTGTATGTCTTTCTGACTTGGTATCAGTGTATGTCTTTGTTACTGGGTGTCAGTGTGTGTCTGTGTTACTTGGTCTCAGTGTTTGTCTTTGTTACTGTTTATCAGTGTTTCTCTGTTTTACTGGGTGTCAGTGTGTGTTTGTTTGTGTTACTGGGTGTCAGTGTGTATCAGTGACACGAGGTGTCAGTATTCAGTTTAGTTTAGAGATACAGCACTTAAACAGGCCCCTCGGCCCACCGAGTCTGTGCCGACCATCGACCACCCATTTCTACTAATCCTACACTAATCCCGTATTCCTATCACATCCTCACCTATCCCTATACATTTCCCTACCACCGACCTAGACGAGGGGCAATTTATGATGGCCAATTAACCTATCAACCTGCAAGTCTTTGGCATGTGGGAGGAAACCGGAGCACCCGGAGGAAACCCACGCAGACACAGGGAGAACTTGCAAACTCCGCACAGGCAGTACCCAGAATCGAAACCGGGTCCCTGGAGCTGTGAGGCTGCGGTGCTAACCAATGCGCCAATGTGCCCCCGCGCAGTGTGTGCCTTTCTAACTTGGTGTCAGTGTGTGTCTGTGTGACTGGGCATCAGTCTATGTCTTTGTGACTTGGTGTCAGTGTAGGTCTTTTTTACTGGGTGTCAGTGCGTCTCTGTGTTACTGGGTGTCAGTGTGTGATTGTTTGTGTTACTGGGCATCAGTGTATGTCTTTGTGACTTGTGTCAGTGTGTGTCTGTGTTACTTGGTGTAAGTTTGTGTCTTTGTTACTTGGTGTCCGTGTGTGTCTGTGTTACTGGGTGTCAGTGTATGTCTTTGTTACTTGGTGTCAGTGCATGTCTTTGTTAATTGGTGTAAGTGTGTGTCTGTGTTACTGGGTAACAGTGTCTGTCTTTGTTACTTGGTGTAAGTGTGTGTCTGTGTTACTGGGTATCAGTGCATGTCTTTGTTAATGGGTGTCAGTGTATGTCTGTGTTACTTGGTGTAAGTGTGTGTCTGTGTTACTGGGTATCAGTGTATGTCTTTGTGACTTGGTGTCAGTGTATGTCATTGTTACTTGGTGTAAGTGTGTGCCTGTGTTACTGGGTATCAGTGTATGTCTTTGTTAATTGGTGTAAGTGTATGTCCGTGTTACTGGGTATCAGTGTCTGTCTTTGTTACTTGGTGTAAGTGTGTGTCTGTGTTCCTGGGTATCAGTGTATGTCTTTGTTACTGGGTGTCAGTGTATGTCTTTGTTACTTGGTGTCAGTGTGTGTCTGTGTTACTTGGTGTAAGTGTGTGTCTTTGTTACTTGGTGTCCGTGTGTGTCTGTGTTACTGGGTGTCAGTGTATGCCTTTGTTACTTAATGTCAGTGTATGTCTTTGTTACTTGGTGTAAGTGTGTGTCTGTGTTACTGGGTATCAGTGTCTGTCTTCGTTACATGGTGTAAGTGTGTGTCTGTGTTACTGGGTATCAGTGCATGTCTTTGTTACTTGGTGTCAGTGTATGTCTGTGTTACTTGGTGTAAGTGTGTGTCTGTGTTACTGCGTATCAATGTATGTCTTTGTGACTTGGTGTCAGTGTATTTCTTTGTTACTGGGTGTCAGTGTGTGTCTTTGTGACTTGGTGTCAGTGTATGTTATTGTTACTTGGTGTAAGTGTGTGCCTGTGTTACTGGGTATCAGTGTATGTCTTTGTTACTTGGTGTCACTGTATGTCTGTGTTACTTGGTGTTAGTGTGTGTCTGTGTTACTGGGTGTCAGTTTGTGTCTGTGTTACTTGGTGTAAGTCTGTGTCTTTGTTACTTTGTGTCCGTGTGTGTCTGTGTTACTGGGTGTCAGTGTATGTCTTTGTTACTGGGTGTCAGTGTATGTCTTTGTTACTTGGTGTAAGTGTGTGTCTGTGTTACTGGGTGTCAGTGTATGTCTGTGTTACTTGGTGCAAGTGTGTGTCTGTGTTACTGGGTATCAGTGTATGTCTTTGAGACTTGGTGTCAGTGTATGTCTTTGTTACTGTGTGTCAGTGTGTGTCTTTGTGACTTGGTGTCAGTGTATGTCTGTGCTACTTGGTGTAAGTGTGTGTCTGTGTTACTGGGTATCAGTGTATGTCTTTGTTACTTGGTGTAAGTGTATGTCTTTGTTACTTGGTGTTAATGTGTGTCTGTGTTGCTGGGCATCAGTGTATGTCTTTGTTACGTTGTTTCAGTGTATGTCAATATACTTGGTGTATGTGTATGTCTTTGTTACTTGGTGTAATTGTCTGTCTTTGTTACTTGGTGTAAGTGTATGTCTTTGTTACTTGGTGTCAGTGTATGTCTTTGTTACTTGGTGTCAGTGCGTGTCTATGTTACAGGGTATCAGTGTATATTTTTGTGACTTGGTATCAGTGAATGTCTTTGTGACTTGGTGTCAGTGCATGTCTTTGTTACTTGGTGTCAGTGTGTGTCTGTGTTACTTGGTGTCAGTGTATGTCTTTGTTACTGTTTATTAGTGTTTCTCTGTGTTACTGGGTGTCAGTGTGTGTTTGTTTGTGTTACTGGGTGTCAGTGTATGTCTTTGTTACTTGGTGTAAGCTTGTGTCAGTGTTACTGGGAGTCAGTGTCTGTCTATGTTACTTGGTGCAAGTGTGTGTCTTTGTTACTTGGTGTCCGTGTGTGTCCGTGTTACTGGGTGTCAGTGTATGTCTTTGTTACTGGGTGTCACTGCATGTCATTGTTACTTGGTGTAAGTGTGTGTCTGTGTTACTTGGTGTCAGTGCATGTCTTTGTTACTTGGTGTCAGTCTATATCTGTGTTACATGGTGTAACTGTGTGTCTTTGTTATTTGGTGTAATTGTATGTCTTTGTTACTTGGTGTCAGAGTATGTCTGTGTTACCTGGTGTAAGTGTATGTCTTTGTTACTTGGTGTAAGTGTGTGTCTGTGTTACTTGGTGTAATTGTCTGTCTTTGTTATTTGGTGTTAGTGTATGTCTTTGTCACTTGGTGTAAGTGTGTGTCTGTGTTACTTGGTGTAAGTGTGTGTCTGTGTTCCTGGGTATCAGTGTATGTCTTTGTTACACGGTGTCAGTGTATGTCTGTGTTAATTGGTATAAGTGTGTGTCTGTGTTACAGGGTATCAGTGTATGTCTTTGTTACTTGGTGTCAGTGTTTGTCTGTGTTACTTGGTGTAAGTGTGTGTCTGTGTTACTGAGTGTCAATTTGTGTCTGTGTTACTTGGTGTAAGTGTGTGTCTTTGTTACTTGGTGTCCGTGTGTGTCTGTGTTACTGGGTGTCAGTGCATGTCTTTGTTACATGGTGTCAGTGTATATCTGTGTTACTTGGTGTAACTGTGTGTCTTTGTTATTTGGTGTAATTGTATGTCTTTGTTACTTGGTGTCAGAGTATGTCTGTGTTACTTGGTGTAAGTGTATGTCTTTGTTACTTGGTGTAAGTGTGTGTCTGTGTTACTTGGTGTAAGTGTGTGTCTGTGTTCCTGGGTATCAGTGTATGTCTTTGTTACTTGGTGTCAGTGTACATCTGTGTTACTTGGTGTAAGTGTGTGTCTGTGTTACTGGGTATCAGTGTATGTCTTTGTTACTTGGTGTCAGTGTATGTCCGTGTTGCTTGGTGCAAGTGTGTGTCTGTGTTACTGGGTGTCAGTGTGTGTCTGTGTTGCTTGGTGTAAGTGTGTGTCTTTGTTACTTGGTGTCCGTGTGTGTCTGTGTTACTGGGTGCAGTGTATGTCTTTGTTACTTGGTGTATGTGTGTGTCAGTGTTACTGGGAGTCAGTGTCTGACTGTGTTACTTGGTGCAAGTGTGTGTCTTTGTTACTTGGTGTCCGTGTGTGTCCGTGTTACTGGGTGTCAGTGTATGTCTTTGTTACTGGGTGTCACTGCATGTCTTTGTTACTTGGTGTAAGTGTGTGTCTGTGTTACCTGGTGTCAGTGCATGTCTTTGTTACTTGGTGTCAGTCTATATCTGTGTTACATGGTGTAACTGTGTGTCTTTGTTATTTGGTGTAATTGTATGTCTTTGTTACTTGGTGTCAGAGTATGTCTGTGTTACCTGGTGTAAGTGTATGTCTTTGTTACTTGGTGTAAGTGTGTGTCTGTGTTACTTGGTGTAAGTGTGTGTCTGTGTTCCTGGGTATCTGTGTATGTCTTTGTTACTTGGTGTCAGAGTATGTCTGTGTTACTTGGTGTAAGTGTGTGTCTGTGTTACAGGGTATCAGTGTATGTCTTTGTTACTTGGTGTCAGTGTATGTCCGTGTTGCTTGGTGCAAGTGTGTGTCTGTGTTACTGGGTGTCAGTGTGTGTCTTTGTTACTTGGTGTCCGTGTGTGTCTATGTTCCTGGGAAAAAGTGTATGTCTTTGTTACTTGGTGTCAGTGTATGTCTGTGTTACTTGGTGTAAGTGTGTTTCTGTGTTACTGGGTATCAGTGTATGTCTGTGTTACTTGGTGTCAGTGTATGTCTGTGTTACTTGGTGTAAGAGTGTGTGTGTGTTACTGGGTGTCAGTGTGCGACGTATTATTTGGTGTAAGTCTGTGTCTTTGTTACTTGGTGTCCGTGTGTGTCTGTGTTACTGGGTGTCAGCGTATGTCTTTGTTACTGGGTGTCTGTGTATTTCTTTGTTACTTGGTGTAAGTGTGTGTCTGTGTTACTGGGTGTCAGTGTATGTTTGTGTTACTTGGTGTAAGTGTGTGTCTGTGTTACTGGGTATCAGTGTATGTCTTTGTGACTTGATCTCATTGTATGTCTTTGTTACTGGGTGTCAGTGTGTGTCTTTGTGACTTGGTATCAGTGTATGTCTTTGTTACTTGGTGTCAGTGTATGTCAAAATACTTGGTGTAAGTGTATGTCTTTGTTACTTGGTGTAATTGTCTGTCTTTGTTACTTGGTGTAAGTGTACGTCTTTGTTACTTGGTGTCAGTGTTTGTCTTTGTTACTTGGTGTCAGTGTGTGTCTGTGTTACTGGGTATCAGTGTATGTCTTTGTGACTTGGTATCAATTTATGACTTTGTTACTTGGTGTCTGTGTATGACTTTGTTACTGTGTGTCAGAGTGTGACTGTGTTACTTGGTGTCAGTGTATGTCTTTGTTACTGTTTATTAGTGTTTCTCTGTGTTACTGGGTGTCAGTGTGTGTTTGTTTGTGTTACTGGGTGTCAGTGTATGTCTTTGTTAATTGGTGTAAGTGTGTGTCTGTGTTACTGGGTATCTGTGTCTTTCTTTGTTACTTGGTGTAAGTGAGTGTCTTTGTTACTTGGTGTAATTGTCTGTCTTTGTTATTTGGTGTTAGTGTATGTCTTTGTCACTTGGTGTAAGTGTGTGTCTGTGTTACTTGGTGTAAGTGTGCGTCTGTGTTCCTGGGTATCAGTGTATGTCTTTGTTACTTGGTGTCAGTGTATGTCTGTGTTAATTGGAGTAAGTGTGTGTCTGTGTTACAGGGTATCAGTGTATGTCTTTGTTACTTGGTGTCAGTTTTTGTCTTTGTTACTTGGTGTAAGTGTGTGTCTGTGTTACTGGGTGTCAGTGCATGTCTTTGTTACTTGGTGTCAGTGTATATCTCTGTTACTTGGTGTAACTGTGTGTCTTTGTTATTTGGTGTAATTGTATGTCTTTGTTACTTGGTGTAAGTGTGTGTCTGTGTTACTTGGTGTAAGTGTGTGTCTGTGTTACTTGTTGTAAGTGTGTGTCTGTGTTCCTGGGTATCAGTGTATGTCTTTGTTACTTGGTGTCAGTGTATGTCTGTGTTACTTGGTGTAAGTGTGTGTCTGTGTCACTGGGTATCAGTGTATGTCTTTGTTACTTGGTGTCAGTGTATGTCCGTGTTGCTTGGTGCAAGTGTGTGTCTGTGTTACTGGGTGTCAGTGTGTGTCTGTGTTGCTTGGTGTAAGTGTGTGTCTTTGTTACATGGTGTCCGTGTGTGTCTGTGTTACTGGGTGTCAGTGTATGTCTTTGTTCCTGGGTGTCAGTGTATGTCTTTGTTACTTGGTGTAAGTGTGTGTCAGTGTTACTGGGTGTCAGTGTGTGTCTGTGTTACTTGGTGTAAGTGTGTGTCTTTGTTACTTGGTGTCCGTGTGTGTCCTTCTAACTGGGTGTCAGTGTATGTCTTTGTTACTGGGTGTCACTGCATGTCTTTGTTACTTGGTGTATGTGTGTGTCTGTGTTACTGGGTGTCAGTGCATGTCTTTATTACTTGGTGTCAGTGTATATCTGTGTTACTTGGTGTTACTGTGTGTCTTTGTTATTTGGTGTAATTGTATGTCTTTGTTTCTTGGTGTCAGAGTATGTCTGTGTTACTTGGTGTAAGTGTATGTCTTTGTTACTTGGTGTAAGAGTGTGTCTGTGTTACTTGGTGTAAGTGTGTGTCTGTGTTCCTGGGTATCTGTGTATGTCTTTGTTACTTGGTGTCAGTGTATGTCGGTGTTGCTTGGTGCAAGTGTGTGTCTGTGTTACTGGGTGTCAGTGTGTGTCTGTGTTGCTTGGTGTAAGTGTGTGTCTTTGTTACTTGGTGTCCGTGTGTGTCTGTGTTACTGGGTGTCAGTGTATGTCTTTGTTACTGGGTGTCAGTGTATGTCTTTGTTACTTGGTGTAAGTGTGTGTCAGTGTTACTGGGTGTCAGTGTGTGTCTGTGTTACTTGGTGTAAGTGTGTATCTTTGTTACTTGGTGTCCGTGTGTGTCCGTGTTACTGGGTGTCAGTGTATGTCTTTGTTACTGGGTGTCACTGCATGTCTTTGTTACTTGGTGTAAGTGTGTGTCTGTGTTACTGGGTATCAGTGTATGTCTTTGTGACTTGGTATCAGTGTATGTATTTGTTACTTGGTGTCAGTGTGAGTCTTTCTGACTTGGTGTCAGTGTATGTCTTTGATACTTGGTGTAAGTGTGTGTCTGTATTACTGTGTATCAGTGTATGTCTTTGTTACTTGGTGTAATTGTCTGCCTTTGTTATTTGGTGTAAGTGTATGTCCTTGTTACTTGGTGTCAGTGTATATCTTTGTTACTTGGTGTCAGTGTATGTCTGTGTTACTTGGTGTAAGAGTGTGTCTTTGTTACTTGGTGTCAGTGTTTGTCTTTGTTACTTGGTGTCAGTGTGTGTCTGTGTTACTGGGTATCAGTGTATGTCTTTGTGACTTGGCATCATTGTATGTCTTTGTTACTGGGTGTCAGTGTGTGTCTGTGTTACTGGGTATCAGTGTCTGTCTTTGTGATTTGGTATCAGTGTATGTCCTTGTTACTGGGTGTTAATGTGTGTCTGTGTTGCTGGGCATCAGTGTATGTCTTTGTTACGTTGTTTCAGTGTATGTCAAAATACTTGGTGGATGTGTATGTCTTTGTTACTTGGTGTAATTGTCTGTCTTTGTTACTTGGTGTAAGTGTATGTCTTTGTTACTTGGTGTCAGTGTATGTCTTTTTTACTTGGTGTCAGTGCGTGTCTGTGTTCCAGGGTATCAGTCTATGTTTTTGTGACTTGGTATCAGTGAATGTCTTTGTGACTTGGTGTCAGTGCATGTCTTTGTTACTTGGTGTCAGTGTATGTCTTTGTTACTGTTTATTAGTGTTTCTCTGTGTTACTGGGTGTCAGTGTGTGTTTGTTTGTGTTACTGGGTGTCAGTGTATGTCTTTGTTACTTGGTGTAAGCGTGTGTCTTTGTTACTGGGTATCAGTGTCTGTCTTTGTTACTTGGTGTAAGTGTGTGTCTTTGTTACTTGGTGTAATTGTATGTCTTTGTTACTTGGTGTCAGTGTATGTCTGTGTTACTTGGTGTAATTGTATGTCTGTGTTCCTGGGTATCAGCGTATGTCTTTGTTACTTCGTGTCATTGTATGTCTGTGTTACTTGGTGCAAGTGTGTGTCTGTGTCACTGGGTATCAGTGTATGTCTTTGTTACTTGGTGTCAGTGTTTGTCTGTGTTACTTGGTGTAAGTGTGTGTCTGTGTTACTGGGTGCCAGTGTGTCTCTGTGTTACTTGTTGTAAGTGAGTGTCTTTGTTACTTGGTGCAAGTGTATGTCTGTGTTACTGGGTGTCAGTGTGTGTCTTTGTGACTTGGTGGCAGTGTATGTCTTTGTTACTTGGTGTAAGTGTGTGTTTGTGTTACTGGGTAACATTGTATGTCTTTGTTACTTGGTGTCAGTTTATGTCAAAATACCTGGTGTAAGTGGATGTCTTTGTTACTTGGTGTAATTGTCTGTATTTGTTACTTGGTGTAAGTGTATGTCTTTGTTACTTGATGTCAGTGTATGTCTTTGTTACTTGGTGTCAGTGTGTGTCTGTGTTACTGGGTATCAGCGTATGTCTTTGTGACTTGGTATCAGTGTATGTCTTTGTTACTTGGTGTCTGTGTATGTCTTTGTTACTGGGTGTCAGTGTGTGACTGTGTTACTTGGTGTCAGTGTATGTCTTTGTTACTGTTTATTAGTGTTTCTCTGTGTTACTGGGTGTCAGTGTGTGTTTGTTTGTGTTACTGGGTGTCAGTGTAAGACTTTGTTAATTGGTGTAAGTGTGTGTCTGTGTTACTGGGTATCAGTGTCTGTCTTTGTTACTTGGTGTAAGTGTGTGTCTTTGTTACTTGGTGTAATTGTATGTCTTTGTTACTTGGTGTCAGTGTATGTCTGTGTTACTTGGTGTTAGTGTATGTCTTTGTTACTTGGTGTAAGTGTGTGTCTGTGTTACTTGGTGTAAGTGTGTGTCTGTGTTCCTGGGTATCAGTGTATGTCTTTGCTACTTGGTGTCAGTGTATGTCTGTGTTCCTGGGTATCAGTGTATGTCTTTGTGACTTGGTGTCAGTGTATGTCTTTGTTACTTGGTGCAAGTGTGTGTCTGTGTTACTTGGTGTTAGTGTATGTCTTTGTTACTTGGTGTAAGTGTGTGTCTGTGTTACTTGGTGTAAGTGTGTGTCTGTGTTCCTGGGTATCAGTGTATGTCTTTGCTACTTGGTGTCAGTGTATGTCTGTGTTACTTGGTGTAATTGTGTGTCTGTGTTACTGGGTATCAGTGTATGTCTTTGTTACTTGGTGTCAGTGTTTGTCTGTGTTTCTTGGTGTAAGTGTGTGTCTGTGTTACTGGGTGTCAATGTGTGTCTGTGTTACTTGGTGTAAGTGTGTGTCTTTGTTATTTGGTGTCCGTGTGTGTCTGTGTTACTGGGTGTCAGTGCATGTCTTTGTTACTTGGTGTCAGTGTATATCTGTGTTACTTGGTGTAACTGTGTGTCTTTGTTATTTGGTGTAATTGTATGTCTTTGTTACTTGGTGTCAGTGTATGTCTGTGTTACTTGGTGTAAGTGTATGTCTTTGTTACTTGGTGTTAGTGTGTGTCTGTGTTACTTGGTGTAGGTGTGTGCCTGTGTTCCTGGGTATCAGTGTATGTCTTTGTTACTTGGTGTCAGTGTATGTCTGTGTTACTTGGTGTAAGTGTATGTCTTTGTTACTTGGTGTTAGTGTGTGTCTGTGTTACTTGGTGTAAGTGTATGCCTGTGTTCCTGGGTATCAGTGTATGTCTTTGTTACTTGGTGTCAGTGTATGTCTGTGTTATTTGGTGTAAGTCTGTGTCTGTGTTACTGGGTATCAGTGTATGTCTTTGTTACTTGGTGTCAGTGTATGTCCCTGTTGCTTGGTGTAAGTGTGTGCCTGTGTTACTGGGTGTCAGTGTGTGTCCGTGTTCCTTGGTGTAAGTGTGTGTCTGTGTTACTGGGTGTCAGTGTGTATCTGTGTTACTTGGTGTAATTGTGTGTCTTTGTTACTTGGTGTCCGTGTGTGTCTGTGTTACTGGGTGTCAGTCTATGTCTTTGTTACTTGGTGTCAGTGCATCACTTTGTTACTTGGTGTAAGTGTGTGTCTGTGTTACTGGGTATCAGTGTATGTCTTTGTTACTTGGTGTCAGTGTATGTCAAAATACTTGGTGTAAGTGTATGTCTTTGTTACTTGTTGTAATTGTCTGTCTTTGTTACTTGGTGTAAGTGTATGTCTTTGTTACTTGGTGTCAGTGTATGTCTTTGTTACTTGGTGTCAGTGTGTGTCTGTGTTACTTGGTGTAAGTGTGTGTCTTTGTTACTTGGTGTAAGTGTATGTCTTTGTCACTTGGTGTCAGTGTATGTCTTTGTTACTTGGTGTCAGTGTGTGTCTGTGTTACTGGGTATCAGTGTATGTCTTTGTGACTTGGTATCATTGTATCTCTTTGTTACTGGGTGTCAGTGTTTGTCTGTGTTACTGGGTATCAGTGTATGTCTTTGTGACTTGGTATCGTTCATGTCTTTTTAACTGGGTGTCAGTGTGTGTCTGTGTTCCTGGGTATCAGTGTATGTCTTTGTGACTTGGTGTCAGTGTATGTCTTTGTTACTGGGTTTCAGTGCATGTCTTTGTGACTTGGTGTCAGTGTATGTCTGTGTTCCTGTTTATTAGTGTTTCTCTGTGTTACTGGGTGTCAGTGTGTGTTTGTTTGTGTTACTGGGTGTCAGTGTATGTCTTTGTTACTTGGTGTAGGTGTGTGTCTGTGTTACTGGGTATCAGTGTCTGTCTTTGTTACTTGGTGTAAGTGTGTGTCTTTGTTAATCGGTGTAATTGTATGACTTTGTAACTTGGTGTCAGTGTATGTCTGTGTTACTTGGGGTAAGTGTATGTCTTTGTTACTTGGTGTAAGTGTGTGTCAGTGTTACTTGGTGTAAGTGTGTGTCTGTGTTCCTGGGTATCAGTGTATGTCTTTGTTACTTGGTGTCAGTGTATGTCTGTGTTAGTTGGTGTAAGTGTGTGTCTGTGTTACTGGGTATCAGTATATGTCTTTGTTACTTGGTGTCAGTGCATGTCTGTGTTACTTGGTGTCCGTGTGTGTCTGTGTTACTGGGTGTCAGTGCATGTCTTTGTTACTTGGTGTCAGTGTATATCTGTGTTACTTGGTGTAAGTGTGTGTCTTTGTTACTTGGTGTAATTGTATGTCTTTGTTACTTGGTGTCAGTGTATGTCTGTGTTACTTGGTGTCAGTGTATGTCTTTGTTGCTTGGTTTAAGTGTCTGTCTGTGTTACTTGGTGTAAGTGTGTGTCTGTGTTCCAGGGTATCAGTGTATGTCTTTGTTACTTTGTGTCAGTGTATGTCTGTGTTACTAGGTGTAAGTGTGTGTCTGTGTTACTGGGTATCAGTGTATGTCTGTGTTGCTTGGTGTAAGTGTGTGTCTGTGTTACTGGGTGTCAGTCTGTGTTTGTGTTACTTGGTGTAAGTGTGTGTCTTTGTTACTTGGTGTCCGTGTGTGTCTGTGTTACTGGGTGTCAGTGTATGTCTTTGTTACTGGGTGTCCGTGTATGTCTTTGTTACTTGGTGTAAGTGTGTGTCTGTGTTACTGGATGTCAGTGTATGTCTTTGTTACTTGGTGTAATTGTGTGTCTGTGTTACTGGGTATCAGTGTCTGTCTTTGTTACTTGGTGTAAGTGTGTGTCTTTGTTACTTGGTGTAATTGTATGTCTTTGTTACTTGCTGACAGTGTATGTCTGTGTTACTTGGTGTTAGTGTATGTCTTTGTTAATTGGTGTAAGTGTGTGTCTGTGTTACTTGGTGTAAGTGTGTGTCTGTGTTCCTGGGTATCAGTGTTTGTCTTTGTTAATTGGTGTTAGTGTATATCTGTGTTACTTGGTGTAAGTGTGTGTCTGTGTTACTGGGTATCAGTGTATGTCTTTGTTACTTGGTGTCAGTGTATGTCAAAATACTTGGTGTAAGTGTATGTCTTTGTTACTTGTTGTAATTGTCTGTCTTTGTTACTTGGTGTAAGTGTATGTCTTTGTTACTTGGTGTCAGTGTATGTCTTTGTTACTTGGTGTCAGTGTGTGTCTGTGTTACTTGGTGTAAGTGTGTGACTTTGTTACTTGGTGTAAGTGTATGTCTTTGTCACTTGGTGTCAGTGTATGTCTTTGTTATTGGGTGTCAGTGTGTGTCTGTGTTACTGGGTATCAGTGTATGTCTTTGTGACTTGGTATCGTTCATGTCTTTGTTACTGGGTGTCAGTGTGTGTCTGTGTTCCTGGGTATCAGTGTATGTCTTTGTTACTTGGTGTTAGTGTATGTCTGTGTTACTTGGTGTAAGTGTGTGTCTGTGTTACTGGGTATCAGTGTATGTCTTTGTTACTTGGTGTCAGTGTATGTCTTTGTTACTTGGTGCAAGTGTGTGTCTGTGGTACTGGGTATCAGCGTCTGTCTTTGTTACTTGGTGTTAGTGTATGTCTGTTTTACTTGTTGTAAGTGTGTGTCGGTGTTACTGGGTATCAGTGTATGTCTTTGTTACTTGGTGTCAGTGTATGTCAAAATACTTGGTGTAAGTGTATGTCTTTGTTACTTGTTGTAATTGTCTGTCTTTGTTACTTGGTGTAAGTGTATGTCTTTGTTACTTGGTTTAAGTGTGTGTCTGTGTTACTTGGTGTAAGTGTGTGTCTGTGTTTCTGGGTGTCAGTGTGTGTTTGTGTTACTTGGTGTAAGTGTGTGTCTTTGTTACTTGGTGTCCGTGTGTGTCTGTGTTACTGGGTGTCAGTGTATGTCTTTGTTACTGGGTGTCCGTGTCTGTCTTTGTTACTTGGTGTAAGTGTGTGTCTGTGTTACTGGATGTCAGTGTATGTCTTTGTTACTTGGTGTAAGTGTGTGTCTGTGTGACTGGGTATCTGTGTCTGTCCTTGTTACTTGGTGCAAGTCTGTGTCTGTGTTACTGGGTATCAGTGTATGTCTTTGTTACTGGGTGTCAGTGTATGTCTTTGTTACTTGGTGTAAGTGTGTGTCTGTGTTACTGGTTATCAGTGTCTGTCTTTGTTACTTGGTGTTAGTGTATGTCTGTGTTACTTGGTGTAAGTGTGTGTCTGTGTTACTGGGTATCAGTGCATGTCTTTGTTACTTGGTGTCAGTGTATGTCAAAATACTTGGTGTAAGTGTATGTCTTTGTTACTTGGTGTAATTGTCTGTCTTTGTTTCTTGGTGTAAGTGTATGTCTTTGTTACTTGGTGTCAGTGTAAGTCTTTCTTACTTGATGTCAGTGTGTGTCTGTGTTACTTGGTGTAAGTGTGTGTCTTTGTTACTTGGTGTAAGTGTATGTCTTTGTTACTTGGTGTCAGTGTATGTCTTTGTTACTTGGTGTCAGTGTGTGCCTGTGTTACTGGGTATCAGTGTATGTCTTTGTGACTTGGTATCATTGTATCTCTTTGTTACTGGGTGTCAGTGTGTGTCTGTGTTACTGGGTATCAGTGTCTGCCTTTGTGACTTGGTATCGTTCATGTCTTTGTTACTGGGTGTCAGTGTGTGTCTGTGTTCCTGGGTATCAGTGTATGTCTTTGTGACTTGGTGTCAGTGTATGTCTTTGTTACTGGGTTTGCGTGTGTCTTTGTGACTTGGTGTCAGTGTATGTCTGTGTTACTGTTTATTAGTGTTTCTCTGTGTTACTGGGTGTCAGTGTGTTTCTTTGTTAATTGGTGTAAGTGTGTGTCTGTGTTACTTGGTGTACGTGTGTGTCTGTGTTCCTGGGTATCAGTGTATGTCTTTGTTACTTGGTGTCAGTGTATGTCTGTGTTACTTGGTGTAAGTGTTTGTCTGTGTTACTGGGTATCAGTGTGTGTCTGTGTTGCTTGGTGTAAGTGTCTGTCTTTGTTAATTGGTGTCCGTGTGTGTCTGTGTTACTGGGTGTCAGTGCATGTCCTTGTTACTTGGTGTCAGTGTATATCTGTGTTACTTGGTGTAACTGTGTGTCTTTGTTATTTGGTGTAATTGTATGTCTTTGTTACTTGGTGTCAGAGTATGTCTGTGTTACTTGGTGTAAGTGTATGTCTTTGTTACTTGGTGTTAGTGTGTGTCTGTGTTAATTGGTGTAAGTGTGATTCTGTGTTCCTGGGTATCAGTGCATGATTTGTTACCTGGTGTCAGTGTGTGTCTGTGTTACTGGGTGTCAGTGTGTGTCTGTGTTACTTGGTGTAAGTGTGTGTCTTTGTTACTTGGTGTCCGTGCATGTCTTTGTTACTGGCTGTCAGTGTACGTCTTTGTTACTTGGTGTAAGTGTGTGTCTGTGTTACTGGGTGTCAGTGTGTGTCTTTGTTACTTGGTGTCAGTGTGTGTCTGTGTTACTTTGTGTAAGTGTGTGTCTTTGTTACTTGGTGTAAGTGTATGTCTTTGTTACTTGGTGTCAGTGTATGTCTTTGTTACTTGGTGTCAGTGTGTGCCTGTGTTACTGGGTATCAGTGTATGTCTTTGTGACTTGGTATCATTGTATCTCTTTGTTACTGGGTGTCAGTGTGTGTCTGTGTTACTGGGTATCAGTGTCTGCCTTTGTGACTTGGTATCGTTCATGTCTTTGTTACTGGGTGTCAGTGTGTGTCTGTGTTCCTGTGTATCAGTGTATGTCTTTGTGACTTGGTGTCAGTGTATGTCTTTGTTACTGGGTTTGTGTGTGTCTTTGTGACTTGGTGTCAGTGTATGTCTGTGTTACTGTTTATTAGTGTTTCTCTGTGTTACTGGGTGTCAGTGTGTGTCTTTGTTAATTGGTGTAAGTGTGTGTCTGTGTTACTTGGTGTAAGTATGTGTCTGTGTTCCTGGGTATCAGTGTATGTCTTTGTTACTTGGTGTCAGTATATGTCTGTGTTACTTGGTGTAAGTGTTTGTCTGTATTACTGGGTATCAGTGTGTGTCTGTGTTGCTTGGTGTAAGTGTGTGTCTTTGTTAATTGGTGTCCGTGTGTGTCTGTGTTACTGGGTGTCAGTGCATGTCCTTGTTACTTGGTGTCAGTGTATATCTGTGTTACTTGGTGTAACTGTGTGTCTTTGTTATTTGGTGTAATTGTATGTCTTTGTTACTTGGTGTCAGAGTATGTCTGTGTTACTTGGTGTAAGTGTATGTCTTTGTTACTTGGTGTTAGTGTGTGTCTGTGTTACTTGGTGTAAGTGTGATTCTGTGTTCCTGGGTATCAGTGCATGATTTGTTACTTGGTGTCAGTGTATGTCTGTGTTACTTGGTGTCAGTGTATGTCCGTGATGATTGGTGTAAGTGTGTGTCTGTGTTACTGGGTGTCAGTGTGTGTCTGTGTTACTTGGTGTAAGTGTGTGTCTTTGTTACTTGGTGTCCGTGCATGTCTTTGTTACTGGCTGTCAGTGTACGTCTTTGTTACTTGGTGTAAGTGTGTGTCTGTGTTACTGGGTGTCAGTGTGTGTCTGTGTTACTTGGTGTAAGTGTGTGTCTTTGTTACTTGGTGTCCGTGTTTGTCTGTGTTACTGGGTGTCAGTGTATGTCTTTGTTACTGGGTGTCAGTGTATGTCTTTGTTACATGGTGCAAGTGTGTGTCTGTGTTACTGGGTATCAGTGTCTGTCTTTGTTACTTGGTGTTAGTGTATGTCTGTGTTACTTGGTGTAAGTGTGTGTCTGTGTTACTGGGTATCAGTGTATGTCTTTGTTACTTGGTGTCAGTGTATGTCAAAATACTTGGTGTAAGTGTATGTCTTTGTTACTTGTTGTAATTGTCTGTCTTTGTTACTTGGTGTAAGTGTATGTCTTTGTTACTTGGTGTCAGTGTATGTCTTGTTACTTGGTGTCAGTGTGTGTCTGTGTTACTTGGTGTAAGTGTGTGTCTTTGTTACTTGGTGTAAGTGTATGTCTTTGTCACTTGGTGTCAGTGTATGTCTTTGTTACTTGGTGTCAGTGTGTGTCTGTGTTACTGGGTATCAGTGTATGTCTTTGTGACTTGGTATCATTGTATCTCTTTGTTACTGGGTGTCAGTGTTTGTCCGTGTTACTGGGTATCAGTGTCTGTCTTTGTGACTTGGTATCAGTGTATGTCTTTGTTATTGGGTGTCAGTGTGTGTCTGTGTTACTGGGTATCAGTGTATGTCTTTGTGACTTGGTATCGTTCATGTCTTTGTTACTGGGTGTCAGTGTGTGTCTGTGTTCCTGGGTATCAGTGTATGTCTTTGTGACTTGGTGTCAGTGTATGTCTTTGTTACTGGGTTTCAGTGTGTGTCTTTGTGACTTGATGTCCGTGTATGTCTGTGTTCCTGTTTATTAGTGTTTCTCTGTGTTACTGGGTGTCAGTGTGTGTTTGTTTGTGTTACTGGGTGTCAGTGTATGTCTTTGTTAATTGGTGTAAGTGTGTGTCTGTGTTACTGGGTATCAGTGTCTGTCTTTGTTACTTGGTGCAAGTGTGTGTCTTTGTTAATTGGTGTAATTGTATGACTTTGTAACTTGGTGTCAGTGTATGTCTGTGTTACTTGGGGTAAGTGTATGTCTTTGTTACTTGGTTTAAGTGTGTGTCTGTGTTACTTGGTGTAAGTGTGTGTCTGTGTTCCTGGGTATCAGTGTATGTCTTGGTTACTTGGTGTCAGTGTATGTCTGTGTTAGTTGGTGTAAGTGTGTGTCTGTGTTACTGGGTATCAGTATATGTCTTTGTTACTTGGTGTCAGTGCATGTCTGTGTTACTTGGTGTCCGTGTGTGTCTGTGTTACTGGGTGTCAGTGCACGTCTTTGTTACTTGGTGTCAGTGTATATCTGTGTTACTTGGTGTAAGTGTGTGTCTTTGTTACTTCGTGTAATTGTATGTCTTTGTTACTTGGTGTCAGTGTATGTCTGTGTTACTTGGTGTCAGTGTATGTCTTTGTTACTTTTTTTAAGTGTGTGTCTGTGATACTTGGTGTAAGTGTGTGTCTGTGTTCCAGGGTATCAGTGTATGTCTTTGTTACTTTGTGTCAGTGTATGTCTGTGTTACTTGGTGTAAGTGTGTGTCTTTGTTACTGGGTATCAGTGTATGTCTTTGTTACTTGGTGTCAGTGTATGTCTGTGTTGCTTGGTGTAAGTGTGTGTCTGTGTTACTGGGTGTCAGTGTGTGTTTGTGTTACTTGGTGTCCGTGTGTGTCTGTGTTACTGGGTGTCAGTGTATGTCTTTGTTACTGGGTGTCCGTGTATGTCTTTGTTACTTGGTGTAAGTGTGTGTCTGTGTTACTGGATGTCAGTGTATGTCTTTGTTACTTGGTGTAAGTGTTTGTCTGCGTTACTGGGTATCTGTGTCTGTCCTTGTTAATTGGTGTAAGTGTGTGTCTGTGTTACTGGGTATCAGTGTCTGTCTTTGTTACTTGGTGTAAGTGTGTGTCTTTGTTACTTGGTGTAATTGTATGTCTTTGTTACTTGCTGACAGTGTATGTCTGTGTTACTTGGTGTTAGTGTATGTCTTTGTTAATTGGTGTAAGTGTGTGTCTGTGTTACTTGGTGTAAGTGTGTGTCTGTGTTCCTGGGTATCAGTGTATGTCTTTGTTACTTGGTGTTAGTGTATGTCGGTGTTACTTGGTGTAAGTGTGTGTCTGTGTTACTGGGTATCAGTGTATGTCTTTGTTACTTGGTGTCAGTGTATGTCAAAATACTTGGTGTAAGTGTATGTCTTTGTTACTTGTTGTAATTGTCTGTCTTTGTTACTTGGTGTAAGTGTATGTCTTTGTTACTTGGTGTCAGTGTATGTCTTTGTTACTTGGTGTCAGTGTGTGTCTGTGTTACCTGGTGTAAGTGTGTGTCTTTGTTACTTGGTGTAAGTGTATGTCTTTGTCACTTGGTGTCAGTGTATGTCTTTGTTACTTGGTGTCAGTGTGTGTCTGTGTTACTGGGTATCAGTGTATGTCTTTGTGACTTGGTATCATTGTATCTCTTTGTTACTGGGTTTCAGTGTTTGTCTGTGTTACTGGGTATCAGTGTCTGTCTTTGTGACTTGGTATCAGTATATGTCTTTGTTATTGGGTGTCAGTGTGTGTCTGTGTTACTGGGTATCAGTGTATGTCTTTGTGACTTGGTATCGTTCATGTCTTTGTTACTGGGTGTCAGTCTGTGTCTGTGTTCCTGGGTATCAGTGTATGACTTTGAGACTTGGTGTCAGTGTATGTCTTTGTTACTTGGTGCAAGTGTGTGTCTGTGTTACTGGGTATCAGTGTCTGTCTTTGTTACTTGGTGTTAGTGTATGTCTGTGTTACTTGGTGTAAGTGTGTGTCTGTGTTACTGGGTATCTGTGTATGTCTTTGTTACTTGGTGTCAGTGTATGTCTTTGTTACTTGGTGCAAGTGTGTGTCTGTGGTACTGGGTATCAGTGTCTGTCTTTGTTACTTAGTGTTAGTGTATGTCTTTGTTACTTGGTGTAAGTGTGTGTCTGTGTTACTGGGTATCAGTGTATGTCTTTGTTACTTGGTGTCAGTGTATGTCAAAATACTTGGTGTAAGTGTATGTCTTTGTTACTTGGTTTAAGTGTGTGTCTGTGTTACTTGGTGTAAGTGTGTGTCTGTGTTCCAGGGTATCAGTGTATGTCTTTGTTACTTTGTGTCAGTGTATGTCTGTGTTACTTGGTTTAAGTGTGTGTCTTTGTTACTGGGTATCAGTGTATGTCTTTGTTACTTGGTGTCAGTGTATGTCTGTGTTGCTTGGTGTAAGTGTGTGTCTGTGTTACTGGGTGTCAGTGTGTGTTTGTGTTACTTGGTGTAAGTGTGTGTCTTTGTTACTTGGTGTCCGTGTGTGTCTGTGTTACTGGGTGTCAGTGTATGTCTTTGTTACTGGGTGTCCGTGTATGTCTTTGTTACTTGGTGTAAGTGTGTGTCTGTGTTACTGGATGTCAGTGTATGTCTTTGTTACTTGGTGTAAGTGTGTGTCTGTGTTACTGGGTATCTGTGTCTGTCCTTGTTACTTGGTGCAAGTCTGTGTCTGTGTTACTGGGTATCAGTGTATGTCTTTGTTACTGGGTGTCAGTGTATGTCTTTGTTACTTGGTGTAAGTGTGTGTCTGTGTTACTGGTTATCAGTGTCTGTCTTTGTTACTTGGTGTTAGTGTATGTCTGTGTTACTTGGTGTAAGTGTGTGTCTGTGTTACTGGGTATCAGTGCATGTCTTTGTTACTTGGTGTCAGTGTATGTCAAAATACTTGGTGTAAGTGTATGTCTTTGTTACTTGGTGTAATTGTCTGTCTTTGTTACTTGGTGTAAGTGTATGTCTTTGTTACTTGGTGTCAGTGTATGTCTGTGTTACTTGGTGTAAGTGTGTGTCTGTGTTACTGGGTATCAGTGTATGTCTTTGTTACTTGGTGTCAGTGTATGTCTTTGTTACTTGGTGCAAGTGTGTGTCTGTGGTACTGGTTATCAGTGTCTGTCTTTGTTACTTGGTGTTAGTGTATGTCTTTGTTACTTGGTGTAAGTGTGTGTCTGTGTTACTGGGTATCAGTGTATGTCTTTGTTACTTGGTGTCAGTGTATGTCAAAATACTTGGTGTAAGTGCATGTCTTTGTTACTTGGTTTAAGTGTGTGTCTGTGTTACTTGGTGTAAGTGTGTGTCTGTGTTCCAGGGTATCAGTGTATGTCTTTGTTACTTTGTGTCAGTGTATGTCTGTGTTACTTGGTTTAAGTGTGTGTCTGTGTTACTTGGTGTAAGTGTGTGTCTGTGTTCCAGTTTATCAGTGTATGTCTTTGTTACTTTGTGTCAGTGTATGTCTGTGTTACTTGGTGTAAGTGTGTGTCTTTGTTACTGGGTATCAGTGTATGTCTTTGTTACTTGGTGTCAGTGTATGTCTGTGTTGCTTGGTGTAAGTGTGTGTCTGTGTTACTGGGTGTCAGTGTGTGTTTGTGTTACTTGGTGTAAGTGTGTGTCTTTGTTACTTGGTGTCCGTGTGTGTCTGTGTTACTGGGTGTCAGTGTATGTCTTTGTTACTGGGTGTCCGTGTATGTCTTTGTTACTTGGTGTAAGTGTGTGTCTGTGTTACTGGATGTCAGTGTATGTCTTTGTTACTTGGTGTAAGTGTGTGTCTGTGTTACTGGGTATCTGTGTCTGTCCTTGTCACTTGGTGCAGGTCTGTGTCTGTGTTACTGGGTATCAGTGTATGTCTTTGTTACTGGGTGTCAGTGTATGTCTTTGTTACTTGGTGTAAGTGTGTGTCTGTGTTACTGGTTATCAGTGTCTGTCTTTGTTACTTGGTGTTAGTGTATGTCTGTGTTACTTGGTGTAAGTGTGTGTCTGTGTTACTGGGTATCAGTGCATGTCTTTGTTACTTGGTGTCAGTGTATGTCAAAATACTTGGTGTAAGTGTATGTCTTTGTTACTTGGTGTAATTGTCTGTCTTTGTTACTTGGTGTAAGTGTATGTCTTTGTTACTTGGTGTCAGTGTATGTCTTTGTTACTTGGTGTCAGTGTGTGTCTGTGTTACTTGGTGTAAGTGTGTGTCTTTGTTACCTGGTGTAAGTGTATGTCTTTGTTACTTGGTGTCAGTGTATGTCTTTGTTACTTGGTGTCAGTGTGTGCCTGTGTTACTGGGTATCAGTGTATGTCTTTGTGACTTGGTATCATTGTATCTCTTTGTTACTGGGTGTCAGTGTGTGTCTGTGTTACTGGGTATCAGTGTCTGCCTTTGTGACTTGGTATCAGTGTATGTTTTTGCTATTGGGTGTCAGTGTGTGTCTGTGTTACTGGGTATCAGTGTATGTCTTTGTGACTTGGTATCGTTCATGTCTTTGTTACTGGGTGTCAGTGTGTGTCTGTGTTCCTGGGTATCAGTGTATGTCTTTGTGACTTGGTGTCAGTGTATGTCTTTGTTACTGGGTTTGTGTGTGTCTTTGTGACTTGGTGTCAGTGTATGTCTGTGTTACTGTTTATAAGTGTTTCTCTGTGTTACTGGGTGTCAGTGTGTGTTTGTTTGTGTTATTGGGAGTCAGTGTATGTCTTTGTTACTTGGTGTAAGTGAGTGTCTGTGTTACTGGGTATCAGTGTCTGTCTTTGTTACTTGGTGTAGGTGTGTGTCTTTGTTACTTGGTGTAATTGTATGACTTTGTAACTTGGTGTCAGTGTATGTCTGTGTTACTTGGGGTAAGTGTATGTCTTTGTTACTTGGTGTAAGTGTGTGTCTGTGTTACTTGGTGTAAGTGTGTGTCTGTGTTCCTGGGTATCAGTGTATGTCTTTGTTACCTGGTGTCAGTGTATGTCTGTGTTTGTTGGTGTAAGTGTGTGTCTGTGTTACTGGGTATCAGTGTATGTCTTTGTTACTTGGTGTCAGTGCATGTCTGTGTTACTTGGTGTCCGTGTGTGTCTGTGTTACTGGGTGTCAGTGCATGTCTTTGTTACTTGGTGTCAGTGTATATCTGTGTTACTTGGTGTAAGTGTGTGTCTTTGTTACTTGGTGTAATTGTATGTCTTTGTTACTTGGTGTCAGTGTATGTCTGTGTTACTTGGTGTCAGTGTATGTCTTTGTTACTTGGTTTAAGTGTGTGTCTGTGTTACTTGGTGTAAGTGTGTGTCTGTGTTCCTGGGTATCAGTGAATGTCTTTGTTACTTTGTGTCAGTGTATGTCTGTGTTACTTGGTGTAAGTGTGTGTCTGTGTTACTGGGTATCAGTGTATGTCTTTGTTACTTGGTGTCAGTGTATTTCTGTGTTGCTTGGTGTAAGTGTGTGTCTGTGTTACTGGGTGTCAGTGTGTGTTTGTGTTACTTGGTGTAAGTGTGTGTCTTTGTTACTTGGTGTCCGTGTGTGTCTGTGTTACTGGGTGTCAGTGTATGTCTTTGTTACTGGGTGCCCGTGTATGTCTTTGTTACTTGGTGGAACTGTGTGTCTGTGTTACTGGATGTCAGTGTATGTCTTTGTTACTTGGTGTAAGTGTGTGTCTGTGTTACTGGGTATCAGTGTCTGTCCTTGTTACTTGGTGCAAGTCTGTGTCTTTGTTACTGGGTGTCAGTGTTTGTCTGTGTTACTGGGTATCAGTGTCTGTCTTTGTGACTTGGCATCAGTATATGTCTTTGTTATTGGGTGTCAGTGTGTGTCTGTGTTACTGGGTATCAGTGTATGTCTTTGTGACTTGGTATCGTTCATGTCTTTGTTACTGGGTGTCAGTGTGTGTCTGTGTTCCTGGGTATCAGTGTATGTCTTTGTGACTTGGTGTCAGTGTATGTCTTTGTTACTTGGTGCAAGTGTGTGTCTGTGTTACTGGGTATCAGTGTCTGTCTTTGTTACTTGGTGTTAGTGTATGTCTGTGTTACTTGGTGTAAGTGTGTGTCTGTGTTACTGGGTATCAGTGTATGTCTTTGTTACTTGGTGTCAGTGTATGTCTTTGTTACTTGGTGCAAGTGTGTGTCTGTGGTACTGGGTATCAGTGTCTGTCTTTGTTACTTGGTGTTAGTGTATGTCTGTGTTACTTGGTGTAAGTGTGTGTCTGTGTTACTGGTATCAGTGTATGTCTTTGTTACTTGGTGTCAGTGTATGTCAAAATACTTGGTGTAAGTGTATGTCTTTGTTACTTGGTTTAAGTGTGTGTCTGTGTTACTTGGTGTAAGTGTGTGTCTGTGTTCCAGGGTATCAGTGTATGTCTTTGTTACTTTGTGTCAGTGTATGTCTGTGTTACTTGGTTTAATTGTGTGTCTGTGTTACTTGGTGTAAGTGTGTGTCTGTGTTCCAGGGTATCAGTGTATGTCTTTGTTACTTTGTGTCAGTGTATGTCAGTGTTACTTGGTGTAAGTGTGTGTCTTTGTTACTGGGTATCAGTGAATGTCTATGTTACTTGGTGTCAGTGTATGTCTGTGTTGCTTGGTGTAAGTGTGTGTCTGTGTTACTGGGTGTCAGTGTGTGTTTGTGTTACTTGGTGTAAGTGTGTGTCTTTGTTACGTGGTGTCCGTGTGTGTCTGTGTTACTGGGTGTCAGTGTATGTCTTTGTTACTGGGTGTCCGTGTATGTCTTTGTTACTTGGTGTAAGTGTGTGTCTGTGTTACTGGATGTCAGTGTATGTCTTTGTTACTTGGTGTAAGTGTTTGTCTGTGTTACTGGGTATCTGTGTCTGTCCTTGTTACTTGGTGCAAGTCTGTGTCTGTGTTACTGGGTATCAGTGTATGTCTTTGTTACTTGGTGTTAGTGTATGTCTGTGTTACTTGGTGTAAGTGTGTGTCTGTGTTACTGGGTATCAGTGCATGTCTTTGTTACTTGGTGTCAGTGTATGTCAAAATACTTGGTGTAAGTGTATGTCTTTGTTACTTGGTGTAATTGTCTGTCTTTGTTACTTGGTGTAAGTGTATGTCTTTGTTACTTGGTGTCAGTGTATGTCTTTGTTACTTGGTGTCAGTGTGTGTCTGTGTTACTTGGTGTAAGTGTGTGTCTTTGTTACTTGGTGTAAGTGTATGTCTTTGTTACTTGGTGTCAGTGTATGTCTTTGTTACTCGGTGTCAGTGTGTGCCAGTGTTACTGGGTATCAGTGTATGTCTTTGTGACTTGGTATCATTGTATCTCTTTGTTACTGGGTGTCAGTGTGTGTCTGTGTTACTGGGTATCAGTGTCTGCCTTTGTGACTTGGTATCAGTGTATGTTTTTGTTACTGGGTGTCAGTGTGTGTCTGTGTTCCTGGGTATCAGTGTATGTCTGTGTTACTGGGTATCAGTGTATGTCTTTGTTACTTGGTGTCAGTGTATGTCTGTGTTGCTTGGTGTAAGTGTGTGTCTGTGTTACTGGGTGTCAGTGTGTGTTTGTGTTACTTGGTGTAAGTGTGTGTCTTTGTTACTTGGTGTCCGTGTGTGTCTGTGTTACTGGGTGTCAGTGTATGTCTTTGTCACTGGGTGTCCGTGTATGTCTTTGTTACTTGGTGGAACTGTGTGTCTGTGTTACTGGATGTCAGTGTATGTCTTTGTTACTTGGTGTAAGTGTGTGTCTGTGTTACTGGGTATCAGTGTCTGTCCTTGTTACTTGGTGCAAGTCTGTGTCTTTGTTACTGGGTGTCAGTGTTTGTCTGTGTTACTGGGTATCAGTGTCTGTCTTTGTGACTTGGCATCAGTATATGTCTTTGTTATTGGGTGTCAGTGTGTGTCTGTGTAACTGGGTATCAGTGTATGTCTTTGTGACTTGGTATCGTTCATGTCTTTGTTACTGGGTGTCAGTGTGTGTCTGTGTTCCTGGGTATCAGTGTATGTCTTTGTGACTTGGTGTCAGTGTATGTCTTTGTTACTTGGTGCAAGTGTGTGTCTGTGTTACTGGGTATCAGTGTCTGTCTTTGTTACTTGGTGTTAGTGTATGTCTGTGTTACTTGGTGTAAGTGTGTGTCTGTGTTACTGGGTATCAGTGTATGTCTTTGTTACTTGGTGTCAGTGTATGTCTTTGTTACTTGGTGCAAGTGTGTGTCTGTGGTACCGGGTATCAGTGTCTGTCTTTGTTACTTGGTGTTAGTGTATGTCTGTGTTACTTGGTGTAAGTGTGTGTCTGTGTTACTGGGTATCAGTGTATGTCTTTGTTACTTGGTGTCAGTGTATGTCAAAATACTTGGTGTAAGTGTATGTCTTTGTTACTTGGTTTAAGTGTGTGTCTGTGTTACTTGGTGTAAGTGTGTGTCTGTGTTCCAGGGTATCAGTGTATGTCTTTGTTACTTTGTGTCAGTGTATGTCTGTGTTACTTGGTTTAATTGTGTGTCTGTGTTACTTGGTGTAAGTGTGTGTCTGTGTTACTGGGTATCAGTGCATGTCTTTGTTACTTGGTGTCAGTGTATGTCAAAATACTTGGTGTAAGTGTATGTCTTTGTTACTTGGTGTAATTGTCTGTCTTTGTTACTTGGTGTAAGTGTATGTCTTTGTTACTTGGTGTCAGTGTATGTCTTTGTTACTTGGTGTCAGTGTGTGTCTGTGTTACTTGGTGTAAGTGTATGTCTTTGTTACTTGGTGTCAGTGTATGTCTTTGTTACTTGGTGTCAGTGTGTGCCTGTGTTACTGGGTATCAGTGTATGTCTTTGTGACTTGGTATCAGTGTATGTTTTTGTTACTGGGTGTCAGTGTGTGTCTGTGTTCCTGGGTATCAGTGTATGTCTTTGTGACTTGGTGTCAGTGTATGTCTTTGTTACTGGGTTTGTGTGTGTCTTTGTGACTTGGTGTCAGTGTATGTCTGTGTTACTGTTTATTAGTGTTTCTCTGTGTTACTGGGTGTCAGTGTGTGTTTGTTTGTGTTATTGGGTGTCAGTGTATGTCTTTGTTACTTGGTGTAAGTGTGTGTCTGTGTTACTGGGTATCAGTGTCTGTCTTTGTTACTTGGTGTAAGTGTGTGTCTTTGTTACTTGGTGTAATTGTATGACTTTGTAACTTGGTGTCAGTGTATGTCTGTGTTACTTGGGGTAAGTGTATGTCTTTGTTACTTGGTGTAAGTGTGTGTCTGTGTTACTTGGTGTAAGTGTGTGTCTGTGTTCCTGGGTATCAGTGTATGTCTTTGTTACCTGGTGTCAGTGTATGTCTGTATTTGTTGGTGTAAGTGTGTGTCTGTGTTACTGGGTATCAGTGTGTGTCTGTGTTACTGGGTGTCAGTGCATGTCTTTGTTACTTGGTGTCAGTGTATATCTGTGTTACTTGGTGTAAGTGTGTGTCTTTGTTACTTGGTGTAATTGTATGACTTTGTTACTTGGTGTCAGTGTATGTCTGTGTTACTTGGTGTCAGTGTATGTCTTTGTTACTTGGTTTAAGTGTGTGTCTGTGTTACTTGGTGTAAGAGTGTGTCTGTGTTCCTGGGTATCAGTGAATGTCTTTGTCACTTTGTGTCAGTGTATGTCTCTGTTACTTGGTGTAAGTGTGTGTCTGTGTTACTGGGTATCAGTGTATGTCTTTGTTACTTGGTGTCAGTGTATGTCTGTGTTGCTTGGTGTAAGTGTGTGTCTGTGTTACAGGGTGTCAGTGTGTGTTTGTGTTACTTGGTGTCAGTGTGTGTCTTTGTTACTTGGTGTCCGTGTGTGTCTGTGTTACTGGGTGTCAGTGTGTGTCTGTGTTACTGGATGTCAGTGTATGTCTTTGTTACTTGGTGTAAGTGAGTGTCTGTGTTACTGGGTATCAGTGTCTGTCCTTGTTACTTGGTGCAAGTCTGTGTCTGTGTTACTGGGTATCAGTGCATGTCTTTGTTACTTGGTGTCGGTGTATGTCTGTGTTACATGGTGTAAGTGTGTGTCTTTGTTACTTGGTGTAATTGTATGTCTTTCTTACCTGGTGTCAGTGTATCTCTGTGTTACTTGGTGTCAGCGTGTGTCTCTGTGACTTGGTGTCAGTGTATGTCTGTATTACTTGGTGTTAGTGTGTGTCTGTGTTGCTTGGTGTAAGTGTATGTCTTTGTTACTTGGTGTTAGTGTGTGTCTTTGTTACTTGGTGTAAGTGTGATTCTGTGTTCCTGGGTATCAGTGCATGATTTGTTACTTGGTGTCAGTGTATGTCTGTGTTACTTGGTGTCAGTGTATGTCCGTGATGATTGGTGTAAGTGTGTGTCTGTGTTACTGGGTGTCAGTGTGTGTCTGTGTTACTTGGTGTAAGTGTGTGTCTTTGTTACTTGGTGTCCGTGCATGTCTTTGTTACTGGGTGTCAGTGTATGTCTTTGTTACTGGGTGTAAGTGTGTGTCTGTGTTACTGGGTGTCAGTGTGTCTCTGTGTTACTTGGTGTAAGTGTGTGTCTTTGTTACTTGGTGTCCGTGTTTGCTGGTGTTACTGGGTGTCAGTGTATGTCTTTGTTACTGGCTGTCAGTGTATGTCTTTGTTACTTGGTGCAAGTGTGTGTCTGTGTTACTGGGTATCAGTGTCTGTCTTTGTTACTTGGTGTTAGTGTATGTCTGTGTTACTTGGTGTAAGTGTGTGTCTGTGTTACTGGGTATCAGTGTATGTCTTTGTTACTTGGTGTCAGTGTATGTCAAAATACTTGGTGTAAGTGTATGTCTTTGTTACTTGTTGTAATTGTCTGTCTTTGTTACTTGGTGTAAGTGTATGTCCTTGTTACTTGGTGTCAGTGTGTGTCTGTGTTACTTGGTGTAAGTGTGTGTCTTTGTTACTTGGTGTAAGTGTATGTCTTTGTTACTTGGTGTCAGTGTATGTCTTTGTTACTTGGTGTCAGTGTGTGTCTGTGTTACTGGGTATCAGTGTATGTCTTTGTGACTTGGTATCATTGTATCTCTTTGTTACTGGGTGTCAGTGTTTGTCTGTGTTACTGGGTATCAGTGTCTGTCTTTGTGACTTGGTATCAGTGTATGTCTTTGTTATTGGGTGTCAGTGTGTGTCTGTGTTACTGGGTATCAGTGTATGTCTTTGTGACTTGGTATCGTTCATGTCTTTGTTACTGGGTGTCAGTGTGTGTCTGTGTTCCTGGGTATCAGTGTATGTCTTTGTGACTTGGTGTCAGTGTATGTCTTTGTTACTGGGTTTCAGTGTGTGTCTTTGTGACTTGGTGTCCGTGTATGTCTGTGTTCCTGTTTATTAGTGTTTCTCTGTGTTACTGGGTGTCAGTGCGTGTTTGTTTGTGTTACTGGGTGTCAGTGTATGTCTTTGTTACTTGGTGTAAGTGTGTGTCTGTGTTACTGGGTATCAGTGTCTGTCTTTGTTACTTGGTGTAAGTGTGTGTCTTTGTTAATTGGTGTAATTGTATGACTTTGTAACTTGGTGTCAGTGTATGTCTGTGTTACTTGGGGTAAGTGTGTGTCTTTGTTACTTGGTGTAATTGTATGTCTTTGTTACTTTGTGTCGGTGTATGTCTGTGCTACATGGTGTAAGTGTGTGTCTTTGTTACTTGGTGTAATTGTATGTCTTTGTTACTTGGTGTCAGTGTATGTCTGTGTTACTTGGTGTCAGCGTGTGTCTCTGTGACTTGGTGTCAGTGTATGTCTGTGTTACTTGGTGTTAGTGTGTGTCTGTGTTGCTTGGTGTAAGTGTATGTCTTTGTTACTTGGTGTTAGTGTGTGTCTGTGTTACTTGGTGTAAGTGTGATTCTGTGTTCCTGGGTATCAGTGCATGATTTGTTACTTGGTGTCAGTATATGTCTGTGTTACTTGGTGACAGTGTATGTCCGTGATGATTGGTGTAAGTGTGTGTCTGTGTTACTGGGTGTCAGTGTGTGTCTGTGTTACTTGGTGTAAGTGTGTGTCTGTGTTACTTGGTGTCCGTGCATGTCTTTGTTACTGGGTGTCAGTGTATGTCTTTGTTACTTGGTGTAAGTGTGTGTCTGTGTTACTGGGTGTCAGTGTGTGTCTGTGTTACTTGTTGTAAGTGTGTGTCTTTGTTACTTGGTGTCCGTGTTTGTCTGTGTTACTGGATGTCAGTGTATGTCTTTGTTACTGGGTGTCAGTGTATGTCTTTGTTACTTGGTGCAAGTGTGTGTCTGTGTTACTGGGTATCAGTGTCTGTCTTTGTTACTTGGTGTTAGTGTATGTCTGTGTTACTTGGTGTAAGTGTGTGTCTGTGTTACTGGGTATCAGTGTATGTCTTTGTTACTTGGTGTCAGTGTATGTCAAAATACTTGGTGTAAGGGTATGTCTTTGTTACTTGTTGTAATTGTCTGTCTTTGTTACTTGGTGTAAGTGTATGTCCTTGTTACTTGGTGTCAGTGTATGTCTTTGTTACTTGGTGTCAGTGTGTGTCTGTGTTACTTGGTGTAAGTGTGTGTCTTTGTTACTTGGTGTCAGTGTGTGTCTGTGTTACTGGGTATCAGTGTATGTCTTTGTGACTTTGTATCATTGTATCTCTTTGTTACTGGGTGTCAGTGTTTGTCTGTGTTACTGGGTATCAGTGTCTGCCTTTGTGAGTTGGTATCAGTGTATGTCTTTGTTATTGGGTGTCAGTGTGTGTCTGTGTTCCTGGGTATCAGTGTATGTCTTTGTGACTTGGTGTCAGTGTATGTCTTTGTTACTGGGTTTCAGTGTGTGTCTTTTTGACTTGGTGTCAGTGTATGTCTGTGTTCCTGTTTATTAGTGTTTCTCTGTGTTACTGGGTGTCAGTGTGTGTTTGTTTGTGTTACTGGGTGTCAGTGTATGTCTTTGTTACTTGGTGTAAGTGTGTGTCTGTGTTACTGGGTATCAGTGTCTGTCTTTGTTACTTGGTGTAAGTGTGTGTCTTTGTTAATTGGTGTAATTGTATGACTTTGTAACTTGGTGTCAGTGTATGTCTGTGTTACTTGGGGTAAGTGTATGTCTTTGTTACTTGGTGTAAGTGTGTGTCTATGTTACTTGGTGTAAGTGTGTGTCTGTGTTCCTGGGTATCAGTGTATGTCTTTGTTACTTGGTGTCAGTGTATGTCTGTGTTAGTTGGTGTAAGTGTGTGTCTGTGTTACTGGGTATCAGTACATGTCTTTGTTACTTGGTGTCAGTGCATGTCTGTGTTACTTGGTGTCCGTGTGTGTCTGTGTTACTGGGTGTCAGTGCATGTCTTTGTTACTTGGTGTCAGTGTATATCTGTGTTACAAGGTGTAAGTGTGTGTCTTTCTTAATTGGTGTAATTGTATGACTTTGCAACTTGGTGTCAGTGCATGTCTTTGTTACTTGGTGTCAGTGTATATCTGTGTTACTTGGTGTAAGTGTGTGTCTTTGTTACTTGGTGTAATTGTATGACTTTGTTACTTGGTGTCAGTGTATGTCTGTGTTACTTGGTGTCAGTGTATGTCTTTGTTACTTGGTTTAAGTGTGTGTCTGTGTTACTTGGTGTAAGAGTGTGTCTGTGTTCCTGGGTATCAGTGAATGTCTTTGTCACTTTGTGTCAGTGTATGTCTCTGTTACTTGGTGTAAGTGTGTGTCTGTGTTACTGGGTATCAGTGTATGTCTTTGTTACTTGGTGTCAGTGTATGTCTGTGTTGCTTGGTGTAAGTGTGTGTCTGTGTTACAGGGTGTCAGTGTGTGTCTGTGTTACTTGGTGTAAGTGTGTGTCTGTGTTACTTGGTGTCCGTGCATGTCTTTGTTACTGGGTGTCAGTGTATGTCTTTGTTACTTGGTGTAAGTGTGTGTCTGTGTTACTGGGTGTCAGTGTGTGTCTGTGTTACTTGTTGTAAGTGTGTGTCTTTGTTACTTGGTGTCCGTGTTTGTCTGTGTTACTGGATGTCAGTGTATGTCTTTGTTACTGGGTGTCAGTGTATGTCTTTGTTACTTGGTGCAAGTGTGTGTCTGTGTTACTGGGTATCAGTGTCTGTCTTTGTTACTTGGTGTTAGTGTATGTCTGTGTTACTTGGTGTAAGTGTGTGTCTGTGTTACTGGGTATCAGTGTATGTCTTTGTTACTTGGTGTCAGTGTATGTCAAAATACTTGGTGTAAGGGTATGTCTTTGTTACTTGTTGTAATTGTCTGTCTTTGTTACTTGGTGTAAGTGTATGTCCTTGTTACTTGGTGTCAGTGTATGTCTTTGTTACTTGGTGTCAGTGTGTGTCTGTGTTACTTGGTGCAAGTGTGTGTCTTTGTTACTTGGTGTCAGTGTGTGTCTGTGTTACTGGGTATCAGTGTATGTCTTTGTGACTTTGTATCATTGTATCTCTTTGTTACTGGGTGTCAGTGTTTGTCTGTGTTACTGGGTATCAGTGTCTGCCTTTGTGAGTTGGTATCAGTGTATGTCTTTGTTATTGGGTGTCAGTGTGTGTCTGTGTTCCTGGGTATCAGTGTATGTCTTTGTGACTTGGTGTCAGTGTATGTCTTTGTTACTGGGTTTCAGTGTGTGTCTTTTTGACTTGGTGTCAGTGTATGTCTGTGTTCCTGTTTATTAGTGTTTCTCTGTGTTACTGGGTGTCAGTGTGTGTTTGTTTGTGTTACTGGGTGTCAGTGTATGTCTTTGTTACTTGGTGTAAGTGTGTGTCTGTGTTACTGGGTATCAGTGTCTGTCTTTGTTACTTGGTGTAAGTGTGTGTCTTTGTTAATTGGTGTAATTGTATGACTTTGTAACTTGGTGTCAGTGTATGTCTGTGTTACTTGGGGTAAGTGTATGTCTTTGTTACTTGGTGTAAGTGTGTGTCTATGTTACTTGGTGTAAGTGTGTGTCTGTGTTCCTGGGTATCAGTGTATGTCTTTGTTACTTGGTGTCAGTGTATGTCTGTGTTAGTTGGTGTAAGTGTGTGTCTGTGTTACTGGGTATCAGTACATGTCTTTGTTACTTGGTGTCAGTGCATGTCTGTGTTACTTGGTGTCCGTGTGTGTCTGTGTTACTGGGTGTCAGTGCATGTCTTTGTTACTTGGTGTCAGTGTATATCTGTGTTACAAGGTGTAAGTGTGTGTCTTTCTTACTTGGTGTAATTGTATGACTTTGTTACTTGGTGTCAGTGTATGTCTGTGTTACTTGGTGTCAGTGTATGTCTTTGTTACTTGGTTTAAGTGTGTGTCTGTGTTACTTGGTGTAAGAGTGTGTCTGTGTTCCTGGGTATCAGTGAATGTCTTTGTCACTTTGTGTCAGTGTATGTCTCTGTTACTTGGTGTAAGTGTGTGTCTGTGTTACTGGGTATCAGTGTATGTCTTTGTTACTTGGTGTCAGTGTATGTCTGTGTTGCTTGGTGTAAGTGTGTGTCTGTGTTACAGGGTGTCAGTGTGTGTTTGTGTTACTTGGTGTCAGTGTGTGTCTTTGTTACTTGGTGTCCGTGTGTGTCTGTGTTACTGGGTGTCAGTGTGTGTCTGTGTTACTGGATGTCAGTGTATGTCTTTGTTACTTGGTGTAAGTGAGTGTCTGTGTTACTGGGTATCAGTGTCTGTCCTTGTTACTTGGTGCAAGTCTGTGTCTGTGTTACTGGGTATCAGTGCATGTCTTTGTTACTTGGTGTCGGTGTATGTCTGTGTTACATGGTGTAAGTGTGTGTCTTTGTTACTTGGTGTAATTGTATGTCTTTCTTACCTGGTGTCAGTGTATCTCTGTGTTACTTGGTGTCAGCGTGTGTCTCTGTGACTTGGTGTCAGTGTATGTCTGTATTACTTGGTGTTAGTGTGTGTCTGTGTTGCTTGGTGTAAGTGTATGTCTTTGTTACTTGGTGTTAGTGTGTGTCTTTGTTACTTGGTGTAAGTGTGATTCTGTGTTCCTGGGTATCAGTGCATGATTTGTTACTTGGTGTCAGTGTATGTCTGTGTTACTTGGTGTCAGTATATGTCCGTGATGATTGGTGTAAGTGTGTGTCTGTGTTACTGGGTGTCAGTGTGTGTCTGTGTTACTTGGTGTAAGTGTGTGTCTTTGTTACTTGGTGTCCGTGCATGTCTTTGTTACTGGGTGTCAGTGTATGTCTTTGTTACTGGGTGTAAGTGTGTGTCTGTGTTACTGGGTGTCAGTGTGTCTCTGTGTTACTTGGTGTAAGTGTGTGTCTTTGTTACTTGGTGTCCGTGTTTGCTGGTGTTACTGGGTGTCAGTGTATGTCTTTGTTACTGGGTGTCAGTGTATGTCTTTGTTACTTGGTGCAAGTGTGTGTCTGTGTTACTGGGTATCAGTGTCTGTCTTTGTTACTTGGTGTTAGTGTATGTCTGTGTTACTTGGTGTAAGTGTGTGTCTGTGTTACTGGGTATCAGTGTATGTCTTTGTTACTTTGTGTCAGTGTATGTCAAAATACTTGGTGTAAGTGTATGTCTTTGTTACTTGTTGTAATTGTCTGTCTTTGTTACTTGGTGTAAGTGTATGTCCTTGTTACTTGGTGTCAGTGTGTGTCTGTGTTACTTGGTGTAAGTGTGTGTCTTTGTTACTTGGTGTAAGTGTATGTCTTTGTTACTTGGTGTCAGTGTATGTCTTTGTTACTTGGTGTCAGTGTGTGTCTGTGTTACTGGGTATCAGTGTATGTCTTTGTGACTTGGTATCATTGTATCTCTTTGTTACTGGGTGTCAGTGTTTGTCTGTGTTACTGGGTATCAGTGTCTGTCTTTGTGACTTGGTATCAGTGTATGTCTTTGTTATTGGGTGTCAGTGTGTGTCTGTGTTACTGGGTATCAGTGTATGTCTTTGTGACTTGGTATCGTTCATGTCTTTGTTACTGGGTGTCAGTGTGTGTCTGTGTTCCTGGGTATCAGTGTATGTCTTTGTGACTTGGTGTCAGTGTATGTCTTTGTTACTGGGTTTCAGTGTGTGTCTTTGTGACTTGGTGTCCGTGTATGTCTGTGTTCCTGTTTATTAGTGTTTCTCTGTGTTACTGGGTGTCAGTGCGTGTTTGTTTGTGTTACTGGGTGTCAGTGTATGTCTTTGTTACTTGGTGTAAGTGTGTGTCTGTGTTACTGGGTATCAGTGTCTGTCTTTGTTACTTGGTGTAAGTGTGTGTCTTTGTTAATTGGTGTAATTGTATGACTTTGTAACTTGGTGTCAGTGTATGTCTGTGTTACTTGGGGTAAGTGTGTGTCTTTGTTACTTGGTGTAATTGTATGTCTTTGTTACTTTGTGTCGGTGTATGTCTGTGTTACATGGTGTAAGTGTGTGTCTTTGTTACTTGGTGTAATTGTATGTCTTTGTTACTTGGTGTCAGTGTATGTCTGTGTTACTTGGTGTCAGCGTGTGTCTCTGTCACTTGGTGTCAGTGTATGTCTGTGTTACTTGGTGTTAGTGTGTGTCTGTGTTGCTTGGTGTAAGTGTATGTCTTTGTTACTTGGTGTTAGTGTGTGTCTGTGTTACTTGGTGTAAGTGTGATTCTGTGTTCCTGGGTATCAGTGCATGATTTGTTACTTGGTGTCAGTATATGTCTGTGTTACTTGGTGACAGTGTATGTCCGTGATGATTGGTGTAAGTGTGTGTCTGTGTTACTGGGTGTCAGTGTGTGTCTGTGTTACTTGGTGTAAGTGTGTGTCTTTGTTACTTGGTGTCCGTGCATGTCTTTGTTACTGGGTGTCAGTGTATGTCTTTGTTACTTGGTGTAAGTGTGTGTCTGTGTTACTGGGTGTCAGTGTGTGTCTGTGTTACTTGTTGTAAGTGTGTGTCTTTGTTACTTGGTGTCCGTGTTTGTCTGTGTTACTGGATGTCAGTGTATGTCTTTGTTACTGGGTGTCAGTGTATGTCTTTGTTACTTGGTGCAAGTGTGTGTCTGTGTTACTGGGTATCAGTGTCTGTCTTTGTTACTTGGTGTAAGTGTATGTCTGTGTTACTTGGTGTAAGAGTGTGTCTGTGTTACTGGGTATCAGTGTATGTCTTTGTTACTTGGTGTCAGTGTATGTCAAAATACTTGGTGTAAGGGTATGTCTTTGTTACTTGTTGTAATTGTCTGTCTTTGTTACTTGGTGTAAGTGTATGTCCTTGTTACTTGGTGTCAGTGTATGTCTTTGTTACTTGGTGTCAGTGTGTGTCTGTGTTACTTGGTGTAAGTGTGTGTCTTTGTTACTTGGTGTCAGTGTGTGTCTGTGTTACTGGGTATCAGTGTATGTCTTTGTGACTTTGTATCATTGTATCTCTTTGTTACTGGGTGTCAGTGTTTGTCTGTGTTACTGGGTATCAGTGTCTGCCTTTGTGAGTTGGTATCAGTGTATGTCTTTGTTATTGGGTGTCAGTGTGTGTCTGTGTTCCTGGGTATCAGTGTATGTCTTTGTGACTTGGTGTCAGTGTATGTCTTTGTTACTGGGTTTCAGTGTGTGTCTTTTTGACTTGGTGTCAGTGTATGTCTGTGTTCCTGTTTATTAGTGTTTCTCTGTGTTACTGGGTGTCAGTGTGTGTTTGTTTGTGTTACTGGGTGTCAGTGTATGTCTTTGTTACTTGGTGTAAGTGTGTGTCTGTGTTACTGGGTATCAGTGTCTGTCTTTGTTACTTGGTGTAAGTGTGTGTCTTTGTTAATTGGTGTAATTGTATGACTTTGTAACTTGGTGTCAGTGTATGTCTGTGTTACTTGGGGTAAGTGTATGTCTTTGTTACTTGGTGTAAGTGTGTGTCTATGTTACTTGGTGTAAGTGTGTGTCTGTGTTCCTGGGTATCAGTGTATGTCTTTGTTACTTGGTGTCAGTGTATGTCTGTGTTAGTTGGTGTAAGTGTGTGTCTGTGTTACTGGGTATCAGTACATGTCTTTGTTACTTGGTGTCAGTGCATGTCTGTGTTACTTGGTGTCCGTGTGTGTCTGTGTTACTGGGTGTCAGTGCATGTCTTTGTTACTTGGTGTCAGTGTATATCTGTGTTACAAGGTGTAAGTGTGTGTCTTTCTTACTTGGTGTAATTGTATGACTTTGCAACTTGGTGTCAGTGCATGTCTTTGTTACTTGGTGTCAGTGTATATCTGTGTTACTTGGTGTAAGTGTGTGTCTTTGTGACTTGGTGTAATTGTATGTCTTTGTTACCTGGTGTCAGTGTATGTCTGTGTTACTTGGTGTCAGTGTATGTCTTTGTTACTTGGTTTAAGTGTGTGTCTGTGTTACTTGGTGTAAGTGTGTGTCTGTGTTCCTGGGTATCAGTGTATGTCTTTGTTACTTTGTGTCAGTGTATGTCTGTGTTACTTGGTGTCAGTGTGTGTCTGTGTTACTGGGTATCAGTGTATGTCTTTGTTACTTGGTGTCAGTGTATGTCTGTGTTGCTTGGTGTAAGTGTGTGTCTGTGTTACTGGGTGTCAGTGTGTGTTTGTGTTACTTGGTGTAAGTGTGTGTCTTTGTTACTTGGTGTCCGTGTGTGTCTGTGTTACTGGGTGTCAGTGTATGTCTTTGTTACTGGGTGTCCGTGTATGTCTTTGTTACTTGGTGTAAGTGTGTGTCTGTGTTACTGGATGTCAGTGTATGTCTTTGTTACTTGGTGTAAGTGTGTGTCTGTGTTACTGGGTATCTGTGTCTGTCCTTGTTACTTGGTGCAAGTCTGTGTCTGTGTTACTGGGTATCAGTGTATGTCTTTGTTACTGGGTGTCAGTGTATGTCTTTGTTACTTGGTGTAAGTGTGTGTCTGTGTGACTGGTTATCAATGTCTGTCTTTGTTACTTGGTGTTAGTGTATGTCTGTGTTACTTGGTGTAAGTGTGTGTCTGTGTTACTGGGTATCACTATATGTCTTTGTTACTTGGTGTCAGTGCATGTCTGTGTTACTTGGTGTCCGTGTGTGTCTGTGTTACTGGGTATCAGTGTATGTCTTTGTGACTTGGTATCGTTCATGTCTTTGTTCCTGGGTGTCAGTGTGTGTCTGTGTTCCTGGGTATCAGTGTATGTCTTTGTGACTTGGTGTCAGTGTATGTCTTTGTTACTGTTTATTAGTGTTTCTCTGTGTTACTGGGTGTCAGTGTGTGTTTGTTTGTGTTATTGGGTGTCAGTGTATCTCTTTGTTACTTGGTGTAAGTGTGTGTCTTTGTTACTTGGTGTAATTGTATGTCTTTGCAACTTGGTGTCAGTGCATGTCTTTGTTACTTGGTGTCAGTGTATATCTGTGTTACTCTGGTGTAAGTGTGTGTGTTTGTGACTTGGTGTAATTGTATGTCTTTTTTACTTGGTGTCAGTGTATGTCTGTGTTACTTGGTGTAAGTGTGTGTCTTTGTTACTTGGTGTAATTGTATGTCTTTGTTACTTGGTGTCAGTGTATGTCTGTGTTACTTGGTGTCAGTGTATGTCTTTGTTACTTGGTTTAAGTGTGTGTCTGTGTTACTTGGTGTAAGTGTGTGTCTGTGTTCCTGGGTATCAGTGAATGTCTTTGTTACTTTGTGTCAGTGTATGTCTGTGTTACTTGGTGTAAGTGTGTGTCTGTGTTACTAGGTATCAGTGTATGTCTTTGTTACTTGGTGTCAGTGTGAGTCTGTGTTCCTTGGTGTAAGTGTGTGTCTGTGTTACTGGGTGTCAGTGTGTGTTTGTGTTACTTGGTGTAAGTGTGTGTCTTTGTTACTTGGTGTCCGTGTGTGTCTGTGTTACTGGGTGTCAGTGTATGTCTTTGTTACTGGGTGTCCGTGTATGTCTTTGTTACTTGGTGTAACTGTGTGTCTGTGTTACTGGATGTCAGTGTATGTCTTTGTTACTTGGTGTAAGTGTGTGTCTGTTTTACTGGGTATCAGTGTCTGTCCTTGTTACTTGGTGCAAGTCTGTGTCTGTGTTACTGGGTATCAGTGCATGTCTTTGTTACTTGGTGTCGGTGTATGTCTGTGTTACATGGTGTAAGTGTGTGTCTTTGTTACTTGGTGTAATTGTATGTCTTTGTTACTTGGTGTCAGTGCATGTCTGTGTTACCTGGTGTCAGCGTGTGTCTCTGTGACTTGGTGTCAGTGTATGTCTGTGTGACTTGGCGTTCGTGTGTGTCTGTGTTGCTTGGTGTAAGTGTATGTCTTTGTTATTTGGTGTATGTGTGCGTCTGTATAACTTGGTGTAAGTGTGTGTCTGTGTTCCTGGGTATCAGTGTATGTCTTTCTTACTTGTTGTCAGTGTATATCTGTGTTACTTGGTGTCACTGTGTGTCTTTGTTATTTGGTGTAATTGTATGTCTTTGTTACTTGGTGTCAGTGTATTTCTGTGTTACTTGGTGTAAGTGTTTGTCTTTGTTACTTGGTGTTAGTGTGCGTCTGTGTTACTTGGTGTAAGTGTGAGTCTGTGTTCCTGGGTATCAGTGTATGTCTTTGTTACTTGGTGTCAATGTATGTCTGTGTTACTTGGTGTCAGTGTATGTCCGTGTTGCTTGGTGTAATTGTGTGTCTGTGATACTGGGGGTCAGTGTGTGTCTGTGTTACTTGGTGTAAGTGTGTGTCTTTGTTACTTGGTGTCCGTGTGTGTCTGTGTTACTGGGTGTCAGTGTATGTCTTTGTTACTTGGTGTAAGTGTGTGTCTGTGTTACTGGGTGTCAGTGTGTGTCTGTGTTACTTGGTGTAAGTGTGTGTCTTTGTTACTTGGTGTCAGTGTATGTCTGGGTTACTTGGTGTCAGTGTGTGTCTTTGTGACTTGGTGTCAGTGTATGTCTGTGTTACTTGGTGTAAGTGTGTGTCTGTGTTGCTTGCTGTAAGTGTATGTCTGTGTACCTTGGTGTAAGTGTGTGTCTGTGTTCCTGGGTATCAGTGTATGTCTTTGTTACTTGGTGTCAGTGTATATCTGTGTTACTTGGTGTAACTGTGTGTCTTTGTTATTTGGTGTAATTGTATGTCTTTGTTACTTGGTGTCAGTGTATTTCTGTCTTACTTGGTGTAAGTGTATGTCCTTGTTACTTGGTGTTAGTGTGCGTCTGTGTTACTTGGTGCAAGTGTGAGTCTGTGTTCCTGGGTCTCAGTGTATGTCTTTGTTACTTGGTGTCAGTGTATGTCTGTGTTACCTGGTGTCAGTGTATGTCAGTGTTGCTTGGTGTAAGTGTGTGTCCGTGATACTGGGTGTCAGTGTGTGTCTTTGTTATTTGGTGTAATTGTATGTCTTTGTTACTTGGTGTCAGTGTATTTCTGTGTTACTTGGTGTAAGTGTATGTCTTTGTTACTTGGTGTTATTGTGCGTCTGTGTTACTTGGTGTCAGTGTGAGTCTGTGTTCCTGGGTATCAGTGTATGTCTTTGTTACTTGGTGTCAGTGGATGTCTGTGTTACTTGGTGTCACTGTATGTCCGTGTTGCTTGGTGTAAGTGTGTGTCCGTGATACTGGGTGTCAGTGTGTGTCTGTGTTACTTGGTGTAAGTGTGTGTCTTTGTTACTTGGTGTCCGTGTGTGTCTGTGTTACTGGGTGTCAGTGTATGTCTTTGTTACTGGGTGTCAGTGTATGTCTTTGTTACTTGGTGTAAGTGTGTGTCTGTGTTACTGGGTGTCATTGTGTGTCTGTGTTACTTGGTGTCAGTGTATGTCTTTGTTACTGGGTGTCCGTGTATGTCTTTGTTACTTGGTGTAAGTGTGTGTCTGTGTTGCTGGAAGTCAGTGTATGTCTTTGTTAGTTGGTGTAAGTGTGTGTCTGTGTTACTGGGTATCAGTGTCTGTCTTTGTTACTTGGTGTCAGTGTATGTCTATGTTGCTTGGTGTTAGTGTGAGTCTGTGTTACTGGGTGTCAGTGTGTGTTTGTGTTACTTGGTGCAAGTGTGTGTCTTTGTTACTTGGTGTCCGTGTGTGTCTGTGTTACTGGGTGTCAGTGTATGTCTTTGCTACTTGGTGTCCGTGTATGTCTTTGTTACTTGGTGTAAGTGTGTGTCTGTGTTGCTGGTTATCAGTGTCTGTCTTTGTTACTTGGTGTAAGTGTGTGTCTGTGTTACTGGGTATCAGTGTATGTCTGTGTTACTTGGTGTAAGTGTATGTCTTTGTTACTTGGTGTAAGTGTTTGTCTGTGTTACTTGGAGTAAGTGTGTGTCTGTGTTCCTGGGTATCAGTGTATGTCTTTGTTACTTGGTGTCATTGTATATCTGTGTTACTTGGTGTAACTGTGTGCCTTTGTTATTTGGTGTAATTGTATGTCTTTGTTACTTGGTGTCAGTGTATTCCTGTGTTACTTGGTGTAAGTGTATGTCTTTGTTACTTGTTGTTAGTGTGCGTCTGTGTTATTTGGTGTAAGTGCGAGTCTGTGTTCCTGGGTATCAGTTTATGTCTTTGTTGACTTGGTGTCAGTGTATGTCTTTGTTACTGGGTTTCAGTGTGTGTCTTTGTGACTTGGTGTCAGTGTATGTTTGTGTTACTGTTTATGAGTGTTTCTCTGTGTTACTGGGTGTCAGTGTGTGTTTGTTCGTGTTCCTGGGTGTCAGTGTATGTCTTTGTTACTTGGTGTAAGTGTGTGTCTGTGTTACTGGGTATCAGTGTATGTCTTTGTTGACTTGGTGTCAGTGTATGTCTTTGTTACTGGGTTTCAGTGTGTGTCTGTGTTCCTGGGTATCAGTGTATGTCTTTGTTGACTTGGTGTCAGTGTATGTCTTTGTTACTGGGTTTCAGTGTGTGTCTTTGTGAATTGGTGTCAGTTTATGTCTGTGTTACTGTTTATGAGTGTTTCTCTGTGTTACTGGGTGTCCATGTGTGTCTGTGTTACTTGATGTAAGTGTGTGTCTTTGTTATTTGGTGTAATTCTATGTCTTTGTTACTTGGTGTCAGTGTATGTCTGTTTTACTTGGGGTAAGTGTATGTCTTTGTTACTTGGTGTAACTGTGTGTCTGTTTTACTTGGTGCAAGTGTGTGTCTGTGTTCCTTGGTATCAGTGTATGTCTTTGTTACTTGGTGTCAGTGTATGTCTGTGTTAGTTGGTGTAAGTGTGTGTCATTGTTACTTGGTGTCAATGTATGTCTGTGTTACTGTTTATGAGTGTTTCTCTGTGTTCCTGGGTGTCAGTGTGTGTTTGTTTGTGTTCCTGGGTGTCAGTGTATGTCTTTGTTACTTGGTGTAAGTGTGTGTCTGTGGTACTGGGTATCAGTGTATGTCTTTGTTGACTTGGTGTCAGTGTATGTCTTTGTTACTGGGTTTCAGTGTATGTCTTTGTTACTGGGTTTCAGTGTGTGTCTGTCTTCCTGGGTATCAGTGTATGTCTTTGTTGACTTGGTGTCAGTGTATGTCTTTGTTACTGGGTTTGAGTGTGTGTCTTTGTGAATTGGTGTCAGTGTATGTCTGTGTTACTGTTTATGAGTGTTTCTCTGTGTTACTGGGTGTCAGTGTGTGTTTGTTTGTGTTACTGGGTGTCAGTGTATGTCTTTGTTACTTGGTGTAAGTGTGTGTCTTCGTTACTTGGTGTAATTGTATGTCTGTGTTACTTGGTGTCAGTGTATGTCTGTGTTACTTGTGGTAAGTGTATGTCTTTGTTACTTGGTGTAAGTGTGTGTCTGTTTTACTTGGTGCAAGTGTGTGTCTGTGTTCCTTGCATTCAGTGTATGTCTTTGTTACTTGGTGTCAGTGTATGTCTGTGTTAGTTGGTGTAAGTGTGTGTCTGTGTTACTGGGTATCAGTGTATGTCTTTGTTACTTGGTGTCAGTGCATGTCTGTGTTACTTGGTGTCCGTGTGTGTCTGTGTTACTGGGTGTCAGTGCATGCCTTTGTTACTTGGTGTCAGTGTATATCTGAGTTACTTGGTGTCAGTGTGTGTCTTTGTTACTTGGTGTAATTGTATGTCTTTGTTACTGGGTGTCAGTGTATGTCTGTGTTACTTGGTGTCAGTGTATGTCTTTGTTACTTGGTTTAAGTGTGTGTCTGTGTTACTTGGTGTATGTGTGTGTCTGTGTTCCTGGGTATCAGTGTATGTCTTTGTTACTGGGTATCAGTGTATGTCTTTGTTACTTGGTGTAAGTGTATTTCTTTGTTACTTGGTGTCCGTGTATGTCTGTGTTAGTTGGTGCAAGTCTGTGTCTGTGTAACTGGGTATCAGTGTATGTCTTTGTTACTTGGTATCAGTGTATGTCTGTGTTACATGGTGTAAGTGTGTGTCTTTGTTACTTGGTGTAATTGTATGTCTTTGTTACTTGTTGTCAGTGTATGTCTGTGTTACTTGTTGTCAGTGTGTGTCTTTGTGACTTGGTGTCAGTGTATGTCTGTGTTACTTGGGGTAAGTGTGTGTCTGTGTTGCTTGGTGTCAGTGTATGTCTGTGTTACTTGGTGTAAGAGTATGTCTTTGTTACTTGGTGTAAGTGTGTGTCTGTGTTACTTGGAGTAAGTGTGTGTCTGTGTTCCTGGGTATCAGTGTATGTCTTTGTTACTTGGTGTCAGTGTATATCTGTGTTACTTGGTGTAACTGTGTGTCTTTGTTATTTGTTGCAATTGTATGTCTTTGTTACTTGGTGTCAGTGTATTTCTGTGTTACTTGGTGTAAGTGTATGTCTTTGTTACTTGGTGTTAGTGTGCGTCTGTGTTACTTGGTGTAAGTGCGAGTCTGTGTTCCTGGGTATCAGTGTATGTCTTTGTTGACTTGGTGTCAGTGTATGTCTTTGTTACTGGGTTTCAGAGTGTGTCTTTGTGACTTGGTGTCAGTGTGTGTCTGTGTTACTGTTTATGAGTGTTTCTCTGTGTTACTGGGTGTCAGTGTGTGTTTGTCTGTGTTCCTGGGTGTCAGTGTATGTCTTTGTTACTTGGTGTAAGTGTGTGTCTGTGTTACTGGGTATCAATGTATGTCTTTGTTGACTTGGTGTCAGTGTCTGTCTTTGTTACTGGGTTTCAGTGTATGTCTTTGTTACTGGGTTTCAGTGTGTGTCTGTGTTCCTGGGTATCAGTGTATGTTTTTGTTGACTTGGTGTCAGTGTATGTCTTTGTTACTGGGTTTCAGTGTGTGTCTTTGTGAATTGGTGTCAGTGTATGTATGTGTCACTGTTTATGAGTGTTTCTCTGTGTTACTGGGTGTCAGTGTATGTCTTTGTTACTTGGTGTAAGTGTGTGTCTTTGTTACTTGGTGTAATTGTATGTCTGTGTTACTTGGGGTAAGTGTATGTCTTTGTTACTTGGTGTAAGTGTGTGTCAGTTTTACTTGGTGCAAGTGTGTGTCTGTGTTCCTTGGTATCAGTGTATGTCTTTGTTACTTGGTGTCAGTGTATGTCTGTGTTAGTTGGTGTAAGTGTGTGTCTGTGTTACTGGGTATCAGTATATGTCTTTGTTACTTGGTGTCAGTGCATGTCTGTGTTACTTGGTGCCCGTGTGTGTCTGTGTTACTGGGTGTCAGTGCATGCCTTTGTTACTTGGTGTCAGTGTACATCTGTGTTACTCGGTGTAAGTGTGTGTCTTTGTTACTTGGTGTAATTGAATGTCTTTGTTACTTGGTGTCAGTGTATGTCTGTGTTACTTGGTGTCAGTGTATGACTTTGTTACTTGGTTTAAGTGTGTGTCTGTATTACTTGGTGTAAGTGTGTGTCTGTGTTCCTGGGTATCAGTGTATGTCTTTGTTACTTGGTGTCAGTGTATGTCTGTGTTACTTGGTGTAAGTGTGTGTCTGTGTTTCTGGGTATCAGTGTATGTCTTTGTTACTTGGTGTCAGTGTATGTCTGTGTTGCTCGGTGTAAGTGTGTGTCTGTGTTACTGGGTGTCAGTGTGTGTTTGTGTTACTTGGTGTAAGTGTGTGTCTTTGTTACTTGGTGTCCGTGTGTGTCTGTGTTACTGGGTGTCAGTGTATGTCTTTGTTACTGGGTGTCCCTGTATGTCTTTGTTACTTGGTGTAAGTGTGAGTCTGTGTTACTGGATGTCAGTGTATGTCTTAGTTACTTGATGTAAGTGTGTGTCTGTGTTACTGGGTATCAGTGTATGTCTGTGTTACTTGGTGTAAGTGTATTTCTTTGTTACTTGGTGTCCGTGTGTGTCTGTGTTACAGGGTGTCAGTGCATGCCTTTGTTACTTGGTGTCAGTGTATATCTGTGTTACTTGGTGTAAGTGTGTGTCTTTGTTACTTGGTGTAATTGTATGTCTTTGTTACTTGGTTTAAGTGTGTGTCTGTGTTACTTGGTGTAAGTGTGTGTCTGTCTTCCTGGGTATCAGTGTATGTCTTTGTTACTTGGTGTCAGTGTATGTCTGTGTTACTTGGTGTAAGTGTATGTCTTTGTTACTTGGTGTTAGTGTGCGTCTGTGTTACTTGGTGTAAGTGCGAGTCTGTGTTCCTGGGTATCAGTGTATGTCTTTGTTGACTTGGTGTCAGTGTATGTCTTTGTTACTGGGTTTCAGAGTGTGTCTTTGTGACTTGGTGTCAGTGTGTGTCTGTGTTACTGTTTATGAGTGTTTCTCTGTGTTACTGGGTGTCAGTGTGTGTTTGTCTGTGTTCCTGGGTGTCAGTGTATGTCTTTGTTACTTGGTGTAAGTGTGTGTCTGTGTTACTAGGTATCAGTGTATGTCTTTGTTGACTTGGTGTCAGTGTATGTCTGTGTTCCTGGGTATCAGTGTATGTCTTTGTTGACTTGGTGTCAGTGTATGTCTTTGTTACTGGGTTTCAGTGTGTGTCTTTGTGAATTGGTGTCAGTGTATGTATGTGTCACTGTTTATGAGTGTTTCGCTGTGTTACTGGGTGTCAGTGTATGTCTTTGTTACTTGGTGTAAGTGTGTGTCTTTGTTACTTGGTGTAATTGTATGTCTGTGTTACTTGGGGTAAGTGTATGCCTTTGTTACTTGGTGCAAGTGTGTGTCAGTTTTACTTGGTGCAAGTGTATGTCTGTGTTCCTTGGTATCAGTGTATGTCTTTGTTACTTGGTGTCAGTGTATGTCTGTGTTAGTTGGTGTAAGTGTGTGTCTGTGTTACTGGGTATCAGTGTATGTCTTTGTTACTTGGTGTCAGTGCATGTCTGTGTTACTTGGTGCCCGTGTGTGTCTTTTTTACTGGGTGTCAGTGCATGCCTTTGTTACTTGGTGTCAGTGTACATCTGTGTTACTTGGTGTAAGTGTGTGTCTTTGTTACTTGGTGTAATTGAATGTCTTTGTTACTTGGTGTCAGTGTATGTCTGTGTTACTTGGTGTCAGTGTATGTCTTTGTTACTTGGTTTAAGTGTGTGTCTGTATTACTTGGTGTAAGTGTGTGTCTGTGTTCCTGGGTATCAGTGTATGTCTTTGTTACTTGGTGTCAGTGTATGTCTGTGTTACTTGGTGTAAGTGTGTGTCTGTGTTTCTGGGTATCAGTGTATGTCTTTGTTACTTGGTGTCAGTGTATGTCTGTGTTGCTCGGTGTAAGTGTGTGTCTGTGTTACTGGGTGTCAGTGTGTGTTTGTGTTACTTGGTGTAAGTGTGTGTCTTTGTTACTTGGTGTCCGTGTGTGTCTGTGTTACTGGGTGTCAGTGTATGTCTTTGTTACGGGGTGTCCGTGTATGTTTCTGTTACTTGGTGTAAGTGTGAGTCTGTGTTACTGGATGTCAGTGTATGTCTTAGTTACTTGATGTAAGTGTGTGTCTGTGTTACTGGGTATCAGTGTATGTCTGTGTTACTTGGTGTAAGTGTATTTCTTTGTTACTTGGTTTCCGTGTGTGTCTGTGTTACAGGGTGTCAGTACATGCCTTTGTTACTTGGTGTCAGTGTATATCTGTGTTACTTGGTGTAAGTGTGTGTCTTTGTTACTTGGTGTAATTGTATGTCTTTGTTACTTGGTTTAAGTGTGTGTCTGTGTTACTTGGTGTAAGTGTGTGTCTGTCTTCCTGGGTATCAGTGTATGTCTTTGTTACTTGGTGTCAGTGTATGTCTGTGTTACTTGGTGCCCGTGTGTGTCTGTGTTACTGGGTGTCAGTGCATGCCTTTGTTACTTGGTGTCAGTGTATATCTGTGTTACTTGGTGTCAGTGTATGTCTTTGTTACTTGGTTTAAGTGTGTGTCTGTGTTACTTGGTGTAAGTGTGTGTCTGTGTTCCTGGGTATCAGTGTATGTCTTTGTTACTTGGTGTCAGTGTATGTCTGTGTTGCTAGGTGTAAGTGTGTGTCTTTGTTACTTGGTGTAATTGTATGTCTTTGTTACTTGGTGTCAGTGTATGTCTGTGTTACTTGGTGTAAGTGTGTGCCTGTGTTACTGGGTATCAGTGTATGTCTTTGTTACTTGGTGTCAGTGTATGTCTGTGTTGCTAGATGTAAGTGTTTGTCTGTGTTACTGGGTGTCAGTGTGTGTTTGTGTTACTTGGTGTAAGTGTGTGTCTTTGTTACTTGGTGTCAATGTATGTCTTTGTTACTTGGTGTAAGTGTGTGTTTGTGTTACTTGGTGTAAGTGTGTGTCTGTGTTTTTGGGTGTCAGTGCATGTCTTTGTTACTTCTTTTTCTTTCTTTCTTTTGGGCCTCCTTATCTCGAGAGACAATGGATACGCGCCTGGAGGTGGTCAGTGGTTTGTGAAGCAGCGCCTGGAGTGGCTATAAAGGCCAATTCTGGAGTGACAGGCTCTTCCACAGGTGCTGCAGAGAAATTTGTTTGTTGGGGCTGTTGCACAGTTGGCTCTCCCCTTGCGCCTCTGTCTTTTTTCCTGCCAACTACTAAGTCTCTTCGACTCGCCACAATTTAGCCCTGTCTTTATGGCTGCCCTCCAGCTCTGGCGAATGCTGGCAACTGACTCCCACGACTTGTGATCAATGTCACACGATTTCATGTCGCGTTTGCAGACGTCTTTATAACGGAGACATGGACGGCCGCTGGGTCTGATACCAGTGGCGAGCTCGCTGTACAATGTGTCTTTGGGGATCCTGCCATCTTCCATGCGGCTCACATGGCCAAGCCATCTCAAGCGCCGCTGACTCAGTAGTGTGTATAAGCTGGGGGTGTTGGCCGCTTCAAGGACTTCTGTGTTGGAGATATAGTCCTGCCACCTGATGCCAAGTATTCTCCGAAGGCAGCGAAGATGGAATGAATTGAGACGTCGTTCTTGGCTGGCATACGTTGTCCAGGCCTCGCTGCCGTAGAGCAAGGTACTGAGGACACAGGCCTGATACACTCGGACTTTTGTGTTCCGTGTCAGTGCGCCATTTTCCCACACTCTCTTGGCCAGTCTGGACATAGCAGTGGAAGCCTTACCCATGCGCTTGTTGATTTCTGCATCTAGAGACAGGTTACTGGTGATAGTTGAGCCTAGGTAGGTGAACTCTTGAACCACTTCCAGAGCGTGGTCGCCAATATTGATGGATGGAGCATTTCTGACATCCTGCCCCATGATGTTCGTTTTCTTGAGGCTGATGGTTAGGCCAAATTCATTGCAGGCAGACGCAAACCTGTCGATGAGACTCTGCAGGCATTCTTCAGTGTGAGATGTTAAAGCAGCATCGTCAGCAAAGAGGAGTTCTCTGATGAGGACTTTCCGTACTTTGGACTTCGCTCTTAGACGGGCAAGGTTGAACAACCTGCCCCCTGATCTTGTGTGGAGGAAAATTCCTTCTTCAGAGGATTTGAACGCATGTGAAAGCAGCAGGGAGAAGAAAATCCCAAAAAGTGTGGGTGCGAGAACACAGCCCTGTTTCACACCACTCAGGATAGGAAAGGGCTCTGATGAGGAGCCACCATGTTGAATTGTGCCTTTCATATTGTCATGGAATGAGGTGATGATACTTAGTAGCTTTGGTGGACATCCGATCTTTTCTAGTAGTCTGAAGAGACCACGTCTGCTGACGAGGTCAAAGGCTTTGGTGAGATCAATGAAAGCAATGTAGAGGGGCATCTGTTGTTCACGGCATTTCTCCTGTATCTGACGAAGGGAGAACAGCATGTTACTTGGTGTCAGTGTATATCTGTGTTACATGGTGTAAGTGTGTGTCTTTGTTACTTGGTGTCAGTGTATGTCTTTGTTACTTGTTGTAAGTGTGTGTCTGTGTTACTGGGTATCAGTGTATGTCTTTGTTACTTGGTGTCAGTGCATGTCTTTGTTACTTCATGTAAGTGTATGTCTTTGTTAATTGGTGTCAGTGTATGTCTTTGTTACTTGGTGTAGGTGTGTGTCTGTGTTACTGGGTGTCAGTGCGTGTCTGTGTTACTTGGTGTAAGTTTGTGTCTTTGTTACTTGGTGTCCGTGTGTGTCTGTGTTACTGGATGTCAGTTTATGTCTTTGTTACTTGGTGTCAGTGTATGACTTTGTTACTTGGTGTAAGTGTGTGTCTGTGTTACTGGGTATCGGTTTCTGTCTTTGTTACTTGGTGTAAGTGTGTGTCTGTGTTATTGGGTATCAGTGTATGTCTTTGTTACTTGGTGTCAGTGTATGTCTGTTTTACTTGGTGTAAGTGTGTGTCTGTGTTACTGGGTATCAGTGTATGTCTTTGTTACTTGGTGTAAGTGTGTGTCTGTGTTACTGGGTATCAGTGTCTGTCTTTTTTACTTTTACTAAGTGTGTGTCTGTGTTACTGGGTATCAGTGTATGTCTTTGTTACTTGGTGTCAGTGTACGTCTGTGTTACTTGGTGTAAGTGTGTGTCTGTGTTACTGGGTATCAGTGTATGTCTTTGTGAATTGGTGTCAGTGTATGTCTTTGTTACTGGGTGTCAGTGTGTGTCTTTGTGACTTGGTGTCAGTGTATGTCTGTGTTACTTGGTGTAAGTGTATGTCTTTGTTACTTGGTGTCAGTCTGTGTCTGGGTTACTTGGTGTAAGTGTGTGTCTTTGTTACTTGGTGTCAGTGTACCTCTTTGTTACTTGGTGTAAGTGTGTGTTTGTGTTACTTGGTGTAAGTGTGTGTCTGTGTTACTGGGTGTCAGTGCATGTCTTTGTTACTTGGTGTCAGTGTATATCTGTGTTACATGGTGTCAGTGTGTGTCTTTGTGACTTGGTGTCAGTGTATGTCTGTGTTACTTGGTGTAAGTGTATGTCTTTGTTACTTGGTGTCAGTCTATGTCTGGGTTACTTGGTGTAAGTGTGTGTCTTTGTTACTTGGTGTCAGTGTATGTCTTTGTTACTTGGTGTAAGTGTGTGTTTGTGTTACTTGGTGTAAGTGTGTCTCTGTGTTACTGGGTGTCAGTGTATGTCTTTGTTACTTGGTGTCAGTGTATATCTGTGTTACATGGTGTAAGTGTGTGTCTTTGTTACTTGGTGTCAGTGGATGTCTTTGTTACTAGGTGTAAGTGTGTGTTTGTGTTACTTGGTGTAAGAGTGTGTCTGTGTTCCTGGGTATCAGTGTATGTCTTTGTTACTTTGTGTCAGTGTATGTCGGTGTTACTGGGTGTCAGTGTGTGTCTGTGTTACTTGGTGTAAGTTTGTGTCTTTGTTACTTGGTGTCCGTGTGTGTCTGTGTTACTGGGTGTCAGTTTATGTCTTAATTACTTGGTGTCAGTGTATGACTTTGTTACTTGGTCTAAGTGTGTGTCTGTGTTACTGGGTATCGGTTTCTGTCTTTGTTACTTGGTGTAAGTGTATGTCTGTGTTATTGGGTATCATTGTATGTCTTTGTTACTTGGTGTCAGTGTATGTCTGTTTTACTTGGTGTAAGTGTGTGTCTGTGTTACTGGGTATCAGTGTATGTCTTTGTTACTTGGTGTAAGTGTGTGTCTGTGTTACTGGGTATCAGTGTCTGTCTTTTTTACTTTGTGTAAATGTGTGTCTGTGTTACTGGGTATCAGTGTATGTCTTTGTTACTTGGTGTCAGTGTATGTCTGTGTTACTTGGTGTAAGTGTGTGTCTGTGTTACTGGGTATCAGTGTATGTCTTTGTGAATCGGTGTCAGTGTATGTCTTTGTTACTGGGTGTCAGTGTGTGTCTTTGTGACTTGGTGTCAGTGTATGTCTGTGTTACTTGGTGTAAGTGTATGTCTTTGTTACTTGGTGTCAGTCTATGTCTGGGTTACTTGGTGTAAGTGTGTGTCTTTGTTACTTGGTGTCAGTGTATGTCTTTGTTACTTGGTGTAAGTGTGTGTTTGTGTTACTTGGTGTAAGTTTGTGTCTGTTTTACTGGGTGTCAGTGCATGTCTTTGTTACTTGGTGTCAGTGTATATCTGTGTTACATGGTGTAAGTGTGTGTCTTTGTTACTTGGTGTCAGTGTATGTCTTTGTTACTTGGTGTAAGTGTGTGTTTGTGTTACTTGGTGTAAGTGTGTGTCTGTGTTACTTGGTGTAAGTGTGTGTCTGTGTTACTGGGTGTCAGTGTGTGTCTGTGTTACTTGGTGTAAGTTTGTGTCTTTGTTACTTGGTGTCCGTGTGTGTCTGTGTTACTGGGTGTCAGTTTATGTCTTTGTTACTTGGTGTCAGTGTATGACTTTGTTACTTGGTGTAAGTGTGTGTCTGTGTTACTGGGTATCAGTGTATGTCTTTGTTACTTGGTGTCAGTGTATGTCTGTTTTACTTGGTGTAAGTGAGTGTCTGTGTTACTGGGTATCAGTGTATGTCTTTGTTACTTGGTGTAAGTGTGTGTCTGTGTTACTGGGTATCAGTGTCTGTCTTTTTTACTTTGTGTAAGTGTGTGTCTGTGTTATTGGGTATCAGTGTATGTCTTTGTTACTTGGTGTCAGTGTATGTCTGTTTTACTTGGTGTAAGTGTGTGTCTGTGTTACTGGGAATCAGTGTATGTCTTTGTTACTTGGTGTAAGTGTGTGTCTGTGTTACTGGGTATCAGTGTCTGTATTTTTTACTTTGTGTAAGTGTGTGTCTGTGTTACTGGGTATCAGTGTATGTCTTTGTTACTTGGTGTCAGTGTATGTCTGTGTTACTTGGTGTAAGTGTGTGTCTGTGTTACTGGGTATCAGTGTATGTCTTTGTGAATTGGTGTCAGTGTATGTCTTTGTTACTGGGTGTCAGTGTGTCTTTGTGACTTGGTGTCTGTGTATGTCTGTGTTACTTGGTGTAAGTGTATGTCTTTGTTACTTGGTGTCAGTCTATGTCTGGGTTACTTGGTGTAAGTGTGTGTCTTTGTTACTTGGTGTCAGTGTATGTCTTAGTTACTTGGTGTAAGTGTGTGTTTGTGTTACTTGGTGTAAGTGTGTGTCTGTGTTACTGGGTGTCAGTGCATGTCTTTGTTACTTGGCGTCAGTGTATATCTGTGTTACATGGTGTAAGTGTGTGTATTTGTTACTTGGTGTCAGTGTATGTCTTTGTTACTTGGTTTAAGTGTGTGTCCGTGTTACTTGGTGTAAGTGTGTGTCTGTGTTCCTGGGTATCAGTGTATGTCTTTGTTACTTTGTGTCAGTGTATGTCTGTGTTACTTGGTGTCAGTGTGTGTCTGTGTTACTGGGTATCAGTGTATGTCTTTGTTACTTGGTGTCAGTGTATGTCTGTGTTACTTGGTGTAAGTGTGTGTCTGTGTTACTGGGTATCAGTGTATGTCTTTGTGAATCGGTGTCAGTGTATGTCTTTGTTACTGGGTGTCAGTGTGTGTCTTTGTGACTTGGTGTCAGTGTATGTCTGTGTTACTTGGTGTAAGTGTATGTCTTTGTTACTTGGTGTCAGTCTATGTCTGGGTTACTTGGTGTAAGTGTGTGTCTTTGTTACTTGGTGTCAGTGTATGTCTTTGTTACTTGGTGTAAGTGTGTGTTTGTGTTACTTGGTGTAAGTTTGTGTCTGTTTTACTGGGTGTCAGTGCATGTCTTTGTTACTTGGTGTCAGTGTATATCTGTGTTACATGGTGTAAGTGTGTGTCTTTGTTACTTGGTGTCAGTGTATGTCTTTGTTACTTGGTGTAAGTGTGTGTTTGTGTTACTTGGTGTAAGTGTGTGTCTGTGTTACTTGGTGTAAGTGTGTGTCTGTGTTACTGGGTGTCAGTGTGTGTCTGTGTTACTTGGTGTAAGTTTGTGTCTTTGTTACTTGGTGTCCGTGTGTGTCTGTGTTACTGGGTGTCAGTTTATGTCTTTGTTACTTGGTGTCAGTGTATGACTTTGTTACTTGGTGTAAGTGTGTGTCTGTGTTACTGGGTATCAGTGTATGTCTTTGTTACTTGGTGTCAGTGTATGTCTGTTTTACTTGGTGTAAGTGTGTGTCTGTGTTACTGGGTATCAGTGTATGTCTTTGTTACTTGGTGTAAGTGTGTGTCTGTGTTACTGGGTATCAGTGTCTGTCTTTTTTACTTTGTGTAAGTGTGTGTCTGTGTTATTGGGTATCAGTGTATGTCTTTGTTACTTGGTGTCAGTGTATGTCTGTTTTACTTGGTGTAAGTGTGTGTCTGTGTTACTGGGAATCAGTGTATGTCTTTGTTACTTGGTGTAAGTGTGTGTCTGTGTTACTGGGTATCAGTGTCTGTATTTTTTACTTTGTGTAAGTGTGTGTCTGTGTTACTGGGTATCAGTGTATGTCTTTGTTACTTGGTGTCAGTGTATGTCTGTGTTACTTGGTGTAAGTGTGTGTCTGTGTTACTGGGTATCAGTGTATGTCTTTATGAATTGGTGTCAGTGTATGTCTTTGTTACTGGGTGTCAGTGTGTCTTTGTGACTTGGTGTCTGTGTATGTCTGTGTTACTTGGTGTAAGTGTATGTCTTTGTTACTTGGTGTCAGTCTATGTCTGGGTTACTTGGTGTAAGTGTGTGTCTTTGTTACTTGGTGTCAGTGTATGTCTTAGTTACTTGGTGTAAGTGTGTGTTTGTGTTACTTGGTGTAAGTGTGTGTCTGTGTTACTGGGTGTCAGTGCATGTCTTTGTTACTTGGCGTCAGTGTATATCTGTGTTACATGGTGTAAGTGTGTGTATTTGTTACTTGGTGTCAGTGTATGTCTTTGTTACTTGGTTTAAGTGTGTGTCTGTGTTACTTGGTGTAAGTGTGTGTCTGTGTTCCTGGGTATCAGTGTATGTCTTTGTTACTTTGTGTCAGTGTATGTCTGTGTTACTTGGTGTCAGTGTGTGTCTGTGTTACTGGGTATCAGTGTATGTCTTTGTTACTTGGTGTCAGTGTATGTCTGTGTTGCTTGGTGTAAGTGTGTGTCTGTGTTACTGGGTGTCAGTGTGTGTTTGTGTTACTTGGTGTAAGTGTGTGTCTTTGTTACTTGGTGTCCGTGTGTGTCTGTGTTACTGGTTGTCAGTGTATGTCTTTGTTACTGGGTGTCCGTGTATGTCTTCGTTACTTGGTGTAAGTGTGTGTCTGTGTTACTGGATGCCAGTGTATGTCTTTGTTACTTGGTGTAAGTGTGTGTCTGTGTTACTGGGTATCTGTGTCTGTCCTTGTTACTTGGTGCAAGTCTGTGTTACTGGGTATCAGTGTATGTCTTTGTTACTGGGTGTCAGTGTATGTCTTTGTTACTTGGTGTAAGTGTGTGTCTGTGTGACTGGTTATCAATGTCTGTCTTTGTTACTTGGTGTTAGTGTATGTCTGTGTTACTTGGTGTAAGTGTGTGTCTTTGTTAATTGGTGTCAGTGTATGTCTTTGTTACTTGGTGTAATTGTGTGTCTGTGTTACTGGGTGTCAGTGTGTGTCTGTGTTACTTGGTGTAAGTTTGTGTCTTTGTTACTTGGTGTCCGTGTGTGTCTGTGTTACTGGGTGTCAGTTTATGTCTTTGTTACTTGGTGTCAGTGTATGACTTTGTTACTTGGTGTAAGTGTGTGTCTGTGTTACTGGGTATCAGTGTATGTCTTTGTTACTTGGTGTCAGTGTATGTCTGTTTTACTTGGTGTAAGTGTGTGTCTGTGTTACTGGGTATCTGTGTATGTCTTTGTTACTTGGTGTAAGTGTCTGTCTGTGTAACTGGGTATCAGGGTCTGTCTTTTTTGCTTTGTGTAAGTGTGTGTCTGTGTTATTGGGTATCAGTGTATGTCTTTGTTACTTGGTGTCAGTGTATGTCTGTTTTACTTGGTGTAAGTGAAGTGTCTGTGTTACTGGGTATCAGTGTATGTATTTGTTACTTGGTGTAAGTGTGTGTCTGTGTTACTGGGTATCAGTGTCTGTCTTTTTTACTTTGTGTAAGTGTGTGTCTGTGTTACTGGGTATCAGTGTATGTCTTTGTTACTTGGTGTCAGTGTATGTCTGTGTTACTTGGTGTAAGTGTGTGTCTGTGTTACTGGGTATCACTGTATGTCTTTGTGAATTGGTGTCAATGTATGTCTTTGTTACTGGGTGTCAGTGTGTGTCTTTGTGACTTGATGTCAGTGTATGTCTGTGTTACTTGGTGTAAGTGTATGTCTTTGTTACTTGGTGTCAGTCTATGTCTGGGTTACTTGGTGTAAGTGTGTGTTTGTGTTACTTGGTGTAAGTATGTGTCTGTGTTACTGGGTGTCAGTGCATGTCTTTGTTACTTGGTGTCAGTGTATATCTGTGTTACATGGTGTAAGTGTGTGTATTTGTTACTTGGTGTCAGTGTATGTCTTTGTTACTTGGTGTAAGTGTGTGTTTGTGTTACTTGGTGTAATGTGTGTCTGTGTTCCTGGTTATCAGTGTATGTCTTTGTTACTTGGTGTCAGTGTATGTCTGTTTTGCTAGGTGTAAGTGTGTGTCTGTGTTACTGGGTGTCAGTGTGTGTTTGTGTTAATTGGTGTAAGTGTGTGTCTTTGTTACTTGGTGTCCGTGTGTGTCTGTGTTACTGGGTGTCAGTGTATGTCTTTGTTACTTGGTGTCAGTGTATGTCTGTGTTGCTAGGTGTAACTGTGTGTCTTTGTTACTTGGTGTAATTGTATGTCTTTGTTACTTGGTGTAAGTGTGTGTCTGTGTTACTTGGTGTAAGTGTGTGTCTGTGTTACTGGGTGTCAGTGTGTGTCTGTGTTACTTGGTGTAAGTTTGTGTCTTTGTTACTTGGTGTCCGTGTGTGTCTGTGATACTGGGTGTCAGTTTATGTCTTTGTTACTTGGTGTCAGTGTATGACTTTGTTACTTGGTGTAAGTGTGTGTCTGTGTTACTGGATATCAGTGTATGTCTTTGTTACTTGGTGTCAGTGTATGTCTGTTTTACTTGGTGTAAGTGTGTGTCTGTGTTACTGGGTATCAGTGTATGTCTTTGTTACTTGGTGTAAGTGTGTGTCTGTGTTACTGGGTATCAGTGTCTGTCTTTTTTACTTTGTGTAAGTGTGTGTCTGTGTTATTGGGTATCAGTGTATGTCTTTGTTACTTGGTGTCAGTGTATGTCTGTTTTACTTGGTGTAAGTGTGTGTCTGTGTTACTGGGAATCAGTGTATGTCTTTGTTACTTGGTGTAAGTGTGTGTCTGTGTTACTGGGTATCAGTGTCTGTATTTTTTACTTTGTGTAAGTGTGTGTCTGTGTTACTGGGTATCAGTGTATGTCTTTGTTACTTGGTGTCAGTGTATGTCTGTGTTACTTGGTGTAAGTGTGTGTCTGTGTTACTGGGTATCAGTGTATGTCTTTGTGAATTGGTGTCAGTGTATGTCTTTGTTACTGGGTGTCAGTGTGTCTTTGTGACTTGGTGTCAGTGTATGTCTGTGTTACTTGGTGTAAGTGTATGTCTTTGTTACTTGGTGTCAGTCTATGTCTGGGTTACTTGGTGTAAGTGTGTGTTTGTGTTAATTGGTGTAAGTGTGTGTCTTTGTTACTTGGTGTCCGTGTGTGTCTGTGTTACTGGGTGTCAGTGTATGTCTTTGTTACTTGGTGTCAGTGTATGTCTGTGTTGCTAGGTGTAACTGTGTGTCTTTGTTACTTGGTGTAATTGTATGTCTTTGTTACTTGGTGTAAGTGTGTGTCTGTGTTACTTGGTGTAAGTGTGTGTCTGTGTTACTGGGTGTCAGTGTGTGTCTGTGTTACTTGGTGTAAGTTTGTGTCTTTGTTACTTGGTGTCCGTGTGTGTCTGTGATACTGGGTGTCAGTTTATGTCTTTGTTACTTGGTGTCAGTGTATGACTTTGTTACTTGGTGTAAGTGTGTGTCTGTGTTACTGGATATCAGTGTATGTCTTTGTTACTGGGTGTCAGTGTATGTCTGTTTTACTTGGTGTAAGTGTGTGTCTGTGTTACTGGGTATCAGTGTATGTCTTTGTTACTTGGTGTAAGTGTGTGTCTGTGTTACTGGGTATCAGTGTCTGTCTTTTTTACTTTGTGTAAATGTGTGTCTGTGTTACTGGGTATCAGTGTATGTCTTTGTTACTTGGTGTCAGTGTATGTCTGTTTTACTTGGTGTAAGTGAAGTGTCTGTGTTACTGGGTATCAGTGTATGTATTTGTTACTTGGTGTAAGTGTGTGTCTGTGTTACTGGGTATCAGTGTCTGTCTTTTTTACTTTGTGTAAGTGTGTGTCTGTGTTACTGGGTATCTGTGTATGTCTTTGTTACTTGGTGTAAGTGTCTGTCTGTGTAACTGGGTATCAGGGTCTGTCTTTTTTGCTTTGTGTAAGTGTGTGTCTGTGTTATTGGGTATCAGTGTATGTCTTTGTTACTTGGTGTCAGTGTATGTCTGTTTTACTTGGTGTAAGTGAAGTGTCTGTGTTACTGGGTATCAGTGTATGTATTTGTTACTTGGTGTAAGTGTGTGTCTGTGTTACTGGGTATCAGTGTCTGTCTTTTTTACTTTGTGTAAGTGTGTGTCTGTGTTACTGGGTATCAGTGTATGTCTTTGTTACTTGGTGTCAGTGTATGTCTGTGTTACTTGGTGTAAGTGTGTGTCTGTGCTACTGGGTATCACTGTATGTCTTTGTGAATTGGTGTCAATGTATGTCTTTGTTACTGGGTGTCAGTGTGTGTCTTTGTGACTTGGTGTCAGTGTATGTCTGTGTTACTTGGTGTAAGTGTATGTCTTTGTTACTTGGTGTCAGTCTATGTCTGGGTTACTTGGTGTAAGTGTGTGTTTGTGTTACTTGGTGTAAGTATGTGTCTGTGTTACTGGGTGTCAGTGCATGTCTTTGTTACTTGGTGTCAGTGTATATCTGTGTTACATGGTGTAAGTGTGTGTATTTGTTACTTGGTGTCAGTGTATGTCTTTGTTACTTGGTGTAAGTGTGTGTTTGTGTTACTTGGTGTAATGTGTGTCTGTGTTCCTGGTTATCAGTGTATGTCTTTGTTACTTGGTGTCAGTGTATGTCTGTTTTGCTAGGTGTAAGTGTGTGTCTGTGTTACTGGGTGTCAGTGTGTGTTTGTGTTAATTGGTGTAAGTGTGTGTCTTTGTTACTTGGTGTCCGTGTGTGTCTGTGTTACTGGGTGTCAGTGTATGTCTTTGTTACTTGGTGTCAGTGTATGTCTGTGTTGCTAGGTGTAACTGTGTGTCTTTGTTACTTGGTGTAATTGTATGTCTTTGTTACTTGGTGTAAGTGTGTGTCTGTGTTACTTGGTGTAAGTGTGTGTCTGTGTTACTGGGTGTCAGTGTGTGTCTGTGTTACTTGGTGTAAGTTTGTGTCTTTGTTACTTGGTGTCCGTGTGTGTCTGTGATACTGGGTGTCAGTTTATGTCTTTGTTACTTGGTGTCAGTGTATGACTTTGTTACTTGGTGTAAGTGTGTGTCTGTGTTACTGGATATCAGTGTATGTCTTTGTTACTTGGTGTCAGTGTATGTCTGTTTTACTTGGTGTAAGTGTGTGTCTGTGTTACTGGGTATCAGTGTATGTCTTTGTTACTTGGTGTAAGTGTGTGTCTGTGTTACTGGGTATCAGTGTCTGTCTTTTTTACTTTGTGTAAGTGTGTGTCTGTGTTATTGGGTATCAGTGTATGTCTTTGTTACTTGGTGTCAGTGTATGTCTGTTTTACTTGGTGTAAGTGTGTGTCTGTGTTACTGGGAATCAGTGTATGTCTTTGTTACTTGGTGTAAGTGTGTGTCTGTGTTACTGGGTATCAGTGTCTGTATTTTTTACTTTGTGTAAGTGTGTGTCTGTGTTACTGGGTATCAGTGTATGTCTTTGTTACTTGGTGTCAGTGTATGTCTGTGTTACTTGGTGTAAGTGTGTGTCTGTGTTACTGGGTATCAGTGTATGTCTTTGTGAATTGGTGTCAGTGTATGTCTTTGTTACTGGGTGTCAGTGTGTCTTTGTGACTTGGTGTCAGTGTATGTCTGTGTTACTTGGTGTAAGTGTATGTCTTTGTTACTTGGTGTCAGTCTATGTCTGGGTTACTTGGTGTAAGTGTGTGTTTGTGTTAATTGGTGTAAGTGTGTGTCTTTGTTACTTGGTGTCCGTGTGTGTCTGTGTTACTGGGTGTCAGTGTATGTCTTTGTTACTTGGTGTCAGTGTATGTCTGTGTTGCTAGGTGTAACTGTGTGTCTTTGTTACTTGGTGTAATTGTATGTCTTTGTTACTTGGTGTAAGTGTGTGTCTGTGTTACTTGGTGTAAGTGTGTGTCTGTGTTACTGGGTGTCAGTGTGTGTCTGTGTTACTTGGTGTAAGTTTGTGTCTTTGTTACTTGGTGTCCGTGTGTGTCTGTGATACTGGGTGTCAGTTTATGTCTTTGTTACTTGGTGTCAGTGTATGACTTTGTTACTTGGTGTAAGTGTGTGTCTGTGTTACTGGATATCAGTGTATGTCTTTGTTACTGGGTGTCAGTGTATGTCTGTTTTACTTGGTGTAAGTGTGTGTCTGTGTTACTGGGTATCAGTGTATGTCTTTGTTACTTGGTGTAAGTGTGTGTCTGTGTTACTGGGTATCAGTGTCTGTCTTTTTTACTTTGTGTAAATGTGTGTCTGTGTTACTGGGTATCAGTGTATGTCTTTGTTACTTGGTGTCAGTGTATGTCTGTGTTACTTGGTGTAAGTGTGTGTCTGTGTTACTGGGTATCAGTGTATGTCTTTGTGAATCGGTGTCAGTGTATGTCTTTGTTACTGGGTGTCAGTGTGTGTCTTTGTGACTTGGTGTCAGTGTATGTCTGTGTTACTTGGTGTAAGTGTATGTCTTTGTTACTTGGTGTCAGTCTATGTCTGGGTTACTTGGTGTAAGTGTGTGTCTTTGTTACTTGGTGTCAGTGTATGTCTTTGTTACTTGGTGTAAGTGTGTGTTTGTGTTACTTGGTGTAAGTTTGTGTCTGTTTTACTGGGTGTCAGTGCATGTCTTTGTTACTTGGTGTCAGTGTATATCTGTGTTACATGGTGTAAGTGTGTGTCTTTGTTACTTGGTGTCAGTGTATGTCTTTGTTACTTGGTGTAAGTGTGTGTTTGTGTTACTTGGTGTAAGTGTGTGTCTGTGTTACTTGGTGTAAGTGTGTGTCTGTGTTACTGGGTGTCAGTGTGTGTCTGTGTTACTTGGTGTAAGTTTGTGTCTTTGTTACTTGGTGTCCGTGTGTGTCTGTGTTACTGGGTGTCAGTTTATGTCTTTGTTACTTGGTGTCAGTGTATGACTTTGTTACTTGGTGTAAGTGTGTGTCTGTGTTACTGGGTATCAGTGTATGTCTTTGTTACTTGGTGTCAGTGTATGTCTGTTTTACTTGGTGTAAGTGAGTGTCTGTGTTACTGGGTATCAGTGTATGTCTTTGTTACTTGGTGTAAGTGTGTGTCTGTGTTACTGGGTATCAGTGTCTGTCTTTTTTACTTTGTGTAAGTGTGTGTCTGTGTTATTGGGTATCAGTGTATGTCTTTGTTACTTGGTGTCAGTGTATGTCTGTTTTACTTGGTGTAAGTGTGTGTCTGTGTTACTGGGAATCAGTGTATGTCTTTGTTACTTGGTGTAAGTGTGTGTCTGTGTTACTGGGTATCAGTGTCTGTATTTTTTACTTTGTGTAAGTGTGTGTCTGTGTTACTGGGTATCAGTGTATGTCTTTGTTACTTGGTGTCAGTGTATGTCTGTGTTACTTGGTGTAAGTGTGTGTCTGTGTTACTGGGTATCAGTGTATGTCTTTGTGAATTGGTGTCAGTGTATGTCTTTGTTACTGGGTGTCAGTGTGTCTTTGTGACTTGGTGTCAGTGTATGTCTGTGTTACTTGGTGTAAGTGTGTGTCTGTGTTACTGGGTATCAGTGTATGTCTTTGTGAATTGGTGTCAGTGTATGTCTTTGTTACTGGGTGTCAGTGTGTCTTTGTGACTTGGTGTCAGTGTATGTCTGTGTTACTTGGTGTAAGTGTATGTCTTTGTTACTTGGTGTCAGTCTATGTCTGGGTTACTTGGTGTAAGTGTGTGTTTGTGTTAATTGGTGTAAGTGTGTGTCTTTGTTACTTGGTGTCCGTGTGTGTCTGTGTTACTGGGTGTCAGTGTATGTCTTTGTTACTTGGTGTCAGTGTATGTCTGTGTTGCTAGGTGTAACTGTGTGTCTTTGTTACTTGGTGTAATTGTATGTCTTTGTTACTTGGTGTAAGTGTGTGTCTGTGTTACTTGGTGTAAGTGTGTGTCTGTGTTACTGGGTGTCAGTGTGTGTCTGTGTTACTTGGTGTAAGTTTGTGTCTTTGTTACTTGGTGTCCGTGTGTGTCTGTGATACTGGGTGTCAGTTTATGTCTTTGTTACTTGGTGTCAGTGTATGACTTTGTTACTTGGTGTAAGTGTGTGTCTGTGTTACTGGATATCAGTGTATGTCTTTGTTACTGGGTGTCAGTGTATGTCTGTTTTACTTGGTGTAAGTGTGTGTCTGTGTTACTGGGTATCAGTGTATGTCTTTGTTACTTGGTGTAAGTGTGTGTCTGTGTTACTGGGTATCAGTGTCTGTCTTTTTTACTTTGTGTAAATGTGTGTCTGTGTTACTGGGTATCAGTGTATGTCTTTGTTACTTGGTGTCAGTGTATGTCTGTGTTACTTGGTGTAAGTGTGTGTCTGTGTTACTGGGTATCAGTGTATGTCTTTGTGAATCGGTGTCAGTGTATGTCTTTGTTACTGGGTGTCAGTGTGTGTCTTTGTGACTTGGTGTCAGTGTATGTCTGTGTTACTTGGTGTAAGTGTATGTCTTTGTTACTTGGTGTCAGTCTATGTCTGGGTTACTTGGTGTAAGTGTGTGTCTTTGTTACTTGGTGTCAGTGTATGTCTTTGTTACTTGGTGTAAGTGTGTGTTTGTGTTACTTGGTGTAAGTTTGTGTCTGTTTTACTGGGTGTCAGTGCATGTCTTTGTTACTTGGTGTCAGTGTATATCTGTGTTACATGGTGTAAGTGTGTGTCTTTGTTACTTGGTGTCAGTGTATGTCTTTGTTACTTGGTGTAAGTGTGTGTTTGTGTTACTTGGTGTAAGTGTGTGTCTGTGTTACTTGGTGTAAGTGTGTGTCTGTGTTACTGGGTGTCAGTGTGTGTCTGTGTTACTTGGTGTAAGTTTGTGTCTTTGTTACTTGGTGTCCGTGTGTGTCTGTGTTACTGGGTGTCAGTTTATGTCTTTGTTACTTGGTGTCAGTGTATGACTTTGTTACTTGGTGTAAGTGTGTGTCTGTGTTACTGGGTATCAGTGTATGTCTTTGTTACTTGGTGTCAGTGTATGTCTGTTTTACTTGGTGTAAGTGAGTGTCTGTGTTACTGGGTATCAGTGTATGTCTTTGTTACTTGGTGTAAGTGTGTGTCTGTGTTACTGGGTATCAGTGTCTGTCTTTTTTACTTTGTGTAAGTGTGTGTCTGTGTTATTGGGTATCAGTGTATGTCTTTGTTACTTGGTGTCAGTGTATGTCTGTTTTACTTGGTGTAAGTGTGTGTCTGTGTTACTGGGAATCAGTGTATGTCTTTGTTACTTGGTGTAAGTGTGTGTCTGTGTTACTGGGTATCAGTGTCTGTATTTTTTACTTTGTGTAAGTGTGTGTCTGTGTTACTGGGTATCAGTGTATGTCTTTGTTACTTGGTGTCAGTGTATGTCTGTGTTACTTGGTGTAAGTGTGTGTCTGTGTTACTGGGTATCAGTGTATGTCTTTGTGAATTGGTGTCAGTGTATGTCTTTGTTACTGGGTGTCAGTGTGTCTTTGTGACTTGGTGTCTGTGTATGTCTGTGTTACTTGGTGTAAGTGTATGTCTTTGTTACTTGGTGTCAGTCTATGTCTGGGTTACTTGGTGTAAGTGTGTGTCTTTGTTACTTGGTGTCAGTGTATGTCTTAGTTACTTGGTGTAAGTGTGTGTTTGTGTTACTTGGTGTAAGTGTGTGTCTGTGTTACTGGGTGTCAGTGCATGTCTTTGTTACTTGGCGTCAGTGTATATCTGTGTTACATGGTGTAAGTGTGTGTATTTGTTACTTGGTGTCAGTGTATGTCTTTGTTACTTGGTTTAAGTGTGTGTCCGTGTTACTTGGTGTAAGTGTGTGTCTGTGTTCCTGGGTATCAGTGTATGTCTTTGTTACTTTGTGTCAGTGTATGTCTGTGTTACTTGGTGTCAGTGTGTGTCTGTGTTACTGGGTATCAGTGTATGTCTTTGTTACTTGGTGTCAGTGTATGTCTGTGTTACTTGGTGTAAGTGTGTGTCTGTGTTACTGGGTATCAGTGTATGTCTTTGTGAATCGGTGTCAGTGTATGTCTTTGTTACTGGGTGTCAGTGTGTGTCTTTGTGACTTGGTGTCAGTGTATGTCTGTGTTACTTGGTGTAAGTGTATGTCTTTGTTACTTGGTGTCAGTCTATGTCTGGGTTACTTGGTGTAAGTGTGTGTCTTTGTTACTTGGTGTCAGTGTATGTCTTTGTTACTTGGTGTAAGTGTGTGTTTGTGTTACTTGGTGTAAGTTTGTGTCTGTTTTACTGGGTGTCAGTGCATGTCTTTGTTACTTGGTGTCAGTGTATATCTGTGTTACATGGTGTAAGTGTGTGTCTTTGTTACTTGGTGTCAGTGTATGTCTTTGTTACTTGGTGTAAGTGTGTGTTTGTGTTACTTGGTGTAAGTGTGTGTCTGTGTTACTTGGTGTAAGTGTGTGTCTGTGTTACTGGGTGTCAGTGTGTGTCTGTGTTACTTGGTGTAAGTTTGTGTCTTTGTTACTTGGTGTCCGTGTGTGTCTGTGTTACTGGGTGTCAGTTTATGTCTTTGTTACTTGGTGTCAGTGTATGACTTTGTTACTTGGTGTAAGTGTGTGTCTGTGTTACTGGGTATCAGTGTATGTCTTTGTTACTTGGTGTCAGTGTATGTCTGTTTTACTTGGTGTAAGTGTGTGTCTGTGTTACTGGGTATCAGTGTATGTCTTTGTTACTTGGTGTAAGTGTGTGTCTGTGTTACTGGGTATCAGTGTCTGTCTTTTTTACTTTGTGTAAGTGTGTGTCTGTGTTATTGGGTATCAGTGTATGTCTTTGTTACTTGGTGTCAGTGTATGTCTGTTTTACTTGGTGTAAGTGTGTGTCTGTGTTACTGGGAATCAGTGTATGTCTTTGTTACTTGGTGTAAGTGTGTGTCTGTGTTACTGGGTATCAGTGTCTGTATTTTTTACTTTGTGTAAGTGTGTGTCTGTGTTACTGGGTATCAGTGTATGTCTTTGTTACTTGGTGTCAGTGTATGTCTGTGTTACTTGGTGTAAGTGTGTGTCTGTGTTACTGGGTATCAGTGTATGTCTTTGTGAATTGGTGTCAGTGTATGTCTTTGTTACTGGGTGTCAGTGTGTCTTTGTGACTTGGTGTCTGTGTATGTCTGTGTTACTTGGTGTAAGTGTATGTCTTTGTTACTTGGTGTCAGTCTATGTCTGGGTTACTTGGTGTAAGTGTGTGTCTTTGTTACTTGGTGTCAGTGTATGTCTTAGTTACTTGGTGTAAGTGTGTGTTTGTGTTACTTGGTGTAAGTGTGTGTCTGTGTTACTGGGTGTCAGTGCATGTCTTTGTTACTTGGCGTCAGTGTATATCTGTGTTACATGGTGTAAGTGTGTGTATTTGTTACTTGGTGTCAGTGTATGTCTTTGTTACTTGGTTTAAGTGTGTGTCTGTGTTACTTGGTGTAAGTGTGTGTCTGTGTTCCTGGGTATCAGTGTATGTCTTTGTTACTTTGTGTCAGTGTATGTCTGTGTTACTTGGTGTCAGTGTGTGTCTGTGTTACTGGGTATCAGTGTATGTCTTTGTTACTTGGTGTCAGTGTATGTCTGTGTTGCTTGGTGTAAGTGTGTGTCTGTGTTACTGGGTGTCAGTGTGTGTTTGTGTTACTTGGTGTAAGTGTGTGTCTTTGTTACTTGGTGTCCGTGTGTGTCTGTGTTACTGGTTGTCAGTGTATGTCTTTGTTACTGGGTGTCCGTGTATGTCTTCGTTACTTGGTGTAAGTCTGTGTCTGTGTTACTGGATGCCAGTGTATGTCTTTGTTACTTGGTGTAAGTGTGCGTCTGTGTTACTGGGTATCTGTGTCTGTCCTTGTTACTTGGTGCAAGTCTGTGTTACTGGGTATCAGTGTATGTCTTTGTTACTGGGTGTCAGTGTATGTCTTTGTTACTTGGTGTAAGTGTGTGTCTGTGTGACTGGTTATCAATGTCTGTCTTTGTTACTTGGTGTTAGTGTATGTCTGTGTTACTTGGTGTAAGTGTGTGTCTTTGTTAATTGGTGTCAGTGTATGTCTTTGTTACTTGGTGTAAGTGTGTGTCTGTGTTACTGGGTGTCAGTGTGTGTCTGTGTTACTTGGTGTAAGTTTGTGTCTTTGTTACTTGGTGTCCGTGTGTGTCTGTGTTACTGGGTGTCAGTTTATGTCTTTGTTACTTGGTGTCAGTGTATGACTTTGTTACTTGGTGTAAGTGTGTGTCTGTGTTACTGGGTATCAGTGTATGTCTTTGTTACTTGGTGTCAGTGTATGTCTGTTTTACTTGGTGTAAGTGTGTGTCTGTGTTACTGGGTATCTGTGTATGTCTTTGTTACTTGGTGTAAGTGTCTGTCTGTGTTACTGGGTATCAGGGTCTGTCTTTTTTGCTTTGTGTAAGTGTGTGTCTGTGTTATTGGGTATCAGTGTATGTCTTTGTTACTTGGTGTCAGTGTATGTCTGTTTTACTTGGTGTAAGTGAAGTGTCTGTGTTACTGGGTATCAGTGTATGTATTTGTTACTTGGTGTAAGTGTGTGTCTGTGTTACTGGGTATCAGTGTCTGTCTTTTTTACTTTGTGTAAGTGTGTGTCTGTGTTACTGGGTATCAGTGTATGTCTTTGTTACTTGGTGTCAGTGTATGTCTGTGTTACTTGGTGTAAGTGTGTGTCTGTGTTACTGGGTATCACTGTATGTCTTTGTGAATTGGTGTCAATGTATGTCTTTGTTACTGGGTGTCAGTGTGTGTCTTTGTGACTTGGTGTCAGTGTATGTCTGTGTTACTTGGTGTAAGTGTATGTCTTTGTTACTTGGTGTCAGTCTATGTCTGGGTTACTTTGTGTAAGTGTGTGTTTGTGTTACTTGGTGTAAGTATGTGTCTGTGTTACTGGGTGTCAGTGCATGTCTTTGTTACTTGGTGTCAGTGTATATCTGTGTTACATGGTGTAAGTGTGTGTATTTGTTACTTGGTGTCAGTGTATGTCTTTGTTACTTGGTGTAAGTGTGTGTTTGTGTTACTTGGTGTAATGTGTGTCTGTGTTCCTGGTTATCAGTGTATGTCTTTGTTACTTGGTGTCAGTGTATGTCTGTTTTGCTAGGTGTAAGTGTGTGTCTGTGTTACTGGGTGTCAGTGTGTGTTTGTGTTAATTGGTGTAAGTGTGTGTCTTTGTTACTTGGTGTCCGTGTGTGTCTGTGTTACTGGGTGTCAGTGTATGTCTTTGTTACTTGGTGTCAGTGTATGTCTGTGTTGCTAGGTGTAACTGTGTGTCTTTGTTACTTGGTGTAATTGTATGTCTTTGTTACTTGGTGTAAGTGTGTGTCTGTGTTACTTGGTGTAAGTGTGTGTCTGTGTTACTGGGTGTCAGTGTGTGTCTGTGTTACTTGGTGTAAGTTTGTGTCTTTGTTACTTGGTGTCCGTGTGTGTCTGTGATACTGGGTGTCAGTTTATGTCTTTGTTACTTGGTGTCAGTGTATGACTTTGTTACTTGGTGTAAGTGTGTGTCTGTGTTACTGGATATCAGTGTATGTCTTTGTTACTTGGTGTCAGTGTATGTCTGTTTTACTTGGTGTAAGTGTGTGTCTGTGTTACTGGGTATCAGTGTATGTCTTTGTTACTTGGTGTAAGTGTGTGTCTGTGTTACTGGGTATCAGTGTCTGTCTTTTTTACTTTGTGTAAGTGTGTGTCTGTGTTATTGGGTATCAGTGTATGTCTTTGTTACTTGGTGTCAGTGTATGTCTGTTTTACTTGGTGTAAGTGTGTGTCTGTGTTACTGGGAATCAGTGTATGTCTTTGTTACTTGGTGTAAGTGTGTGTCTGTGTTACTGGGTATCAGTGTCTGTATTTTTTACTTTGTGTAAGTGTGTGTCTGTGTTACTGGGTATCAGTGTATGTCTTTGTTACTTGGTGTCAGTGTATGTCTGTGTTACTTGGTGTAAGTGTGTGTCTGTGTTACTGGGTATCAGTGTATGTCTTTGTGAATTGGTGTCAGTGTATGTCTTTGTTACTGGGTGTCAGTGTGTCTTTGTGACTTGGTGTCAGTGTATGTCTGTGTTACTTGGTGTAAGTGTATGTCTTTGTTACTTGGTGTCAGTCTATGTCTGGGTTACTTGGTGTAAGTGTGTGTTTGTGTTAATTGGTGTAAGTGTGTGTCTTTGTTACTTGGTGTCCGTGTGTGTCTGTGTTACTGGGTGTCAGTGTATGTCTTTGTTACTTGGTGTCAGTGTATGTCTGTGTTGCTAGGTGTAACTGTGTGTCTTTGTTACTTGGTGTAATTGTATGTCTTTGTTACTTGGTGTAAGTGTGTGTCTGTGTTACTTGGTGTAAGTGTGTGTCTGTGTTACTGGGTGTCAGTGTGTGTCTGTGTTACTTGGTGTAAGTTTGTGTCTTTGTTACTTGGTGTCCGTGTGTGTCTGTGATACTGGGTGTCAGTTTATGTCTTTGTTACTTGGTGTCAGTGTATGACTTTGTTACTTGGTGTAAGTGTGTGTCTGTGTTACTGGATATCAGTGTATGTCTTTGTTACTTGGTGTCAGTGTATGTCTGTTTTACTTGGTGTAAGTGTGTGTCTGTGTTACTGGGTATCAGTGTATGTCTTTGTTACTTGGTGTAAGTGTGTGTCTGTGTTACTGGGTATCAGTGTCTGTCTTTTTTACTTTGTGTAAGTGTGTGTCTGTGTTATTGGGTATCAGTGTATGTCTTTGTTACTTGGTGTCAGTGTATGTCTGTTTTACTTGGTGTAAGTGTGTGTCTGTGTTACTGGGAATCAGTGTATGTCTTTGTTACTTGGTGTAAGTGTGTGTCTGTGTTACTGGGTATCAGTGTCTGTATTTCTTACTTTGTGTAAGTGTGTGTCTGTGTTACTGGGTATCAGTGTATGTCTTTGTTACTTGGTGTCAGTGTATGTCTGTGTTACTTGGTGTAAGTGTGTGTCTGTGTTACTGGGTATCAGTGTATGTCTTTGTGAATTGGTGTCAGTGTATGTCTTTGTTACTGGGTGTCAGTGTGTCTTTGTGACTTGGTGTCAGTGTATGTCTGTGTTACTTGGTGTAAGTGTATGTCTTTGTTACTTGGTGTCAGTCTATGTCTGGGTTACTTGGTGTAAGTGTGTGTCTTTGTTACTTGGTGTCAGTGTATGTCTTAGTTACTTGGTGTAAGTGTGTGTTTGTGTTACTTGGTGTAAGTGTGTGTCTGTGTTACTGGGTGTCAGTGCATGTCTTTGTTACTTGGCGTCAGTGTATATCTGTGTTACATGGTGTAAGTGTGTGTATTTGTTACTTGGTGTCAGTGTATGTCTTTGTTACTTGGTTTAAGTGTGTGTCTGTGTTACTTGGTGTAAGTGTGTGTCTGTGTTCCTGGGTATCAGTGTATGTCTTTGTTACTTTGTGTCAGTGTATGTCTGTGTTACTTGGTGTCAGTGTGTGTCTGTGTTACTGGGTATCAGTGTATGTCTTTGTTACTTGGTGTCAGTGTATGTCTGTGTTGCTTGGTGTAAGTGTGTGTCTGTGTTACTGGGTGTCAGTGTGTGTTTGTGTTACTTGGTGTAAGTGTGTGTCTTTGTTACTTGGTGTCCGTGTGTGTCTGTGTTACTGGTTGTCAGTGTATGTCTTTGTTACTGGGTGTCCGTGTATGTCTTCGTTACTTGGTGTAAGTGTGTGTCTGTGTTACTGGATGTCAGTGTATGTCTTTGTTACTTGGTGTAAGTGTGTGTCTGTGTTACTGGGTATCTGTGTCTGTCCTTGTTACTTGGTGCAAGTCTGTGTTACTGGGTATCAGTGTATGTCTTTGTTACTGGGTGTCAGTGTATGTCTTTGTTACTTGGTGTAAGTGTGTGTCTGTGTGACTGGTTATCAATGTCTGTCTTTGTTACTTGGTGTTAGTGTATGTCTGTGTTACTTGGTGTAAGTGTGTGTCTTTGTTAATTGGTGTCAGTGTATGTCTTTGTTACTTGGTGTAAGTGTGTGTCTGTGTTACTTGGTGTCCGTGTGTGTCTGTGTTACTGGGTGTCAGTTTATGTCTTTGTTACTTGGTGTCAGTGTATGACTTTGTTACTTGGTGTAAGTGTGTGTCTGTGTTACTGGGTATCAGTGTATGTCTTTGTTACTTGGTGTCAGTGTATGTCTGTTTTACTTGGTGTAAATGTGTGTCTGTGTTACTGGGTATCTGTGTATGTCTTTGTTACTTGGTGTAAGTGTCTGTCTGTGTTACTGGGTATCAGGGTCTGTCTTTTTTGCTTTGTGTAAGTGTGTGTCTGTGTTATTGGGTATCAGTGTATGTCTTTGTTACTTGGTGTCAGTGTATGTCTGTTTTACTTGGTGTAAGTGAAGTGTCTGTGTTACTGGGTATCAGTGTATGTCTTTGTTACTTGGTGTAAGTGTGTGTCTGTGTTACTGGGTATCAGTGTCTGTCTTTTTTACTTTGTGTAAGTGTGTGTCTGTGTTACTGGGTATCAGTGTATGTCTTTGTTACTTGGTGTCAGTGTATGTCTGTGTTACTTGGTGTAAGTGTGTGTCTGTGTTACTGGGTATCAGTGTATGTCTTTGTGAATTGGTGTCAATGTATGTCTTTGTTACTGGGTGTCAATGTGTGTCTTTGTGACTTGGTGTCAGTGTATGTCTGTGTTACTTGGTGTAAGTGTATGTCTTTGTTACTTGGTGTCAGTCTATGTCTGGGTTACTTGGTGTAAGTGTGTGTCTTTGTTACTTGGTGTCAGTGTATGTCTGTGTTACTTGGTGTAAGTGTGTGTTTGTGTTACTTGGTGTAAGTGTGTGTCTGTGTTACTGGGTGTCAGTGCATGTCTTTGTTACTTGGTGTCAGTGTATATCTGTGTTACATGGTGTAAGTGTGTGTATTTGTTACTTGGTGTCAGTGTATGTCTTTGTTACTTGGTGTAAGTGTGTGTTTGTGTTACTTGGTGTAAAGTGTGTCTGTGTTCCTGGGTATCAGTGTATGTCTTTGTTACTTGGTGTCAGTGTATGTCTGTTTTGCTAGGTGTAAGTGTGTGTCTGTGTTACTGGGTGTCAGTGTGTGTTTGTGTTAATTGGTGTAAGTGTGTGTCTTTGTTACTTGGTGTCCGTGTGTGTCTGTGTTACTGGGTGTCAGTGTATGTCTTTGTTACTTGGTGTCAGTGTATGTCTGTGTTACTTGGTGTAAGTGTGTGTCTGTGTTACTGGGTGTCAGTGTATGTCTTTGTTACTTGGTGTCAGTGTATGTCTGTGTTGCTAGGTGTAAGTGTGTGTCTTTGTTACTTGGTGTAATTGTATGTCTTTGTTACTTGGTGTAAGTGTGTGTCTGTGTTACTTGGTGTAAGTGTGTGTCTGTGTTACTGGGTATCAGTGTATGTCTTTGTTACTTGGTGTCAGTGTATGTCTGTTTTACTTGGTGTAAGTGAAGTGTCTGTGTTACTGGGTATCAGTGTATGTCTTTGTGAATTGGTGTCAATGTATGTCTTTGTTACTGGGTGTCAGTGTGTGTCTTTGTGACTTGGTGTCAGTGTATGTCTGTGTTACTTGGTGTAAGTGTATGTCTTTGTTACTTGGTGTCAGTCTATGTCTGGGTTACTTGGTGTAAGTGTGTGTCTTTGTTACTTGGTGTCAGTGTATGTCTTTGTTACTTGGTGTAAGTGTGTGTTTGTGTTACTTGCTGTAAGTGTGTGTCTGTGTTACTGGGTGTCAGTGCATGTCTTTGTTACTTGGTGTCAGTGTATGTCTTTGTTACTTGGTGTAAGTGTGTGTTTGTGTTACTTGGTGTAATGTGTGTCTGTGTTCCTGGGTATCAGTGTATGTCTTTGTTACTTGGCGTAAGTGTATGTCTTTGTTACTTGGTGTAAGTGTGTGTTTGTGTTACTTGGTGTAATGTGTGTCTGTGTTCCTGGGTATCAGTGTATGTCTTTGTTACTTGGTGTCAGTGTATGTCTGTTTTGCTAGGTGTAAGTGTGTGTCTGTGTTACTGGGTGTCAGTGTGTGTTTGTGTTAATTGTTGTAAGTGTGTGTCTTTGTTACTTGGTGTCCGTGTGTGTCTGTGTTACTGGGTGTCAGTGTATGTCTTTGTTACTTGGTGTCAGTGTATGTCTGTGTTACTTGGTGTAAGTGTGTGTCTGTGTTACTGGGTGTCAGTGTATGTCTTTGTTACTTGGTGTCAGTGTATGTCTGTGTTGCTAGGTGTAAGTGTGTGTCTTTGTTACTTGGTGTAATTGTATGTCTTTGTTACTTGGTTTAAGTGTGTGTCTGTGTTACTTGGTGTAAGTGTGTGTCTGTGTTCCTGGGTATCAGTGTATGTTTTGTTACTTGGTGTCAGTGTATGTCTGTGTTACTTGGTGTAAGTGTGTGTCTGTGTTACTGGGTATCAGTGTATGTCTTTGTTACTTGGTGTCAGAGTATGTCTGTGTTGCTAGGTGTAAGTGTGTGTCTGTGTTACTGGGTGTCAGTGTGTGTTTGTGTTACTTGGTGCAAGTGTGTGTCTTTGTTACTTGGTGTCCGTGTGTGTCTGTGTAACTGGGTGTCAGTGTATGTCTTTGTTACTGGGTGTCCGTGTATGTCTTTGTTACTTGGTGTAAGTGTGTGTCTGTGTTACTGGATGTCAGTGTATGTCTTTGTTACTTGGTGTAAGTGTGTGTCTGTGTTACTGGGTATCAGTGTCTGTCTTTGTTACTTGGTGTAAGTGTGTGTCTGTGTTACTGGGTATCAGTGTATGTCTTTGTTACTTGGTGTAAGTGTATTTCTTTGTTACTTGGTGCAAGTCTGTGTCTGTGTTACTGGGTATCAGTGTATGTCTATGTTACTTGGTGTCAGTGTATGTCTGTGTTACTTGGTGTAAGTGTGTGTTTGTGTTACTGGGTGTCAGTTCATGTCTTTGTTACTTGGTGTCAGTGTATATCTGTGTTACATGGTGTAAGTGTATGTCTTTGTTACTTGGTATCAGTGTATGTCTTTGTTACTTCGTGTCAGTGCATGTCTTTGTTACTTGGTGTAAGTGTATGTCTTTGTTAATTGGTGTCAGTGTATGTCTTTGTTACTTGGTGTAAGTGTGTGTCTGTGTTACTGGGTGTCAGTGTGTGTCTGTGTTACTTGGTGTAAGTTTGTGTCTTTGTTACTTGGTGTCCGTGTGTGTCTGTGTTACTGGGTGTCAGTTTATGTCTTTGTTACTTGGTGTCAGTGTATGACTTTGTTACTTGGTGTAAGTGTGTGTCTGTGTTGCTGGGTATCGGTTTCTGTCTTTGTTACTTGGTGTAAGAGTGTGTCTGTGTTATTGGGTATCAGTGTATGTCTTTGTTACTTGGTGTCAGTGTATGTCTGTTTTACTTGGTGTAAGTGTGTGTCTGTGTTACTGGGTATCAGTGTATGTCTTTGTTACTTGGTGTCAGTGTATATCTGTGTTACATGGTGTAAGTGTATGTCTTTGTTACTTGGTATCAGTGTATGTCTTTGTTACTTCGTGTCAGTGCATGTCTTTGTTACTTGGTGTAAGTGTATGTCTTTGTTAATTGGTGTCAGTGTATGTCTTTGTTACTTGGTGTCAGTCTATGTCTGGGTTACTTGGTGTAAGTGTGTGTCTTTGTTACTTGGTGTCAGTGTATGTCTGTGTTACTTGGTGTAAGTGTGTGTTTGTGTTACTTGGTGTAAGTGTGTGTCTGTGTTACTGGGTGTCAGTGCATGTCTTTGTTACTTGGTGTCAGTGTATATCTGTGTTACATGGTGTAAGTGTGTGTATTTGTTACTTGGTGTCAGTGTATGTCTTTGTTACTTGGTGTAAGTGTGTGTTTGTGTTACTTGGTGTAAAGTGTGTCTGTGTTCCTGGGTATCAGTGTATGTCTTTGTTACTTGGTGTCAGTGTATGTCTGTTTTGCTAGGTGTAAGTGTGTGTCTGTGTTACTGGGTGTCAGTGTGTGTTTGTGTTAATTGGTGTAAGTGTGTGTCTTTGTTACTTGGTGTCCGTGTGTGTCTGTGTTACTGGGTGTCAGTGTATGTCTTTGTTACTTGGTGTCAGTGTATGTCTGTGTTACTTGGTGTAAGTGTGTGTCTGTGTTACTGGGTGTCAGTGTATGTCTTTGTTACTTGGTGTCAGTGTATGTCTGTGTTGCTAGGTGTAAGTGTGTGTCTTTGTTACTTGGTGTAATTGTATGTCTTTGTTACTTGGTGTAAGTGTGTGTCTGTGTTACTTGGTGTAAGTGTGTGTCTGTGTTACTGGGTATCAGTGTATGTCTTTGTTACTTGGTGTCAGTGTATGTCTGTTTTACTTGGTGTAAGTGAAGTGTCTGTGTTACTGGGTATCAGTGTATGTCTTTGTGAATTGGTGTCAATGTATGTCTTTGTTACTGGGTGTCAGTGTGTGTCTTTGTGACTTGGTGTCAGTGTATGTCTGTGTTACTTGGTGTAAGTGTATGTCTTTGTTACTTGGTGTCAGTCTATGTCTGGGTTACTTGGTGTAAGTGTGTGTCTTTGTTACTTGGTGTCAGTGTATGTCTTTGTTACTTGGTGTAAGTGTGTGTTTGTGTTACTTGCTGTAAGTGTGTGTCTGTGTTACTGGGTGTCAGTGCATGTCTTTGTTACTTGGTGTCAGTGTATGTCTTTGTTACTTGGTGTAAGTGTGTGTTTGTGTTACTTGGTGTAATGTGTGTCTGTGTTCCTGGGTATCAGTGTATGTCTTTGTTACTTGGCGTAAGTGTATGTCTTTGTTACTTGGTGTAAGTGTGTGTTTGTGTTACTTGGTGTAATGTGTGTCTGTGTTCCTGGGTATCAGTGTATGTCTTTGTTACTTGGTGTCAGTGTATGTCTGTTTTGCTAGGTGTAAGTGTGTGTCTGTGTTACTGGGTGTCAGTGTGTGTTTGTGTTAATTGTTGTAAGTGTGTGTCTTTGTTACTTGGTGTCCGTGTGTGTCTGTGTTACTGGGTGTCAGTGTATGTCTTTGTTACTTGGTGTCAGTGTATGTCTGTGTTACTTGGTGTAAGTGTGTGTCTGTGTTACTGGGTGTCAGTGTATGTCTTTGTTACTTGGTGTCAGTGTATGTCTGTGTTGCTAGGTGTAAGTGTGTGTCTTTGTTACTTGGTGTAATTGTATGTCTTTGTTACTTGGTTTAAGTGTGTGTCTGTGTTACTTGGTGTAAGTGTGTGTCTGTGTTCCTGGGTATCAGTGTATGTTTTGTTACTTGGTGTCAGTGTATGTCTGTGTTGCTAGGTGTAAGTGTGTGTCTGTGTTACTGGGTGTCAGTGTGTGTTTGTGTTACTTGGTGCAAGTGTGTGTCTTTGTTACTTGGTGTCCGTGTGTGTCTGTGTAACTGGGTGTCAGTGTATGTCTTTGTTACTGGGTGTCCGTGTATGTCTTTGTTACTTGGTGTAAGTGTGTGTCTGTGTTACTGGATGTCAGTGTATGTCTTTGTTACTTGGTGTAAGTGTGTGTCTGTGTTACTGGGTATCAGTGTCTGTCTTTGTTACTTGGTGTAAGTGTGTGTCTGTGTTACTGGGTATCAGTGTATGTCTTTGTTACTTGGTGTAAGTGTATTTCTTTGTTACTTGGTGCAAGTCTGTGTCTGTGTTACTGGGTATCAGTGTATGTCTATGTTACTTGGTGTCAGTGTATGTCTGTGTTACTTGGTGTAAGTGTGTGTTTGTGTTACTGGGTGTCAGTTCATGTCTTTGTTACTTGGTGTCAGTGTATATCTGTGTTACATGGTGTAAGTGTATGTCTTTGTTACTTGGTATCAGTGTATGTCTTTGTTACTTCGTGTCAGTGCATGTCTTTGTTACTTGGTGTAAGTGTATGTCTTTGTTAATTGGTGTCAGTGTATGTCTTTGTTACTTGGTGTAAGTGTGTGTCTGTGTTACTGGGTGTCAGTGTGTGTCTGTGTTACTTGGTGTAAGTTTGTGTCTTTGTTACTTGGTGTCCGTGTGTGTCTGTGTTACTGGGTGTCAGTTTATGTCTTTGTTACTTGGTGTCAGTGTATGACTTTGTTACTTGGTGTAAGTGTGTGTCTGTGTTGCTGGGTATCGGTTTCTGTCTTTGTTACTTGGTGTAAGAGTGTGTCTGTGTTATTGGGTATCAGTGTATGTCTTTGTTACTTGGTGTCAGTGTATGTCTGTTTTACTTGGTGTAAGTGTGTGTCTGTGTTACTGGGTATCAGTGTATGTCTTTGTTACTTGGTGTAAGTGTGTGTCTGTGTTACTGGGTATCAGTGTCTGTCTTTTTTACTTTGTGTAAGTGTGTGTCTGTGTTACTGGGTATCAGTGTATGTCTTTGTTACTTGGTGTCAGTGTATGTCTGTGTTAATTGGTGTAAGTGTGTGTCTGTGTTACTGGGTATCAGTGTATGTCTTTGTGAATTGGTGTCAGTGCATGTCTTTGTTACTGGGTGTCAGTGTGTGTCTTTGTGACTTGGTGTCTGTGTATGTCTGTGTTACTTGGTGTAAGTGTATGTCTTTGTTACTTGGTGTCAGTCAATGTCTGGGTTACTTGGTGTAAGTGTGTGTCTTTGTTACTTGGTGTCAGTGTATGTCTTTGTTACTTGGTGTAAGTGTGTGTTTGTTACTTGGTGTAAGTGTGTGTCTGTGTTACTGGGTGTCAGTGCATGTCTTTGTTACTTGGTGTCAGTGTATATCTGTGTTACATGGTGTAAGTGTGTGTCTTTGTTACTTGGTGTAATTGTATGTCTTTGTTACTTGGTTTAAGTGTGTGTCTGTGTTACTTGGTGTAAGTGTGTGTCTGTGTTCCTGGGTATCAGTGTATGTCTTTGTTACTTGGTGTCAGTGTATGTCTGTGTTACTTGGTGTAAGTGTGTGTCTGTGTTACTGGGTATCAGTGTATGTCTTTGTTACTTGGTGTCAGTGTATGTCTGTGTTGCTAGGTGTAAGTGTGTGTCTGTGTTACTGGGAGTCAGTGTGTGTTTGTGTTACTTGGTGTAAGTGTGTGTCTTTGTTAATTGGTGTCCGTGTGTTTCTGTGTTACTGGGTGTCAGTGTCTGTCTTTGTTACTTGGTGTCAGTGTATGTCTGTGTTACTTGGTGTAAGTGTGTGTCTGTGTTACTGGGTATCAGAGTATGTCTTTGTTACTTGGTGTCAGTGTATGTCTGTGTTGCTAGGTTTAAGTGTGTGTCTTTGTTACTTGGTGTAATTGTATGTCTTTGTTACTTGGTGTAAGTGTGTGTCTGTGTTACTTGGTGTAAGTGTGTGTCTGTGATCCTGGGAATCAGTGTATGTCTTTGTTACTTGGTGTCAGTGTATGTCTGTGTTACTTGGTGTAAGTGTGTGTCTGTGTTACTGGGTATCAGTGTATGTCTTTGTTACTTGGTGTCAGTGTATGTTTGTGTTGCTAGGTGTAAGTGTGTGTCTGTGTTACTGGGTATCAGTGTGTGTTTGTGTTACTTGGTGTAAGTGTGTGTCTTTGTTACTTGGTGTCCGTGTGTGTCTGTGTTACTGGGTGTCAGTGTATGTCTCTGTTACTGGGTGTCCGTGTATGTCTTTGTTACTTGGTGTAAGTGTGTGTCTGTGTTACTGGATGTCAGTGTATGTCTTTGTTACTTGGTGTAAGCGTGTGTCTGTGTTACTGGGTATCAGTGTCTGTCTTTGTTACTTGGTGTAAGTGTGTGTCTGTGTTACTGGGTATCAGTGTATGTCTGTGTTACTTGGTGTAAGTGTATTTCTTTGTTACTTGGTGTAAGTCTGTGTCTGTGTTACTGGGTATCAGTGTATGTCTTTGTTACTTGGTGTCAGTGTATGTCTGTGTTGCTAGGTGTAAGTGTGTGTCTGTGTTACTGGGTGTCAGTGTGTGTTTGTGTTACTTGGTGTAAGTGTGTGTCTTTGTTACTTGGTGTCCGTGTGTGTCTGTGTTACTGGGTGTCAGTGTATGTCTTTGTTACTTGGTGTCAGTGTATGTCTGTGTTACTTGGTGTAAGTTTGTGTCTGTGTTACTGGGTATCAGTGTATGTCTTTGTTACTTGGTGTCAGTGTATGTCTGTGTTGCTAGGTTTAAGTGTGTGTCTTTGTTACTTGGTGTAATTGTATGTCTTTGTTACTTGGTTTAAGTGTGTGTCTGTGTTACTTGGTGTAAGTGTGTGTCTGTGTTCCTGGGTATCAGTGTATGTCTTTGTTACTTGGTGTCAGTGTATGTCTGTGTTACTTGGTGTAAGTGTGTGTCTGTGTTACTGGGTATCAGTGTATGTCTTTGTTACTTGGTGTCAGTGTATGTTTGTGTTGCAAGGTGTAAGTGTGTGTCTGTGTTACTGGGTGTCAGTGTGTGTTTGTGTTACTTGGTGTAAGTGTGTGTCTTTGTTACTTGGTGTCCGTGTGTGTCTGTGTTACTGGGTGTCAGTGTATGTCTTTGTTACTGGGTGTCCGTGTATGTCTTTGTTACTTGGTGTAAGTGTGTGTCTGTGTTACTGGATGTCAGTGTATGTCTTTGTTACTTGGTGTAAGTGTGTGTCTGTGTTACTGGGTATCAGTGTCTGTATTTGTTACTTGGTGTAAGTGTGTGTCTGTGTTACTGGGTATCAGTGTATGTCTGTGTTACTTGGTGTAAGTGTATTTCTTTGTCACTTGGTGTAAGTCTGTGTCTGTGTTACTGGGTATCAGTGTATGTCTTTGTTACTTGGTGTCAGTGTATGTCTGTGTTACTTGGTGTAAGTGTGTGTCTGTGTTACTGGGTGTCAGTGCATGTCTTTGTTACTTGGTGTCAGTGTATATCTGTGTTACATGGTGTAAGTGTGTGTCTTTGTTACTTGGTGTAAGTGTATGTCTTTGTTACTTGGTGTCAGTGTATGTCTGTGTTACTTGGTGTCAGTGTGTGTCTTTGTGACTTGGTGTCAGTGTATGTCTGTGTTACTTGGTGTAAGTGTGTATGTGTGTTGCTTGGGGTCAGTGTATGTCTGTGTTACTTGGTGTAAGTGTATGTCTTTGTTACTTGGTGTAAGTGTGTGTCTGTGTTACTTGGTGTAAGTGTGTGTCTGTGTTCCTGGGTATCAGTGCATGTCTTTGTTACTTGGTGTCAGTGTATTTCTGTGTCACTTGGTGTCAGTGTGTGTCTTTGTGACTTGGTGTCAGTGTATGTCTGTGGTACTTGGTGTAAGTGTGTGTCTTTGTTACTTGGTGTCAGTGTATGTCTTTGTTACTTGGTGTAAGTGTGTGTTTGTGTTACTTGGTGTAAGTGTGTGTCTGTGTTACTGGGTGTCAGTGCATGTCTTTGTTACTTGGTGTCAGTGTATATCTGTGTTACATGGTGTAAGTGTGTGTCTTTGTTACTTGGTGTAATTGTATGTCTTTGTTACTTGGTTTAAGTGTGTGTCTGTGTTACTTGGTGTAAGTGTGTGTCTGCGTTCCTGGGTATCAGTGTATGTCTTTGTTACTTGGTGTCAGTGTATTTCTGTGTTACTTGGTGTAAGTGTGTGTCTGTGTTACTGGGTATCAGTGTATGTCTTTGTTACTTGGTGTCAGTGTATGTCTGTGTTGCTAGGTGTAAGTGTGTGTCTGTGTTACTGGGTGTCAGTGTGTGTTTGTGTTACCTGGTGTAAGTGTGTGTCTTTGTTACTTGGTGTCCGTGTGTGTCTGTGTTACTGGGTGTCAGTGTCTGTCTTTGTTACTTGGTGTCAGTGTATGACTGTGTTACTTGGTGTAAGTGTGTGTCTGTGTTACTGGGTATCAGTGTATGTCTTTGTTACTTGGTGTCAGTGTATGTCTGTGTTGCTAGGTTTAAGTGTGTGTCTTTGTTACTTGGTGTAATTGTATGTCTTTGTTACTTGATTTAAGTGTGTGTCTGTGTTACTTGGTGTAAGTGTGTGTCTGTCTTCCTGGGTATCAGTGTATGTCTTTGTTACTTGGTGTCAGTGTATGTCTGTGTTACTTGGTGTAAGTGTGTGTCTGTGTTACTGGGTATCAGTGTATGTCTTTGTTACTTGGTGTCAGTGTATGTTTGTGTTGCTAGGTGTAAGTGTGTGTCTGTGTTACTGGGTGTCAGTGTGTGTCTGTGTTACTTGGTGTCCGTGTGTGTCTGTGTTACTGGGTGTCAGTGTATGTCTTTGTTACTGGGTGTCCGTGTATGTCTTTGTTACTTGGTGTAAGTGTGTGTCTGTGTTACTGGATGTCAGTGTATGTCTTTGTTACTTGGTGTAAGTGTGTGTCTGTGTTACTGGGTATCAGTGTCTGTCTTTGTTACTTGGTGTAAGTGTGTGTCTGTATTACTGGGTATCAGTGTATGTCTGTGTTACTTGGTGTAAGTGTATTTCTTTGTTACTTGGTGTAAGTCTGTGTCTGTGTTACTGGGTATCAGTGTATGTCTTTGTTACTTGGTGTCAGTGTATGTCTGTGTTGCTAGGTGTAAGTGTGTGTCTGTGTTACTGGGTGTCAGTGTGTGTTTGTGTTACTTGGTGTAAGTGTGTGTCTTTGTTACTTGGTGTCCATGTGTGTCTGTGTTACTGGGTGTCAGTGTATGTCTTTGTTACTTGGTGTCAGTGTATGTCTGTGTTACTTGGTGTAAGTGTGTGTCTGTGTTACTGGGTATCAGTGTATGTCTTTGTTACTTGGTGTCAGTGTATGTCTGCGTTGCTAGGTTTAAGTGTGTGTCTTTGTTACTTGGTGTAATTGTATGTCTTTGTTACTTGGTTTAAGTGTGTGTCTGTGTTACTTGGTGTAAGTGTGTGTCTGTGTTCCTGGGTATCAGTGTATGTCTTTGTTACTTGGTGTCAGTGTATGTCTGTGTTACTTGGTGTAAGTGTGTGTCTGTGTTACTGGGTATCAGTGTATGTCTTTGTTACTTGGTGTCAGTGTATGTTTGTGTTGCAAGGTATAAGTGTGTGTCTGTGTTACTGGGTGTCAGTGTGTGTTTGTGATACTTGGTGTAAGTGTGTGTCTTTGTTACTTGGTGTCCGTGTGTGTCTGTGTTACTGGGTGTCAGTGTATGTCTTTGTTACTGGGTGTCCGTGTATGTCTTTGTTACTTGGTGTAAGTATGTGTCTGTGTTACTGGATGTCAGTGTATGTCTTTGTTACTTGGTGTAAGTGTGTGTCTGTGTTACTGGGTATCAGTGTCTGTCTTTGTTACTTGGTGTAAGTGTGTGTCTGTGTTACTGGGTATCAGTGTATGTCTGTGTTACTTGGTGTAAGTGTATTTCTTTGTTACTTGGTGTAAGTCTTTGTCTGTGTTACTGGGTATCAGTGTATGTCTTTGTTACTTGGTGTCAGTGTATGTCTGTGTTACTTGATGTAAGTGTGTGTCTGTGTTACTGGGTGTCAGTGCATGTCTTTGTTACTTGGTGTCAGTGTATATCTGTGTTACATGGCGTAAGTGTGTGTCTTTGTTACTTGGTGTAATTGTATGTCTTTGTTACTTGGTGTCAGTGTATGTCTGTGTTACTTGGTGTCAGTGTGTGTCTTTGTGACTTGGTGTCAGTGTATGTCTGTGTTACTTGGTGTAAGTGTGTATGTGTGTTGCTTGGGTTCAGTGTATGTCTGTGTTACTTGGTGTAAGTGTATGTCTTTGTTACTTGGTGTAAGTGTGTGTCTGTGTTACTTGGTGTAAGTGTGTGTCTGTGTTCCTGGGTATCAGTGCATGTCTTTGTTACTTGGTGTCAGTGTATTTCTGTGTTACTTGGTGTCAATGTGTGTCTTTGTGACTTGGTGTCAGTGTATGTCTGTGTTACTTGGTGTCCTTGTGTGTCTGTGTTACTGGGTGTCAGTATATGTCTTTGTTCCTGGGTGTCAGTGTATGTCTTTGTTACTTGGTGTAAGTGTGTGTCTGTGTTACTGGGTGTCAGTGTATGTCTGTGTTACTTGGTGTAAGTGTGTGTCTGTGTTACTGGGTATCAGTGTATGTCTGTGTTGCTTGGTGTAAGTGTATTTCTGTGTTAGTTGGTGTAAGTCTGTGTCTGTTTTACTGGGTATCAGTGTATGTCTTTGTTACCTGGTGTCAGTGTATGTCTGTGTTACTTGGTGTAAGTGTGTGTCTGTGTTACTGGGTGTCAGTGCATGTCTTTGTTACTTGGTGTCAGTGTATATCTGTGTTACTTGGTGTAAGTGTGTGTCTTTGTTACATGGTGTAATTGTATGTCATTGTTACTTGGTGTCAGTGTATGTCTGTTTTACTTGGTGTCAGTGTATTTCTTTCTTACTTGGTGTAAGTGTGTGTCTGTGTTACTGGGTATCAGTGTATGTTTTTGTTACTTGGTGTCAATGTCTGTTTGTGTTGCTTGGTGTAAGTGTGTGTCTGTGTTACTGGGTGTCAGTGTGTGTCTGTGTTACTTGGTGCAAGTGTGTGTCTTTGTTACTTGGTGTCCGTGTGTGTCTGTGTTACTGGGTGTCAGTGTATGTCTTTGTTACTGGGTGTCAGTGTATCTCTTTATTACTTGGTGCCAGTGTGTGTCTGTGTTACTGGGTATCATTGTCTGTCTTTGTTACTTGGTGTAAGTGTATGTCTGTGTTACTGGGTATCAGTGTATGTCTTTGTTACCTTGTGTCAGTGTCTGTCTGTGTTACTTTGTGAAAGTGTTTGTCTGTGTTACTGGGTATCAGTGTATGTCTTTGTGACTTGGTATCAGTGTATGTCTTTGTTACTGGGTGTCAGTGTGTGTCTTTGTTACTTGGTGTCAGTGTATGTCTTTGTTACTGTGTATCAGTGGTTCTCTGTGTTACTGGGTGTCAGTGTGTGTTTGTTTGTGTTACTGGGTGTTAGTGTGTGTCTGTGACACTAGGTGTCAGTATTTCGTTTAGTTTCGAGATACAGCACTGAAACAGGCCCTTCGGCCCACCGAGTCTGTGCCGAACATCAACCACCCATTTATACTAATCCTACAATAATCGCGTATTTCTATCACATCCCCACCTGTCCCTATATATTTCCCTGCCACCTACCTATACGAGGGGCAATTTTTGATGGCCATTTAACCTATCAACCTACAAGTCTTTGGCATGTGGGAGGAAAACGGAGCATCCGGAGGAAACTCACGCAGACACAGGGAGAAATTGCAAACTCCGCACAGGCAGTACCCAGAATCGAACCCGGGTCCCTGGAGCTGTGAGGCTGCGGAGCTAACCAATGCGCCAATGTGCCCCCCCACCCCACCCCCCAAGTGTGTGCCTGTGTTACTGGGTATCAGTGTATGTCTTTGTTGCTTGGTGTCAGTGTATGTCTGTGTTTCTTGGTGTAAGTGTGTGTCTGTGTTACTGGGTATCAGTGTATGTCTTTGTTACTTGGTGTAAGTGTGTGTCTGTGTTACTGGGTGTCAGTCCATGTCTGTGTTACTTGGTTTAAGTGTGTGTCCTTGTTACTTGGTGTAAGTGTGTGTTTGTGTTACTTGGTGTAAGTGTGTGTCTGTGTTTCTTGGTGTCATTGTATGTCTTTGTTACTTGGTGTAAGTGTGTGTCTGTGTTACTTGGTGTCAGTGTATGTCTGTGTTACTTGGTGTATGTGTGTGTCTTTGTTACTTGGTGTCAGTGTATGTCTTTGTTACTTGCTGTAAGTGTGTGTCTGTGTTACTGGGTATCAGTGTATTTCTGTGTTACTGGGGGTCAGTGTGTGTCTGTGTTATTTGGTGTAAGTGTGTGGCTGTGTTACTGGGTATCAGTGTCTGTCTTTGTTACTTGGTGTAAGTGTGTGTCTGTGTTACTGGGTATCAGTGTATGTCTTTGTTACTTGGTGTCAGTATATGTCTGTGTTTCATGGTGGAAGTGTGTGTCTGTGTAACTGTGTATCTGTGTATGTCTTTGTGACCTGGTGTCAGTGTATGTCTTTGTTACTGGGTGTCAGTGTTTGTCTTTGTGACTTGGTGTCAGTGTATGTCTTTGTTACTTGTTGTAAGTGTGTGTCTGTGTTACTGGGTATCAGTGTATGTCTTTGTTACTTGGTGTCAGTGCATGTCTTTGTTACTTGGTGTAAGTGTATGTCGTTGTTAATTGGTGTCAGTGTATGTCTTTGTTACTTGGTGTAAGTGTGTGTCTGTGTTACTGGGTGTCAGTGTGTGTCTGTGTTACTTGGTGTAAGTTTGTGTCTTTGTGACTTGGTGTCCGTGTGTGTCTGTGTTACTGGGTGTCAGTTCATGTCTTTGTTACTTGGTGTCAGTGTATGACTTTGTTACTTGGTCTAAGTGTGTGTCTGTGTTACTGGGTATCGGTTTCTGTATTTGTTACTTGGTGTAAGTGTGTGTCTGTGTTATTGGGTATCAGTGTATGTCTTTGTTACTTGGTGTCAGTGTATGTCTGTTTTACTTGGTGTAAGTGTCTGTCTGTGTTACTGGGTATCAGTGTATGTCTTTGTTACTTGGTGTAAGTGTGTGTCTGTGTTACTGGGTATCAGTGTCTGTCTTTTTTACTTTGTGTAAGTGTGTGTCTGTGTTACTGGGTATCAGTGTATGTCTTAGTTACTTGGTGTCAGTGTATGTCTGTGTTACTTGGTGTAAGTGTGTGTCTGTGTTACTGGGTATCAGTGTATGTCTTTGTGAATTGGTGTCAGTGTATGTCTTTGTTACTGGGTGTCAGTGTGTGTCTTTGTGACTTGGTGTCAGTGTATGTCTGTGTTACTTGGTGTAAGTGTATGTCTTTGTTACTTGGTGTCAGTCTATGTCTGGGTTACTTGGTGTAAGTGTGTGTCTTTGTTACTTGGTGTCAGTGTATGTCTTTGTTACTTGGTGTAAGTGTGTGTTTGTGTTACTTGGTGTAAGTGTGTGTTTGTGTTACTTGGTGTAAGTGTGTGGCTGTGTTACTTGTTGTCAGTGTATGTCTTTGTTACTTGGTGTCAGTGTATGTCTGTGTCACTTGGTGTCAGTGTGTTTGTTTGTGTTACTGGGTGTCAGTGTGTGCCTGTGTTACTTGGTGTAAGTGTGTGTCTTTGTTGCTTGGTGTCCTGTGTGTCTGTGTTACTGGGTGTCAGTGTATGTCTTTGTTACTGGGTGTCATTGTATGTCTTTGTTACTTGGTGGAAGAGTCTTTCTGTGTTATTGGGTATCAGTGTCTGTCTTTGTTACTTGGTGTAAGTGTGTGTCTGTGTTACTGGGTATCAGTGTATGTCTTTGTTACTTGGTGTCAGTGTGTGTCTGTGTTACTTGGTGTAAGTGTGTGTCTGTGTCACTGGGTATCAGTGTATGTCTTTGTTACTTGGTGTCAGTGAATGCCTTTGTTACTTGGTGTCAGTGTATGTCTTTGTTACTTGGTGTCAGTGTGTGTCTGTGTTACTGGGTATCAGTGTGCTTCTGTGTTACTGGGTATCAGTGTATGTCTTTGTGACTTGGTGTCAGTGTATGTCTTTGTTACTGGGTGTCAGTGGTTCTCTGTGTTCCTGGGTGTCAGTGTGTGTTTGTTTGTGTTACTGGGTGTCAGTGTGCGTCTGTGACACTAGGTGTCAGTATTTAGTTTAGTTTAGAGATACAGCCCTTATACAGGCCCTTCGGCCACAGGGACTGTGCCGTCCATCATCCACCCATTTATGATAATCCTACACTAATTCCGTATTCCTATCACATCCCCCCATCTCCCTATATATTTCCCTACCACGTACCTATACTAGGGGCAATTTATGATGGCCAATTAACCTATCAACCTGCAAGTCTTTGGCATGTGGGAGGAAACCGGAGCACCCGGAGGAAACTCACGCAGACACAGGGAGAACTTGCAAACTCCGCACAGGCAGTACCCAGAATCGAATCCGGGTCCCTGGAGCTGTGAGGCTGCGGTGCTAACCACTGCGCGATATGTGCCCCCCTCCCCACAGTGTGTGCCTGTGTTACTGGGTATCAGTGTATGTCTTTGTTACTTGGTGTCAGTGTATGTCTGTGTTACTTGCTTTCAGTGTGTTTGTTTCTGTTACAGGGTGTCAGTGTGTGTCTGTTTTACTTGGTGTCAGTGTAAGTCTTTGTTACTGGGTGTCAGTGTGTGTCTTTGTGACTTGGTGTCAGTGCATGTCTTTGTTACATGGTGTAAGTGTGTGTCTGTGTTACTGGGTATCAGTGTCTGTCTTTGTTACTTGGTGTAATTGCCTGTCTTTGTTACTTGGTGTCAGTGTATGTCTGTGTTACTTGATGTAAGTGTGTGTCTTTGTTACGTGGTGTCAGTGTATGTCTTTGTTACATGATGTCAGTGTATGTCTTTGTTACTTGGTGTAAGTGTGTGTTTATGTTACTTGGTGTAAGTGTGTGTTTGTGTTACTTGGTGTAAGTGTGTGGCTGTGTTACTTGGTGTCAGTGTATGTCTTTGTTACTTGGTGTCAGTGTATGTCTGTGTCACTTGGTGTCAGTGTGTTTGTTTGTGTTCCTGGGTGTCAGTGTGTGCCTGTGTTACTTGGTGTAAGTGTGTGTCTTTGTTACTTTGTGTCCTGTGTGTCTGTGTTACTGGGTGTCAGTGTATGTCTTTGTTACTGGGTGTCAGTGTATGTCTTTGTTACTTGGTGGAAGAGTCTGTCTGTGTTACTGGGTATCCGTGTCTGTCTTTGTTACTTGGTGTAAGTGTGTGTCTGTGTTACTGGATATCAGTGTATGTCTTTGTTACTTGGTGTCAGTGTGTGTCTGTGTTACTTGGTGTAAGGGTGTGTCTGTGTTACTGGGTATCAGTGTATGTCTTTGTGACTTGGTTTCCGTGTATGTCTTTGTTACTGGGTGTCAGTGTGTGTCTTTGTGACTTGGGCTCAGTGTATGTCTTTGTTACTTGGTGTAAGTGTGTGTCTGTGTTACTGGGTATCAGTGTATGTCTTTGTTACTTGGTGTCAGTGCATGTCAAAATACTTGGTGTAAGTGTTTGTCTTTGTTACTTGGTGTAATTGTCTGTCTTTGTTACTTGGTTTCAGTGTATGTCTGGGTTACGTGGTGTAAGTGTGTGTCTTTGTGACTTGCTGTCAGTGTATGTCTTTGTTACTTGGTGTAAGTGTGTGTATGTGTTACTGGGTATCAGTGAATGTCTTTGTTACTGTGCATCAGTGTTTCTCTATGTTACTGGGTGTCAGTGTCTGTTTGTTTGTGTTACTGGGTGTCAGTATATAGTTTAGTGATGCTGCACTGAAACAGGCCCTGCGGCCCACCGAGTCTGTGCCGACCATCAACCACCCATTTATACTAATCCTACACATATCCCGTATTCCTATCACATCCCCACCTGTCCCTGTATATTTCCCAACCACCTACCTATACTAGGGGCAATTTATGATGGACAATTAACCTATCAACCTGCAAGTCTTTGGCATGTTGGAGGAAACCGGAGCATCCGGAAGAAACTCACGCAGACACAGGGAGAACTTGCAAACTCCGCACAGGCAGTACCCAGAATCGAACCCGGGTCCCTGGAGCTGTGAGGCTGAGGTGCTAACCTTTGCGCCAATGTGCCCCCACCCCCTCCCAGTGTGTGCCTGTGTTACTGGGTATCAATGTATGTCTTTGTTACATGGTGTAAGTGTGTGTCTGTGTTACTTGGTGTCAGTGTATGTCTGTGTTACTTTGGTGTAAGTGTGTGTCTTTGTTACTTGGTGTCAGTGTATGTCTTTGTTACTTGCTGTAAGTGTGTGTCTGTGTTACTGGGTATCAGTGTATGTCTGTGTTACTGGGGGTCAGTGTGTGTCTGTGTTGTTTGGTGTAAGTGTGTGGCTGTGCTACTGGGTATCAGTGTCTGTCTTTGTTACTTGGTGTAAGTGTGTGTCAGGGTTACTGTGTATCAGTGTATGTCTTTGTTACTTGGTGTCAGTATATGTCTGTGTTTCATGGTGGAAGTGTGTGTCTGTGTAACTGTGTATCTGTGTATGTCTTTGTGACCTGGTGTCAGTGTATGTCTTTGTTACTGGGTGTCAGTGTTTGTCTTTGTGACTTGGTGTAAGTGTATGTCTTTGTTACTTGTAAGTGTGTGTCTGCGTTACTGGGTATCAGTGTATGTCTTTGTTATTTGGTGTCAGTGCATGTCTTTGTTACTTGGTGTAAGTGTATGTCTTTGTTAATTGGTGTCAGTGTATGTCTTTGTTACTTGGTGTAAGTGTGTGTCTGTGTTACTGGGTTTCAGTGTGTGTCTGTGTTACTTGGTGTAAGTTTGTGTCTTTGTTACTTGGTGTCCGTGTGTGTCTGTGTTACTGGGTGTCAGTTTATGTCTTTGTTACTTGGTGTCAGTGTATGACTTTGTTACTTGGTCTAAGTGTGTGTCTGTGTTACTGGGTATCGGTTTCTGTGTTTGTTACTTGGTGTAAGTGTGTGTCTGTGTTATTGGGTATCAGTGTATGTCTTTGTTACTTGGTGTCAGTGTATGTCTGTGTTACTTGCTTTCAGTGTGTTTGTTTCTGTTACAGGGTGTCAGTGTGTGTCTGTTTTACTTGGTGTCAGTGTAAGTCTTTGTTACCGGGTGTCAGTGTGTGTCTTTGTGACTTGGTGTCAGTGCATGTCTTTGTTAGATGGTGTAAGTGTGTGTCTGTGTTACTGGGTATCAGTGTCTGTCTTTGTTACTTGGTGTAATTGCCTGTCTTTGTTACTTGGTGTCAGTGTATGTCTGTGTTACTTGATGTAAGTGTATGTCTTTGTTACGTGGTGTCAGTGTATGTCTTTGTTACATGATGTCAGTGTATGTCTTTGTTACTTGGTGTAAGTGTGTGTTTATGTTACTTGGTGTAAGTGTGTGTTTGTGTTACTTGGTGTAAGTGTGTGGCTGTGTTACTTGGTGTCAGTGTATGTCTTTGTTACTTGGTGTCAGTGTATGTCTGTGTCACTTGGTGTCAGTGTGTTTGTTTGTGTTACTGGGTGTCAGTGTGTGCCTGTGTTACTTGGTGTAAGTGTGTGTCTTTGTTACTTGGTGTCCTGTGTGTCTGTGTTACTGGGTGTCAGTGTATGTCTTTGTTACTGGGTGTCAGTGTATGTCTTTGTTACTTGGTGGAAGAGTCTGTCTGTGTTACTGGGTATCAGTGTATGTCTTTGTTACTTGGTGTCAGTATATGTCTGTGTTTCATGGTGGAAGTGTGTGTCTGTGTAACTGTGTATCTGTGTATGTCTTTGTGACCTGGTGTCAGTGTATGTCTTTGTTACTGGGTGTCAGTGTTTGTCTTTGTGACTTGGTGTAAGTGTATGTCTTTGTTACTTGTAAGTGTGTGTCTGCGTTACTGGGTATCAGTGTATGTCTTTGTTACTTGGTGTCAGTGCATGTCAAAATACTTGGTGTAAGTGTTTGTCTTTGTTACTTGGTGTAATTGTCTGTCTTTGTTACATGGTTTCAGTGTATGTCTGGGTTACTTGGTGTAAGTGTGTGTCTTTGTTACTTGGTGTAAGTGTATGTCTTTGTTACTTGGTGTCAGTGTATGTCTTTGTTGCTTGGTGTCAGTGTATGTCTTTGTTACTTGGTGTAAGAGTGTGCCTGTGTTACTGGGTATCAATGTATGTCTTTGGTACTTGGTGTCAGTGTATGTCTTTGTTACTTGGTGTAAGTGTGTGTTTGTGTTACTTGCTGTAAGTGTGTGTCTGTGTTACTTGGTGTCAATGTATGTCTGTGTTACTTGGTGTCAGTGTATGTCTGTGTCACTTGGTGTCAGTGCGTTTGTTTGTGTTACTGGGTGTCAGTGTGTGTCTGTGTTACTTGGTGTAAGTGTGAGTCTTTGTTACCTGGTGTCCGTGTGTTTCTGTGTTACTGGGTGTAAGTGTGTGTCTGTGTTACTGGGTATCAGTGTATGTCTTTGTTACTTGCTGTAAGTGTGTGTCTGTGTTACTGGGTATCAGTGTATGTCTGTGTTACTGGGGGTCAGTGTGTGTCTGTGTTATTTGGTGTAAGTGTGTGGCTGTGCTACTGGGTATCAGTGTCTGTCTTTGTTACTTGGTGTAAGTGTGTGTCAGGGTTACTGTGTATCAGTGTATGTCTTTGTTACTTGGTGTCAGAATATGTCTGTGTTTCATGGTGGAAGTGTGTGTCTGTGTAACTGTGTATCTGTGTATGTCTTTGTGACCTGGTGTCAGTGTATGTCTTTGTTACTGGGTGTCAGTGTTTGTCTTTGTGACTTGGTGTAAGTGTATGTCTTTGTTACTTGTAAGTGTGTGTCTGCGTTACTGGGTATCAGTGTATGTCTTTGTTACTTGGTGTCAGTGCATGTCTTTGTTACTTGGTGTAAGTGTATGTCTTTGTTAATTGGTGTCAGTGTATGTCTTTGTTACTTGGTGTAAGTGTGTGTCTGTGTTACTGGGTTTCAGTGTGTGTCTGTGTTACTTGGTGTAAGTTTGTGTCTTTGTTACTTGGTGTCCGTGTGTGTCTGTGTTACTGGGTGTCAGTTTATGTCTTTGTTACTTGGTGTCAGTGTATGACTTTGTTACTTGGTCTAAGTGTGTGTCTGTGTTTCTGGGTATCGGTTTCTGTGTTTGTTACTTGGTGTAAGTGTGTGTCTGTGTTATTGGGTATCAGTGTATGTCTTTGTTACTTGGTGTCAGTGTATGTCTGTGTTACTTGCTTTCAGTGTGTTTGTTTCTGTTACAGGGTGTCAGTGTGTGTCTGTTTTACTTGGTGTCAGTGTAAGTCTTTGTTACATGGTGTAAGTGTGTGTCTGTGTTACTGGGTATCAGTGTCTGTCTTTGTTACTTGGTGTAAGTGTGTGTCTGTGTTACTGGGTATCAGCGTATGTCTTTGTTACTTGGTGTCAGTGTATGTCTGTGTTACTTGTTGTAAGTGTGTGTCTGTGTTACTGGGTATCAGTGTATGTCTTTGTGACTTGGTGTCAGTGTATGTCTGTGTCACTTGGTGTCAATGCGTTTGTTTGAGTTACTGGGTGTCAGTGTGTGTCTGTGTTACTTGGTGTAAGTGTGTGTCTTTGTTACTTGGTGTCCGTGTGTTTCTGTGTTACTGGGTGTAAGTGTGTGTCTTTGTTACTTGGTGTCCGTGTGTTTCTGTGTTACTGGGTGTAAGTGTGTGTCTGTGTTACTGGGTATCAGTGTATGTCTTTGTTACTTGGTGTAAGTGTGTGTCTGTGTTACTGGGTATCAATGTATGTCTGTGTTACTTGGTGTCAGTGTATGTCTGTGTCACTTGGTGTCAGTGCGTTTGTTTGTGTTACTGGGTGTCAGTGTGTGTCTGTGTTACTTGGTGTAAGTGTGTGTCTTTGAAACTTGGTGTCCGTGTGCTTCTGTGTTACTGGGTGTAAGTGTGTGTCTGTGTTACTGGGCATCAGTGTCTGTCTTTGTTACTTGGTGTAAGTGTGTGTCTGTGTTACTGGGTATCAGCGTATGTCTTTGTTACTTGGTGTCAGTGTATATCTGTGTTATTTGGCGTAAGTGTGTGTCTGTTACTGGGTATCAGTGTATGTCTTTGTGACTTGGTGTCAGTGTATGTCTTTGTTACTGGCTGTCAGTGAGTTTCCTTGTGACTTTATGTCAGTGTATGTCTTTGTTACTTGGTGTAAGTGTGTGTCTGTGTTACTGGGTATCAGTGTATGTCTTTGTTACTTGGTGTCAGTGTATGTCAAAATACTTGGTGTAAGTGTATGTCTTTGTTACTTGGTGTAATTGTCTGTCTTTGATACTTGGTTACAGTGTATGTCTGGGTTACTTGGTGTAAGTCTGTGTCTTTGTTACTTGGTGTAAGTGTATGTCTTTGTTACTTGGTGTCAGTTTATGTCTTTGTTACTTGGTGTCAGTGTATGTCTGTGTTACTTGGTGTAAGTGTGTGTCTGTGTTACTGGGTGTCAGTGTGTGTCTGTGTTACTTGGTGTAAGTGTGTGTCTTTGTTACATGGTGTCCGTGTATGTCTGTGTTACTTGGTGTAAGTGTGTGTCTGTGTTACTGGGTGTCAGTGTGTGTCTTTGTTACATGGTGTCCGTGTGTGTCTGTGTTACTAGGTGTCAGTGTATGTCTTTGTTACTGGGTGTCAGTGTATGTCTTTGTTACTTGGTGCAAGTGTGTGTCTGTGTTACTCTGTATCAGTGTATGCATTTGTGACTTGGTGTCAGTGTATGTCTTTGTTACTGGGTGTCAGTGTGTGTCTTTGTGACTTGGTGTCAGGGCATGTCTTTGTTACGTGGTGTAAGTGTATGTCTTTGTCACTTGGTGTCAGTGTATGCCTTTGTTACTTGGTTTCAGTGTATGTCTGTGTTACTTGGTGTAAGTGTATGTCTTGGTTACTGGGTATCTTTGTATGTCTTTGTTACTTGGTGTAAGTGTGTGTCTGTGTTACTGGGTATCAGTGTATGCCTTTGTTACTTGTTGTCAGTGTATGTCTTTGCTACTTGGTGTAAGTGTATGTCTTTGTTACTTGGTGTCAGTGTATGCCTTGTTACTGGTGTCAGTGTATGTTTTTGTTACTTGGTGTCAGTGTATGTCTGTGTTAGTTGGTGTAAGTGTGTGTCTGTGTTCCTGGGTATCAGTGTTTGTCTTTGTTACTTGGTGTAAGTGTGTGTCTGTGTCACTGGGTATCAGTGTATGTCTTTGTTACTTGATGTCTGTGTGTGTCTGTGTTACTTGGTGTAAGTTTGTGTCAGTGTAACTGGGTATCAGTGTATGTCTTTGTTACTAGGTGTAACTGTGTGTCTGTGTTACTGGGTATCAGTGTTAGTCTTTGTTACTTGGTGTCAGTGTATGTCTTTTTTACTTGATGTAAGTGTATGTCTTTGTTACTTGGTGTCAGTGTATGTCTTTGTTACTGGTGTCAGTGTATGTTTTTGTTACTTGGTGTCAGTGTATGTCTGTGTTAGTTGTTGTAAATGCGTGTCTGTGTTCCTGGGTATCAGTGTATGTCTTTGTTACTTTGTGTAAGCGTGTGTCTGTGTTACTGGGTATCAGTGTATGTCTTTGTTACTTGGTGTCAGTGTATGTCTTTGTTACTTGGTGTAAGTGCATGTCTGTGTTACTTGGTGTAAGTATATGTCTTTGTTACTTGGTGTCAGTGTATGTCTTTGTTACTTGCTGTAAGTGTATGTCTTTGATACTTGGTGTCAGTGTATGTCTTTGTTACTTGGTGTAAGTGTATGTCTTGGTTACTTGATATCAGTGTATGTCTTTGATACTTGGTGTAAGTGTGTGTCTGTGTTACTGGGTATCAGTGTCAGTCTTTTTTACTTGGTGTCAGAGTGCGTCTGTGTTGCTGGGTATCAGTTTATGTCTTTGTTACTTGGTGTCAGTGTAGGTCTGTGTTACTTGGTGTGAGTGTGTGTCTTTCTTACTTGGTGTAAGTGCATGTCTTTGTTACTTGGTGTCAGTGTATGTCTGTGTTACATGGTGTAAGTGTGTGACTTTGTTAGTTGGTGTAAGCGTATGTCTTTGTTACTTGGTGTCAGTGTATGTCAGTGTTATTTGGTGTAAGTGTATGTCTTTGTTACTTGGTGTCAGTGTATGTCTTTGTTACTTGGTGTAAGTGTATGTCTTTGTTACTTGGTGTCAGTGAATGTATTTGTTACTTCGTGTAAGTGTTTGTCTGTGTTACTGGGTATCAGTGTATGTCTTTGTTACTTGGTGTCAGTGTCTGTCTTTGTTACTAGGTGTAAGTGTATGTCTTTGTTACTTGGTGTCAGTGAATGTATTTGTTACTTCTTGTAAGTGTGTGTCTGTGTTACTGGGTATCAGGGTATGTCCTTGTTACTTGGTGTCAGTGCATGTCTTTGTTACTTCTTGTAAGTGTTTATCTTTGTTACTTTGTGTCAGTGTATGTCTTTGTTACTTGGTGTAAGTGTGTGTATGTGTTACTATGTATCAGTGTATGTCTTTGTTACTTGGTGTAAGTGTGTGTCTGTGTTAACGGTTATCAGTGTATGTCTTTGTTACTTGGTGTCAGTGTATGTCTTTGTTACTGGGTGCCAGTGCGTGTATGTGTTACTGGGTATCATTGTATGTCTTTGTTACTTGGTGCCAGTGTATGTCTTTGTACTTGGTGTCAGTGTCTGTCTTTGTTACTTGGTGTCAGTGTGTCTTTGTTACTTGGTGTAAGTGTGTGTATGTGTTACTGTGTATCAGTGTATGTCTTTGTTACTTGGTGTAAGTTTGTGTCTGTGTTAACGGGTATCTGTGTATGTCTTTGTTACTTGGTGTCAGTGTATGTCAGTGTTACTTGGTGTCAGTGTATGTCTTTGTTACTGGGTGCCAGTGCGTGTATGTGTTACTGGGTATCATTGTATGTCTTTGTTACTTGGTGTCTGTGTATGTCTTTGTTCTTGGTGTCAGTGTCTGTCTTTGTTACTTGGTGTCAGTGTTTCTCTGCATTGCTGAGTGTCATTGTGTTTCTGTGTTCCTGGGTGTCAGTGTATGTCTTTGTTACTTGGTGGAAGTGTGTGTCTGTGTTACGGGGTATCAGTGTCTGTATTTGTTACTTGGTGTAAGTGTTTCTCTGTGTTACTGTGTGTCAGTGTGTATCTGTGTTCCTCGGTGTCAGTGTATGTCTTTGTTACTTGGTGTCAGCGTATGTCTGTGTTAGTTGGTGTAAGTGTGTGTCTGTGTTATTGGGTATCAGTGCATGTCTTTGTTACTTGGTGTAAGTGTCTGTCTGTGTTACTGGGTATCAGTGTATGGCTTCGTTACTTGGTGTCAGTGTATGTCTTTGTTACTTGGTGGAAGTGTGTGTCTGTGTTACTGGGTATCAGTGTATGTCTTTGTGACTTGGTGTAAGTGTGTGTCTGTGTTACTGGGTATCAGTGCCTGTCTTTGTTACTTGGTGTCAGTGTATGTCTTTGTTACTTGGTGGAAGTGTGTATCTGTGTCACTGGGTATCAGTTTATGTCTTTGTTACTTGGTGTCTGTGTATGTCTTTTTTACTTGGTGTAATTGTTTGTCTTTGATAATTGGTATCAGTGTATGTCTTTGTTACTTGGTGTCAGTGTCTGTCTTTGTTACTAGGTGTAAGTGTATGTCTTTGTTTCTTGGTGTCAGTGAATGTATTTGTTACTTCGTGTAAGTGTTTGTCTGTGTTACTGGGTATCAGTGTATGTCAGTGTTAGTTGGTGTAAGTGTATGTCTGTGTTATTGGGTATCAGTGTATGTCTTCGTTCCTTGGTGTAAGTGTGTGTCTGTGTTACTGGGTATCAGGGTATGTCCTTGTTATTTTGTGTCAGTGCATGTCTTTGTTACTTCTTGTAAGTGTTTATCTTTGTTACTTTGTGTCAGTGTATGTCTTTGTTACTTGGTGTATGTGTGTGTATGTGTTACTGTGTATCAGTGTATGTCTTTGTTACTTGGTGTAAGTGTGTGTCTTTGTTAACGGGTATCTTTGTATGTCTTTGTTACTTGGTGTCAGTGTATGTCAGTGTTACTTGGTGTCAGTGTATGTCTTTGTTACTGGGTGCCAGTGCGTGTATGTGTTACTGGGTATCATTGTATGTCTTTGTTACTTGGTGTCTGTGTATGTCTTTGTACTTGGTGTCAGTGTCTGTCTTTGTTACTTGGTGTCAGTGTTTCTCTGCATTACTGAGTGTCAGTGTGTATCTGTGTTCCTGGGTGTCAGTGTATGTCTTTGTTACTTGGTGGAAGTGTGTGTCTGTGTTACGGGGTATCAGTGTCTGTCTTTGTTACTTGGTGTCTGTGTATGTCTTTTTTACTTGGTGTAATTGTTTGTCTTTGTTAATTGGTGTCAGTGTATGTCTTTGTTACTTGGTGTCAGTGTGTGTCTGTGTTACTGGGTATCAGTGTATGTCTTTGTTACTTGGTGTCAGCGTATGTCTGTGTTAGTTGGTGTAAGTGTGTGTCTGTGTTATTGGGTATCAGTGCATGTCTTTGTTACTTGGTGTAATTGTCTGTCTTTGATACTTGGTTTCAGTGTATGTCTGGGTTACTTGGTGTAAGTCTGTGTCTTTGTTACTTGGTGTAAGTGTATGTCTTTGTTACTTGGTGTCAGTGTATGTCTTTGTTACTTGGTGTCAGTGTATGTCTGTGTTAATTGGTGTCAGTGTGTGCCTGTGTTACTGGGTATCAGAGTATGTCTTTGTCACTTGGTGTCAGTGTATGTCTGTGTTACTTGGTGTAAGTGTGTGTCTGTGTTACTGGGTGTCAGTGTGTGTCTGTGTTACTTGGTGTAAGTGTGTGTCTTTGTTACATGGTGTCCGTGTGTGTCTGTGTTACTGGGTGTCAGTGTTTGTCTTTGTTACTGGGTGTCAGTGTATGTCTTTGTTACTTGGTGTAAGTGTGTGTCTGTGTTACTCTGTATCAGTGTATGCATTTGTGACTTGGTGTCAGTATATGTCTTTGTTACTGGGTGTCAGTGTGTGTCTTTGGACTTGGTGTCAGGGCATGTCTTTGTTACGTGGTGCAAGTGTATGTCTTTGTTACTTGGTGTCAGTGTATGCCTTGGTTACTGGGTATCTTTGTATGTCTTTGCTACATGGTGTAAGTGTGTGTCTGTGTTACTGGGTATCAGTGTATGCCTTTGTTACTTGTTGTCAGTGTATGTCTTTGCTACTTGGTGTAAGTGTATGTCTTTGTTACTTGGTGTCAGTGTTTGTCTTTGTTACTTGGTGTAAGTGTGTGTCTGTGTCACTGGGTTTCAGTGTATGTCTTTGTTACTTGATGTCTGTGTGTGTCTGTGTTACTTGGTGTAAGTTTGTGTCAGTGTAACTGGGTATCAGTGTATGTCTTTGTTACTAGGTGTAACTGTGTGTCTGTGTTACTGGGTATCAGTGTATGTCTTTGTTACTTGGTGTCAGTGCATGTCTTTTTTACTTTTTGTAAGTGTATGTCTTTGTTACTTTTTGTCAGTGTATGTCTTTGTTACTGGTGTCAGTGTATGTCTTTGTTACTTGGTGTCAGTGTATGTCTGTGTTAGTTGGTGTAAGTGTGTGTATGTGTTACTGTGTATCAGTGTATGTCTTTGTTACTTGGTGTAAGTGTGTGTCTGTGTTAACGGGTATCAGTGTCTGTCTTTGTTACTTGGTGTCAGTGTATGTCTTTGTTCCTGGGTGCCAGTGCGTGTATGTGTTACTGGGTATCATTGTATGTCTTTGTTACTTGGTGTCTGTGTATGTCTTTGTACTTGGTGTCAGTGTCTGTCTTTGTTACTTGGTGTCAGTGTTTCTCTGTATTACTGGGTGTCCGTGTGTATCTGTGTTCCTGGGTGTCAGTGTATGTCTTTGTTACTTGGTGTAAGTGTGTGTCTGTGTTACGGGGTATCAGTGTCTGTCTTTGTTACTTGGTGTAAGTGTTTCTCTGTGTTACTGGGTGTCAGTGTGTATCTGTGTTCCTCGGTGTCAGTGTCTGTCTTTGTTACTTGGTGTCAGCGTATGTCTGTGTTAGTTGGTGTAAGGGTGTGTCTGTGTTATTGGGTATCAGTGCATGTCTTTGTTACTGGGTGTAAGTGTCTGTCTGTGTTACTGGGTATCAGTGTATGGCTTCGTTACTTGGTGTCAGTGTACGTCTTTGTTACTTGGTGTAAGTGTATGTCTTTGTTACTTTGTGTCAGTGTATGTCTTTGTTACTTGGTGTAAGTGTGTGTCTGTGTTACTGGGTATCAGTGTATGTCTTTGTGACTTGGTGTAAGTGTGTGTCTGTGTCACTGGGTATCAGTGCCTGTCTTTGTTACTTGGAATCAGTGTATGTCTTTGTTACTTGGTGTAAGTGTGTATCTGTGTTACTGGGTATCAGTGTATGTCTTTGTTTCTTGCTGTCTGTGTATGTCTTTTTTATTTGGTGTAATTGTTTGTCTTTGTTAATTGGTGTCAGTGTATGTCTTTGTTACTTGGTGTAAGTGTGTGTCTGTGTTAGTTGGTGTAAGTGTGTGTCTGTGTTATTGGGTATCAGTGCAGGTCTTTGATACTTGCTGTAAGTGTCTGTCTGTGTTACTGGGTATCAGTGTAGGTCTTTGTTACTTGGTGTCAGTGTACGTCTTTGTTACTTGGTGTAAGTGTTTGTCTTTTTACTTAGTGTCAGTGTATGTCTTTGTTAATTGGTGTAAGTGTGTGTCTGTGTTACTGGGTATCAGTGTATGTCTTTGTGAATAGGTGTAAGTGTGTGTCTGTGTTACTGGGTAACAGTGCCTGTCTTTGTTACTTGGTGTCAGTGTATGTCTTTGTTTCTTGGTGTAAGTGTGTATCTGTGTTACTGGGTATCAGTGTATGTCTTTGTTACTTGGTGTCTGTATATGTCTTTTTTACTTGGTGTAATTGTATGTCTTTGTTACTTGGTGTCAGTGTATGTCTTTGTTACTTGGTGTAAGTGTGTGTCTGTGTTAGCGAGTATCAGTGTATGTCTTTGTTAATTGGTGTCAGTGTATGTCTTTGTTACTTGGTGTAAGGGTGTGTCTGTGTTACTGGGTATCAGTGTATGTCTTTGTTACTTGGTGTCAGTGTGTCTCTTTGTTACTGGGTATCAGTGTATGTCTTTGTTACTTGGTGTCAGTGTATGTCTTTGTTACTTGGTGTAAGTGTATGTCTTTGTTACTTGGTGTCAGTGTATGTCTTTGTTACATGGTATAGGTGTGTGTCTTTGTAACTTGGTGTCAGTGTATGTCTTTGTTACTTTGTGTCAGTGTATGTCTGTGTTAGTTGGTGTAAGTATGTGTCTGTGTTATTGGGTATCAGTGTATGTCTTTGTTACTTGGTGTAAGTGTGTATCTGTGTTACTGGGTATCAGTGTCTGTCTTTGTTACTTGGTGTCTGTGTATGTCTTTGTTACTGGGTGTCAGTACGCGTCTGTGTTACTGGATATAATTGTATGTCTTTGTTACTTGGTGTCAGTGTATGTCTTTGTACTTGGTGTAAGTGGATGTCTTTGTTACTTGGTGTCAGTGTATGTCTGTGTTACTTGGTGTCAGTGTGTGTCTTTGTTACTGGATGTCAGTGTATTTCTTTCTGACTTGGTGTAAGTGTGTGTCCGTGTTACTGGATATCAGTGTCTGTCTCTGTTACTTGGTGTAAGTGTGTGTCTGTGTTACTGGGTATCAGTGTATGTCTTTGTTACTTGGTGTCAGTGTATGTCTTTGTTACTTGCTGTAAGTGTATGTCTGTGTTAGTTGGTGTATGTGTGTGTCTGTGTTATTGGGTATCAGTGTATCTCTTTGTTACATGGTGTAAGTGTGTGTCTGTGTTACTGGGTATCAGTGTATGTCTTTGTTACTTGGTGTCAGTGTCTGTCTGTGTTACTTGGTGTCAGTGTGTGTCTTTGTTACTTGGTGTCAGTGTTTCTCTGTGTTACTGTGTGTCAGTGTGTATCAGTGTTCCTGGGTGTCAGTATATGTCTTTGTTACTTGGTGTCAGTGTATGTCTGTGTTACTTGGTGTAAGTGTGCGTCTGTGTTACTGGGTGTCAGTGTATGTCTTTGTTACTTGGTGTAAGTTTGTGTCTGTGTTACTGGGTATCAGTATATGTCTTTGTTACTTGGTGTCAGTGTGTGTCTTTGTTACTGGGTGTCAGTCTATGTCTTTGTTGCTGGGTGTCAGTGTATGTCTTTGTGACTTGGTGTAAGTGTGTGTCTGTGTTACTGGGTATCAGTGTCTGTCTTTGTTACTTGGTGTAAGTGTGTGTCTGTGTTACTGGGTATCAGTGTCTGTCTTTGTCACGGGGTGTCAGTGTGTGTCTTTGTGACCTGGTGTAAGTGTGTGACTATGTTGCTGGGTATCAGTGTCTGTCTTTGTTACTTGGTGTAAGTGTGTGTCTGTGTTACTGGGTATCAGTGTATGTCTTTGTTACTTGGTGTCAGTGTATGTCTGTGTTACTTGGTGTAAGTGTGTGTCTTTGTTACTTGGTGAAAGTGTATGTCTGTATTACTTGGTGTAAGAGTATGTCTTTGTTACTTGTTGTCAGTGTATGTCTTTGTGACTTGGTGTCAGTGTATGTCTTTGTTACTTGGTGTAAGTGTACGACTTTGTTACTTGGTGTCAGTGTATGTCTTTGATACTTGGTGTAAGTGTGTGTCTGTGTTACTTGGTTTCAGTGTAGGTCTTTGTTACATGGTGTAAGTGTGTGTCTTTCTTACTTGGTGTACGTGCATGTCTTTGTTACTTGGTGTCAGTGTATGTCTGTGTTACTTGGGGTAAGTGTGTGTCTTTGATAGTTGGTGTAAGTGTATGTATTTGTTACGTGGTGTCAGTGTATGTCTGTGTTACTTGGTGTCAGTGTATGTCTGTGTTACCTGGTGTAAGTGTGTGTCTCTGTTACTTGGTGTAAGTGTATGTCTGTGTTATTTGGTGTAAGTGCATGTCTTTGTTACTTGGTGTCAGTGTATGCCTGTGTGACTTGGTGTAAGTTTATGTCTTTGTTACTTGGTGTCAGTGTATGTCTTTGTTACTTGGTGTAAGTGTATGTCTTTGATACTTGGTGTCAGTGTATGTCTTTTTTACTTTGTGTAAGTGTATGTCTTTGTTACAGGGTGTCAGTGTATGTCTTTGTAACTTGTTGTCAGTGTATGTCTTTTTTACTTGGTGTAAGTGTATGTCTTTGTTACTTGGTGTCAGTGTATGCCTTTGTTACTTGGTGTAAGTGTGTGTCTGTGTTACTGGGTATCAGTGTATGTCTTTGTTAATTGGTGTCAGTGCATGTCTTTGTTACTTGATGTAAGTGTGTGTCTGTGTTACTGGTTATCAGTGTATGTCTTTGTTACTTGGTGTCAGTGTGTGTCTGTGTTACTGGATATCAGTGTATGTCTTTGTTACTTGGTGTCAGTGTATGTCTTTCTTACTTGGTGTAAGTGTATGTCTTTTTTACTTTGTGTCAGTGTATGTCTTTATTACTTGGTGTAAGTGTGTGTCTGTGTTACTGGGTATCAGTGTATGTCTTTGTTACTTGGTGTCCGTGTATTTCTTTGTTACTTGGTGTCAGTGTATGTCTTTGTGACTTGGTGTCAGTGTATGTCTTTGTTACTGGGTGTCAGTGCGTGTCTGTGTTGCAGGGTATCAATGTATGTCTTTGTTACTGGGTGTCAGTGTATGTCTTTGCGACTAGGTTTAAGGGTGTCTCTGTGTTACTGGCTATCAGTGTCTGTCTTTGTTACTTTGTGTAAGAGTGTTTCTGTGTTACTGGGTATCAGTGTATGTCTGTGTTACCTGGTGTCAGTGTATGTCTTTGTGACTTGGTGTCAGTGTATGTCTTTGTTACTGGGTGTCACTGTGTGTCTGTGTTACTGGGTATCAGTGTATGTCTTTGTTACTTGGTGTAAGTGTGTGTTTGTGTTACTTAGTATCAGTGTATGTCTTTGTTACTTGGTGTCAGTGTATGGATTTGTGACTTGGTGTCAGTGTATGTCTTTCTTACTGGGTGTCATTGCGTGTCTGTGTTACTGGGTATCAGTGTATGTCGTCGTTACTGGGTATCAATGTGTTTCTTTGTTACCTGGTGTAAGTGGATGTCTTTGTTACTTGGTGTCAGCGTATGTCTGTGTTACTTGGTGTAAGTGTATGTCTTGGTTACTGAGTATCTTTGTATGTCTTTGTTACTTGGTGTAAGTGTGTGTCTGTGTTACTGGGTATCAGTGTATGCCTTTGTTACTTGTTGTCAGTGTATATCTTTGCTACTTGATGTAAGTGTATGTCTTTGTTACTTGATGTCTGTGTGTGTCTGTGTTACTTGGTGTAAGTTTGTGAGAGTGCAACTGGGTATCAGTGTATGTCTTTGTTACTAGGTGTAACTGTGTGTCTGTGTTACTGGGTATCAGTGTATGTCTTTGTTACTTGGTGTAAGTGTATGTCTTTGTTACTTGGTGTCAGTGTATGTCTTTGTTACTGGTGTCAGTGTATGTCTTTGTTACTTGGTGTCAGTGTATGTCTGTGTTAGTTGGTGTAAGTGTGTGTCTGTGTTCCTGGGTATCAGTGTATGTCTTTGTTACTTTGTGTACGTGTGTGTCTGTGTTACTGGGTATCAGAGTATGTCTTTGTTACTTGGTGTCAGTGTATGTCTTTGTTACTTGGTGTAAGTGCATGTCTGTGTTACTTGGTGTAAGTGTATGTCTTTGTTACTTGGTGTCAGTGTATGTCTTTGTTACTTGGTGTAAGTGTATGTCTTTGATACTTGGTGTCAGTGTATGTCTTTGTTACTTGGTGTAAGTGTATGTCTTGGTTACTTGATGTCAGTGTATGTCTTTGATACTTGGTGTAAGTGTGTGTCTGTGTTACTGGGTATCAGTGTCTGTCTTTTTTACTTGGTGTCAGAGTGCGTCTGTGTTGCTGGGTATCAGTTTCTGTCTTTGTTACTTGGTGTCAGTGTAGGTCTGTGTTACTTGGTGTAAGTGTGTGTCTTTCTTACTTGGTGTTAGTGCATGTCTTTGTTACTTGGTGTCAGCGTATGTCTGTGTTACTTGGTGTAAGTGTGTGACTTTGTTAGTTGGTGTAAGTGTATGTCTTTTTTACTTGGTGTCAGTGTATGTCAGTGTTATTTGGTGTAAGTGTATGTCTTTGTTACTTGGTGTCAGTGTATGTCTTTGTTACTTGGTGTAAGTGTGTGTCTGTGTTACTGGGTATCAGTGTATGTCTTTGTTAGTTGGTTTCTGTGCATGTCAGTGATACTTGGTGAAAGTGTGTCTGTGTTACTGTGTATCTAAGTATGCCTTTGTTACTTGGTGTAAGTGTGTGTCTGTGTTACTGGGTATCAGTGTATGTCTTTGTTACTTGGTGAAAGTGTCTGTCTTCGTTACTAGGTGTAAGTGTATGTCTTTGTTACTTGGTGTCAGTGAATGTATTTGTTACTTCGTGTAAGTGTTTGTCTGTGTTACTGGGTATCAGTGTATGTCTTTGTTAATTGGTGTCAGTGCATGTCATTGTTACTTGGTGTCAGTGTATGTCAGTGTTAATTGGTGTAAGTGTGTGTCTGTGTTATTGGGTATCAGTGTATGTCTTCCTTCCTTGGTGTAAGTGTGTGTCTGTGCTACTTGTATGAGTGTATGTCCTTGTTACTTGGTGTCAGTGCATGTCTTTGTTACTTCTTGTAAGTGTTTGTCTTTGTTACTTTGTGTCAGTGTATGTCTTTGTTACTTGGTGTAAGTGTTTGTATGTGTAACTGGGTATCAGTGTATGTCTTTGTTACTTGGTGTAAGTGTGTGTCTGTGTTCCTGGGTATCAGTGTCTGTCTTTGTTACTTGGTGTCAGTGTCTGTCTTTGTTACTGGGTGCCAGTGCGTGTCTGTGTTACTGGGTATCATTGTATGTCTTTGTTACTTGGTGTCTGTGTATGTCTTTGTACTTGGTGTCAGTTTCTGTCTTTGTTACTTGTTGTCAGTGTTTCTCTGTATTACTGGGTGTCAGTGTGTATCTGTGTTCCTGGGTGTCAGTGTATATCTTTGTTACTTGGTGTAAGTGTGTGTCTGTGTTACGGGGTATCAGTGACTGTCTTTGTTACTTGGTGTCAGTGTTTCTCTGTGTTACTGGGTGTCAGTGTGTATCTGTGTTCCTGTGTGTCAGTGTATGTCTTTGTTACTTGGTGTCAGCGTATGTCTGTGTTCGTTGGTGTAAGTGTGTGTCTGTGTTATTGGGTATCAGTGCATGTCTTTGTTACTTGGTGTAAGTGTCTGTCTGTGTTACTGGGTATCAGTGTATGGCTTCGTTACTTGGTGTCAGTGTACGTCTTTGTTACTTGGTGTAAGTGTATGTCTTTGTTACTTTGTGTCAGTGTATGTCTTTGTTACTTGGTGTAAGTGTGTGTCTGTGTTACTGGGTATCATTGTATGTCTTTGTTACTTGGTGTAAGTGTGTGTCTGTGTTACTGGGTATCAGTGCCTGTGTTTGTTACTTGGTGTCAGTGTATGTCTTTGTTACTTGGTGTAAGTGTGTATCTGTGTTACTGGGTATCAGTGTATGTCTTTGTTACTTGGTGTATGTGTATGTCTTTGTTACTTGGTGTAAGTGTGCGTCTGTGTTACTGGGTGTCAGTGTATGTCTTTGTTACATGGTGTAAGTTTGTGTCTGTGTTACTGGGTATCAGTATATGTCTTTGTTACTTGGTGTCAGTGTGTGTCTTTGTTACTGGGTGTCAATCTATGTCTTTGTTGCTGGGTGTCAGTGTATGTCTTTGTGACTTGGTGTAAGTGTGTGTCTGTGTTACTGGGTATCAGTGTCTGTCTTTCTTACTTGGTGTATGTGTGTGTCTGTGTTACTGGGTATCAGGGTCTGTCTTTGTTACGGGGTTTCAGTGTGTGTCTTTGTGACCTGGTGCAAGTGTGTGACTGTGTTGCTGGGTATCAGTTTCTGTCTTTGTTACTTGGTGGAAGTGTGTGTCTGTGTTACTGGGTATCAGTGTATGTCTTTGTTACTTGGTGTCAGTGTATGTCTGTGTTACTTGGTGTAAGTGTGTGTCTTTGTTACTTGGTGAAAGTGTATGTCTGTATTACTTGGTGTAAGTGTATGTCTTTGATACTTGGTGTCAGTGTATGTCTCTGTGACTTGGTGTCAGTGTATGTCTTTGTTACTTGGTGTAAGTGTATGACTTTGTTACTTGGTGTCAGTGTGTGTCTTTGATACTTGGTGTAAGTGTGTGTCTGTGTTACTGGGTATCAGTGTCTGTCTTTGTTACTTGGTGTAAAAGTTTGTCTGTGTTGCTGGGTATCAGTGTTTGTCTCTGTTACTTGGTTTCAGTGTACGTCTGTGTTACATGGTGTAAGTGTGTGTCTTTCTTACTTGGTGTACGTGCATGTCTTTGTTACTTGGTTTCAGTGTATGTCTGTGTTACTTGGTGTAAGTGTGTGTCTTTGTTAGTTGGTGTAAATGTATGTATTTGTTACTTGGTGTCAGTGTATGTCTGTGTTACTTGATGTCAGTGTATGTCTTTGTTACTTGGTGTAAGTGTGTGTCTCTGTTACTTGGTGTAAGAGTATGTCTGTGTTATTTGGTGTAAGTGCATGTCTTTGTTACTTGGTGTCAGTGTATGTCTTTGTGACTTGGTGTAAGTGTATGTCTTTGTTACTTGGTGTCAGTAATTGTCTTTGTTACTTGGTGTAAGTGTATGTCTTTGATACTTGGTGTCAGTGTATGTCTTTGATACTTGGTGTAAGTGTATGTCTTTGATACTTGGTGTCAGTGTATGTCTTTGTTACTTGGTGTAGGTGTGTCTGTGTTGCTGGGTATCAGTGTATGTCTTTGTTACTTGGTGTCAGTGTAGGTCTGTGTTACTTGGTGTAAGTGTGTGTCTTTCTTACTTGGTGTAAGTGCATGTCTTTGTGACTTGGTGTAAGTGTATGTCTTTGTTACTTGGTGTCAGTGTATGTCTTTGTTACTTGGTGTCAGTGTATGTCTTTGTTACTTGGTGTCAGTGTATGTCTTTGTTACTTGGTGTAGGTGTGTGCCTGTGCTACTTGGTGTAAGTGTATGTCTTTGTTACTTGGTGTCAGTGTATGTCTTTGATACTTGGTGTAAGTGTGTTTCTGTGTTACTGGGTATCAGCGTCTGTCTTTGTTACTTGGTGAAAGTGTGTGTCTGTGTCACTGGGTATCAGTGTATGTCCTTGTTACTTTGTGTAAGTGCATGTCTTTGTTACTTGGTGTCAGTGTATGTCTTTGTTACTTGGTGTCAGTGTTTCTCTGTGTTACTGGGAGTCAGTGTGTATCTGTGTTACTGGGTATCAGTGTATGTCTTTGTTACTTGGTGTCAGTGTATGTCTTTGTTACTTGGTGTAAGTGTATGTCTCTGTTACTTGGTGTCAGTGTATGTCTTTGTTACTTGGTGTAAGTGTATGTCTCTGTTACTTGGTGTCAGTGTATGTCTTTGATACTTGGTGTAAGTGTGTGACTGTGTTACTGGGTATCAGAGTATGTCTTTGTTACTTGGTATCAGGGTGCGTCTTTGTTACTGGGTGTCAGTGCATGTCTTTGTTACTGGGTGTCAGTGTATGTCTTTGTGACCTGTTGTAAGTGTGTGTCTGCGTTACTGGGTATCAGTATCTGTCTTTGTTACTTGGTGTAAGTGTATGTCTTTGTTACTTGGTGTCAGTGTATGTCTTTGATACTTGTTGGAAGTGTTTGTCTGTGTTACTGGGTATCAGTGTGTATCTGTGTTCCTGGGTGTCAGTATATGACTTTGTTACTTGGTGTCAGTGTATGTCTGTGCTACTTGGTCTACGTGTGTGTCTTTGTTACTTGGAGTAAGTGTATGACTTTGTTGCTTGGTGTCAGTGTATGTCTTTGATACTTGGTGTAACTGTGTGTCATTGTTACTGGGTATCAGTGTATGTCTTTGTTACTTGGTGTAAGAGTGTGTGTGTGTTGCTGGGTATCAGTGTATGTCTTTGTTACTTGGTGTCAGTGTAGGTCTGTGTTACTTGGTGTAAGTGTCTGCCTTTCTTACTTGGTGTCAGTGCATGTCTTTGTGACTTGGTTTAAGTGTATGTCTTTGTGACTTGGTGTCAGTCTATGACTTTGTTAATTTGTGTAAGTGAATGTCTGTGTTACTGGGAATCAGTGTCTGTCTTTGTTACTTGGTGTAAGAGTGTGTCTGTGTTGCTGGGTATCAGGGTATGTCTTTGTTACTTGGTGTCAGTGTAGGTCTGTGTTACTTGGTGTAAGTTTGTGTCTTTGTTACTTGGTGTCAGTGTATGTCTTTGTTACTTGGTGTAAGTGTATGTCTCTGTTACTTGGTGTCAGTGTATGTCTTTGTTACTTGGTGTCAGTGTATGTCTCTGTTACTTGGTGTCAGTGTATGTCTTTGATACTTGGTGTCAGTGTGTGACTGTGTTACTGGGTATCAGTGTATGTCTTTGTTACTTGGTATCAGGGTGCGTCTTTGTTACTGGGTGTCAGTGCATGTCTTTGTTACTGGGTGTCAGTGTATGTCTTTGTGACCTGGTGAAAGTGTGTGTCTGCGTTACTGGCTATCAGTATCTGTCTTTGTTACTTGGTATCAGGGAGCGTCTTTGTTACTGGGTGTCAGTGCATGTCTTTGTTACTGGGTGTCAGTGTATGTCTTTGTGACCTGGTGTACGTGCGTGTCTGTGTTACTGGGTATCAGTGTATGTCTTTGTTACTTCGAGTAAGTGTTTTTCTGTGTTACTGAGTGTCAGTGTGTATCTGTGTTCCTGGGTGTCAGTGTATGTCTTTGTGACTTTGTGTCAGTGTATGACTGTGTTAGTTGGTGTAAGTGTGTGTCTGTGTTATTGAGTATCAGTGTATGTCTTTGTTACTTGGTGTAAGTGTGTGTCTGTGTTACTGGGTATCAGTGCATGTCTTTGTTACTTGGTGTCAGTGTATGTCTTTGTTACTTGGTGTAAGTGTATGTCTTTGTTACTTTGTGTCAGTGTATGGCTTTGTTACTTGGTATAAGTGTGTGTCTGTGTTACTGGGTATCAGTTTATGTCTTTGTTACTTGGTGTAAGTGTGTGTCTGTGTGACTGGGTATCAGTGTCTGTCTTTTTTACTTGCTGTCAGTGTATGTCTTTGTTACTGGGTGTCAGTGTGCGTCTGTAATACTGGGTATCATTGTATGTCTTTGTTGCTTGGTGTCAGTGTATGTCTTTGTTCTTGGTGTAAGTGGATGTCTCTGTTACTAGGTGTAAGTGTGTGTCTGTTTTACTGGGAATCAGTGTATGTCTTTGTTAATTGGTGTCAGTGTATGTCTTTGTTACTTGTTGTAAGTGTGTGTCTGTGTTACTGGGTATCAGTGTATGTCTTTGTTACTTGGTGTCAGTGTGTGTCTTTGTTACTGGCTGTCAGTGCTTGTCTTTGTTACTGTGTGTCAGTGTATGTCTTTGTGACTTGGTGTAATTGCGTGTCTGTGTTAATGGGTATCAGTGTATGTCTTTGTTACTTCGAGTAAGTGTTTCTCTGTGTTACTGGGTGTCAATGTATGTCTTTGTTACTTGGTGTCAGTGTATGTCTTTGTTACTTGGTGTAAGTCTGTGTCTGTGTTACTGGGTATCAGTGTATGTCTTTGTTACTTGATGTAAGTGTGTGTCTGTGTTACTGGGTATCAGTGTCTGTCTTTTTTACTTGGTGTAAGTGTGTGTCTGTGTTACTGGTTATCAGTGCATGTCTTTGTTACTTGGTTTCATTGTATGTCAGTGTTACTTGGTGTAAGTCTGTGTCTGTGTTACTGGGTATCAGTGTATGTCTTTGTTACTTGGTGCCAGTGTATGTCAAAATACTTCGTGTAAGTGTATGTCTTTGTTACTTGGTGTAATTGTCTGTCTTTGTTACTTGGTGTCATTGTATGTCTGTGTTACTTGGTGTAAGTGTGTGTCTTTGTTACTTGGTGTAAGTGTATGTCTTTGTTACTTGGTGTCAGTATATGTCTTTGTTACTTGGTGTCAGTGTGTGTCTATGTTACTGGGCATCAGTGTATGACTTTGTGACTTGGTATCAGTGTATGTCTTTGTGACTTGGTGTCAGTCTATGTCTTTTTACTGGGTGTAAGTGTGTGACTGCGTTACTGGGTATCAGTGTATGTCTTTGTTACTTGGTGTCAGTGTATGCCAAAATACTTGGTGTAAGTGTATGTCTTTGTTACTTGGTGTAATTGTCTGTCTTTGTTACTTGGTGTCAGTGTATGTCTGTGTTACTTGCTGTAAGTGTGTGTCTTTGTTACTTGGTGTCAGTGTATGTCTGTGTTACTTGGTGTCAGTGTGTTTGTTTGTGTTACTGGGTGTCATTGTGTTTCTGTGTTACTTGATGTAAGTGTGTGTCTGTGTAACTGGGTATCAGTGTCTGTCTTTTTTACTTGGTATCAGTGTATGTCTTTGTTAATTGGTGTAATTGTCTGTCTTTGTTACTTGGTGTCAGTGTATGTCCTTGTTACTTGGTGTAAGTGTGTGTCTTTGTTACTTGGTGTCAGTGTATGTCTTTGTTACTTGGTGTCAGTGTGTGTCTGTGTTACTGGGCATCACTGTATGTCTTTGTGCCTTGGTATCAGTTAATGTCTCTGTGACTTGGTGCCAGTGTATGTCTTTTTTACTGGATGTAACTGTGTGTCTGCGTTACTGGGTATCAGTGTATGTCTTTGTTACCTGGTGTCAGTGTATGTCAAAATAATTGGTGTAAGTGTATGTCTTTATTACTTTGTGTAATTGTCTGTCTTTGTTACTTGGTGTCAGTGTGTGTCTGCGTTACTTGGTGTAATTGTGTGTCTTTGTTACTGGGCATCAGTGTATGCCTTTGTGACTTGGTATCAGTGTATGTCTTTGTTACTTGGTGTCAGTGTATGTCAAAATACTTGGTGTAAGTGTATGTCTTTGTTACTCGGTGTAATTGTCTGTCTTTGTTACTTGGTGTCAGTGTATGTCTGTGTTACTTGGTGTAAGTGTTTGTCTTTGTTACTTGGTGTAAGTGTATGTCTTTGTTACTTGATGTCAGTGTATGTCTTTGTTACTTGGTGTCAGTGTGTGTCTGTGTTACTGGGCATCAGTGTATGTCTTTGTGACTTGGTATCAGTGTATGTCTTTATGACTTGGTGTCAGTGTATGTCTTTTTTACTGGGTGTAAGTGTGTGTCTGCGCTACTGGGTATCAGTGTGTGTCATTGTTACTTGGTGTCAGTGTATGTCAAAATACTTTGTTTAAGTGTATGTCCGTGTTACTTGGTGTAAGTGTTTGTCTTTGTTACTTGGTGTCAGTGTATGTCTTTGTTACTTGGTGTCAGTGTGTGTCTGTGTTACTGGGCATCAGTGTATGTCTTTGTGCCTTGGTATCAGTGTATGTCTCTGTGACTTGGTGCCAGTGTATGTCTTTTTTACTGGATGTAACTGTGTGTCTGCGTTACTGGGTATCAGTGTATGTCTTTGTTACCTGGTGTCAGTGTATGTCAAAATACTTGGTGTAAGTGTATGTCTTTATTACTTGGTGTAATTGTCTGTCTTTGTTACTTGGTGTCAGTGTGTGTCTGTGTTACTTGGTGTAATTGTGTGTCTTTCTTACTGGGCATCAGTGTATGCCTTTGTGACTTGGTATCAGTGTATGTCTTTGCTACTTGGTGTCAGTGTATGTCAAAATACTTGGTGTAAGTGTATGTCTTTGTTACTTGGTGTAATTGTTTGTCTTTGTCACTTGGTGTCAGTGTATGTCTGTGTTACTTGGTGTAAGTGTTTGTCTTTGTTACTTGGTGTAAGTGTATGTCTTTGTTACTTGGTGTCAGAGTATGTCTTTGTTACTTGGTGTCAGTGTGTGTCTGTGTTACTGGGCATCAGTGCATGTCTTTGTGACTTGGTATCAGTGTATGTCTTTGTGACTTGGTGTCAGTGTATGTCTTTTTTACTGGGTGTAAGTGTGTGTCTGCGCTACTGGGTATCAGTGTGTGTCATTGTTACTTGGTGTCAGTGTATGTCAAAATACTTTGTTTAAGTGTATGTCTTTGTGACTTGGTGTAATTGTCTGTCTTTGTTACTTGGTGACAGTGTATGTCTGTGTTACTTGGTGTAAGTGTGTGTCTTTGTTACTGGGCATCAGTGTATGTCTTTGTGACTTGGTATCAGTGTATGTCTTTTTTACTGGGTGTCAGTGTGTGTCTGTGTTACTTGGTGTCAGTGCATGTCTTTGTTACTGGGTGTTAGTGTGTGTTTTGTTGTGGCACTGGGTGTCAGTGTGTGTCTGTGGCACGAGGTGTCAGTATTTAGTTTAGTTTAGAGATCCAGCACACAAACAGGCCCTTTGGCCCACCGAGTCTGTGCCGACCATCAACAACCCATTTATACTAATCCTACACTCATCACGTATTCCTATCACATCCCCACCTATCCCTCTATATTTCCCTCCCACCTCCCTATACTAGGGGCAATATATGATGGCGAATTAACCTATCAACCTGCAAGTCTTTGGCATTTGGGAGGAAACCGGAGCACCGGGACGAAACCCACGCAGACACAGGGAGAACTTGCAAACTCCGCACAGGCAGTACCCAGAATCGAACCCGGGTCCCTGGAGCTGTGAGGCTGCGGTGCTAACCATTGCGCCAATGTGTGTCTTTGTTACTTGGTGTCATTGTATTTCTTTGTTACTTGCTGTCAGTGTATGTCTGTGTTACGTGGTGTGAGTGCATGTCTTTGTTACGTGGTGTCAGTGTATGTCTTTGTTACTTGGTGTAAGTGTGTGTCTGTGTTACTTGGTGTAAGAGTGTGTCTGTGTTACTTGGTATCAGTGTATGTCTTTGTTACTTGGTGTAAGCGTGTGTCTGTGTTACTGGGTAACAGTGTATGTCTTTGTTACTTGGTGTCAGTGTATGTCTGTGTTACTTGTTGTAAGTGTGTGTCTTTGTTACTTGGTGTAATTGTATGTCTTTGTTACTTGGTATCAGTGTATGTCTTTGTGACGTGGTGTCAGTGTATGTATTTGTTACTGGGTGTCAGTGTGTGTCTTTGTGACTTGGTGTCAGTGTATGTCTTTGTTACTTGGTGTAAGTGTGTATCTGTGTTACTGGGTATCAGTGTATGTCTTTGTTACTTGGTGTACGTGTGTGTCTGTGTTACCGGGTATCAGTGTATGACTTTGTGACTTGGTGTCAGTGTCTGTCTTTGTTACTGGGTGACAGTGTGTGTCTTTGTGACTTGGTGTCAGTGTATGTCTTTGTTATTGGTGTAAGTGTGTGTCTATGTTACTGGGTATCAGTGGATGTCTTTGTTACTTGGTGTCAGTGTATGTCAAAACACTTGGTGTAAGTGTATGTCTTTGGTACTTGGTGTAATTGTCTGTCTTTGTTACTTGGTGTCAGTGTTTGTCTGTGTTACTTGGTGTAAGTGTGTGTCTTTGTTACTTGGTGTCAGTGTATGTCTTTGTTACTTGGTGTCAGTGTGTGTCTGTGTTACTGGGCATCAGTGTATGTCTTCTTGACTTGGCATCAGTGTATGTCTTTGTGACTTGTTGTCAGTGTATGTCTTTTTTACTGGGTGTCAGTGTGTGTCTGTGTTACTTGGTGTCAGTGTATGTCTTTGTTACTGTGTATCAGTGTTTCTCTGTGTCACTGGGTGTCAGTGTGTGTTTGTTTGTGTTACTGGGTATCAGTGTATGTCTTTGTGACTTGGTATCAGTGTATGTCTTTGTTGCTGTGTGTCAGTATGTGTCTGTGTTACTTGGTGTCACTGTGTCAGTGTTTCTCTGTGTGACTGGGTGTCAGTGTGTGTTTGTTTGTGTTACTGGGTGTCAGTGACACTAGGTGTCAGTATTTAGTTTAGTTTAGAGATCCAGCACTTAATCAGGCCCTTCGGCTCACCGAGTCTGTGCCGAACATCAACCACCCATTTATACTAATCCTACAATAATCCCGTATTCCTATCACATCCCCACCTATCCCTATATATTTCCCTACCACCTACCTATACTAGGGGCAATTTGTGATGGCCAATTAACCTATCAACCTGCAAGTCTTTGGCATGTGGGAGGAAACCGGAGCACCCGGAGGAAACCCACGCAGACGCAGGGAGAACTTGCAAAAACCGCACAGGCAGTACCCAGAATCGAACCCGGGTCCCTGGAGCTCTGAGCCTCGGTGCTAACCAATGCGCCAATGTACCCCCCACCCCCCCCCCCCCCCCCCCGCAGTGTGTGCCCTTGTTACTTGGTGTCAGTGTGTGTCTGTGTTACTGGGCATCAGTGTATGTCTTTGTGACTTGGTGTCAGTGTATGTCTTTTTTACTTGGTGTCAGTGTGTCTCTGTGTTACAGGGTGTCAGTGTGTGTTTGTTTGTGTTACTGGGTATCAGTGTATGTCTTTGTGACCTGGTATCAGTGAATGTCTTTGTTACCGGGTGTCAGTGTGTGTCTGTGCTCCTTGGTGTAAGTGTGTGTCTTTGTTACTTGGTGTCCGTGTGTGTCCGTGTTACTAGGTGTCAGTGTATGTCTTTGTTACTTGGTGTCAGTGCATGTCTTTGTTACTTGGTGTAATTGTGTGTCTGTGTTACTGGGTATCAGTGTCTGTCTTTGTTACTTGGTGTAAGTATGTGTCTCTGTTACAGGGTATCAGTGCATGTCTTTGTTACTTGGTGTCAGTGTATGTCTGTGTTACTTGGTGTAAGTGTGTGTCTGTGTTACTGGGTATCATGTATGTATTTGTTACTTGGTGTCAGTGTCTGTCAAAATACCTGGTGCAATTGTCTGTCTTTGTTACTTGGTGTAAGTGTATGTCTTTGTTACTTGGTGTCAGTGTATGTCTTTGTTACTTGGGGTCAGTGTGTGCCTATGTTACTAAGTATCAGTGTATGTCTTTGCTACTTGGTGTAAGTGGGTGTCTGTGTTACTGGGTATCAGTGTATGTCTTTGTTACTTGTTGTCAGTGTATGTCTTTGTTTCTTGGTGTAAGTGTGTGTCTGTGTTACTGGGTATCAGTGTATGTCTTTGTTACTTGGTGTCAGTGTGTGCCTTTGTTTCTTGGTGTCATTGTGTGTCTTTGTTACTGGGTGTCAGTGTATATCTTTGTTACTGGGTGTCAGTGTATGTCTTTGTGACTTGGTGTAAGTGTGTGTATGTGTTACTGGGTATCATTGTCTGTCATTGTTACTTGGTGTAAGTGTGTGTCTGTGTTACTGGGTATCAGTGTATGTCTTTGCAACTTGGTGTCAGTGTATGTCTGTGTTACTTGGTGTAAGTGTGCGTCTGTGCAACTGAGTATCTGTGTATGTCTTTGTTACTTGGTGTAAGTGTGTGTCTGTGTTACTGGGTGTCAGTGTATGTCTTTATTACTTGGTGTCAGTGTATGTCTGTGTACTTGGTGTCAGTGTGTGTCTTTATTACTTGGTGTAAGTGTATGTCCTTGTTACTTGGTGTCATTGTGTGTCTTTATTACCTGGTGTAATTGTGTGTCTGTGTTACTGGGCATCAGTGTATGTCTTTGTCACTTGGTGTCAGTGTATGTCTTTGTTACTTGGTGTAAGTGTCTGTCTTTGTTACTTGGTGTCAGTGTATGTCTTTGTTACTTGGTGTAAGTGTGTGTCTGTGTTACTCAGTATCAGTGTATGTCTTGGTTCCTTGTTGTAAGTGTGTGTCTGTGTTACTGGGTATCAGTGTATGTCTTTGTTACTTGCTGTCAGTATATGTCTTTGTTACTTGGTGTAAGTGTGTGTCTGTGCTACTGGGTATCAGTGAATGTCTTTGTTACTTGGTGTCAGTGTATGTCTTTGTTACTGGGTGTCAGTGTACGTTTTTGTTAATGGGTGTCAGTGTATGTCTTTGTAACTTGGTGTCCGTGTGTGTCTGTGTTACTGGGTGTCAGTGTATGTCTTTGTTACTGGGTGTCAGTGTATGCCTTTGTTACTTGGTGTCAGTGTATGTCTTTGTTACTTGGTGTTGGTGTGTTTCTGTGTAACTGAGTATCAGTGTATGTCTTTGTTACTTGGTGTAAGTGTGTGTCTGTGTTACTGGGTATCAGTTTCTGTCTTTGTTACTTGGTGTAAGTGTGTGTCTGTGTTACTGGGTGTCAGTGTATGTCTTTGTTACTTGGTGTCAGTGTATGTCTTTGTACTTGGTGTAAGTGTGTGTCTTTGTTACTTGGTGTCAGTGTATGTTTGTGTTACTTGGTGTAAGTGTATGTCTTTGTTACTTGGTGTCAGTGTATGTTTTTGTTACTTGGTGTAAGTGTATGTCTTTGTTAATTGGTGTCAGTGTATGTCTGTGTTACTTGGTGTAAGTGTGTGTCTTTCTTACTTGGTGTAAGTGCATGTCTTTGTTAATTGGTGTCAGTGTATGTCTGTGTTACTTGGTGTAAGTGTGTGTCTTTGTTAGTTGGTGTACGTTTATGTCTTTGTTACATGGTGTCACTGTGTGTCTGTGTTATTTGCTGTAAGTGTCTGTCTTTGTTACTTGGTGTCAGTGTATGTCTTTGTTACTTGCTGCAAGTGTTTGTCTGTGTTACTGGGCATCAGTGTATTTCTTTGTTACTTGGTGTCAGTGTTTATCTGTGTACTTGGTGTAAGTGTGTGTCTTTGTTACTTGGTGTCAGTGTATGGCTGTGTTACTTGGTGTAAGTGTATGTCTTTGTTACTTGGTGTCAGTGTGTGTCTTTGTTACTTGGTGTAAGTGTGTGTCTGTGTTACCGGGTATCAGTGTATGACTTTGTGACTTGGTGTCAGTGTCTGTCTTTGTTACTGGGTGTCACTGTGTGTCTTTGTGACTTGGTGTCAGTGTATGTCTTTGTTATTGGTGTAAGTGTGTGTCTATGTTCCTGGGTATCAGTGGATGTCTTTGTTACTTGGTGTCAGTGTATGTCAAAACACTTGGTGTAAGTGTATGTCTTTGGTACTTGGTGTAATTGTCTGTCTTTGTTACTTGGTGTCAGTGTTTGTCTGTGTTACTTGGTGTAAGTGTGTGTCTTTGTTACTTGGTGTCAGTGTATGTCTTTGTTACTTGGTGTCAGTGTGTGTCTGTGTTACTGGGCATCAGTGTATGTCTTTGTCACTTGGTGTCAGTGTATGTCTTTGTTACTTGGTGTAAGTGTATGTCTTAGTTACTTGGTGTCAGTGTATGTCTTTGTTACTTGGTGTAAGTGTGTGTCTGTGTTACTCAGTATCAGTGTATGTCTTGGTTCCTTGTTGTAAGTGTGTGTCTGTGTTACTGGGTATTAGTGTATGTCTTTGTTACTTGCTGTCAGTGTATGTCTTTGTTACTTGGTGTAAGTGTGTGTCTGTGCTACTGGGTATCAGTGAATGTCTTTGTTACTTGGTGTCAGTGTATGTCTTTGTTACTGGGTGTCAGTGTACGTTTTTGTTAATGGGTGTCAGTGTATGTCTTTGTAACTTGGTGTCCGTGTGTGTCTGTGTTACTGGGTGTCAGTGTATGTCTTTGTTACTGGGTGTCAGTGTATGCCTTTGTTACTTGGTGTCAGTGTATGTCTTTGTTACTTGGTGTTGGTGTGTTTCTGTGTAACTGAGTATCAGTGTATGTCTTTGTTACTTGGTGTAAGTGTGTGTCTGTGTTACTGGGTATCAGTTTCTGTCTTTGTTACTTGGTGTAAGTGTGTGTCTGTGTTACAGGGTGTCAGTGTATGTTTGTGTTACTTGGTGTAAGTGTATGTCTTTGTTACTTGGTGTCAGTGTATGTTTTTGGTACTTGGTGTAAGTGTATGTCTTTGTTAATTGGTGTCAATGTATGTCTGTGTTACTTGGTGTAAGTATGTGTCTTTCTTACTTGGTGTAAGTGCATGTATTTGTTAATTGGTGTCAGTGTATGTCTGTGTTACTTGGTGTAAGTGTGTGTCTTTGTTAGTTGGTGTACGTTTATGTCTTTGTTACATGGTGTCACTGTGTGTCTTTGTTATTTGCTGTAAGTGTCTGTCTTTGTTACTTGGTGTCAGTGTATGTCTTTGTTACTTGCTGCAAATGTTTGTCTGTGTTACTGGGCATCAGTGTATGTCTTTGTTACTTGGTGTCAGTGTATATCTGTGTACTTGGTGTAAGTGTGTGTCTTTGTTACTTGGTGTCAGTGTATGGCTGTGTTACTTGGTGTAAGTGTATGTCTTTGTTACTTGGTGTCAGTGTGTGTCTTTGTTACTTGGTGTAAGTGTATGTCTTTGTTACTTGGTGTCAGTGTATGTCTCTGTTACTTGGTGTAAGTGTGTGTCTGTGTTACTGGGTATCAGTGTATGTCTTTGTTACTTGGTGTCAGTGTATGTCTTTGTGACTTGGTGACAGTGTATGTCTGTGTTACTTGGTGTAAGTGTGTGTCTGTGCTACTGGGTATCAGTGAATGTCTTTGTTACTTGGTGTCAGTGTATGTCTTTGTTACTGGGTGTCAGTGTACGTTTTTGTTAATGGGTGTCATTGTATGTCTTTGTAACTTGGTGTCCGTGTGTGTCTGTGTTACTGGGTGTCAGTGTATGTCTTTGTTACTTGGTGTCAGTGTATGTCTCTGTTACTTGGTGTAAGTGTGTGTATGTGTTACTGGGTATCAGTGTATGTCTTTGTTACTTGGTGTCTTTGTCTTTCTTTGTTACTTGGTGTAAGTTTGTATCAGTGTTATTGGTTATCAGTGTATGTCTTTGTTACATGGTGTCAGTTTATGTCTTTGTTACTTGGTGTCAGTGCATGCCTGTGTTACTTGGTGTAAGTGTGTGTCTGTGTTACTGAGTATCAGTGTATGTCTTTGTTACTTGGTGTCAGTGTATGACTTTGTTACTTGGTGTAAGTGTATGTCTTTGTGAATTGGTGTCAGTGTATGTCTTTGTTACTTGGTGTAAGTGTGTGTCTGTGTTACTGAGTATCTGTGTATGTCTTTGTTACTTGGTGTAAGTGTGTGTCTGTGATACTGGGTATCAGTGTATGTCTTTGTTACTTGGTGTCAGTGTATGTTTTTGTTAATGTGTGTCAGTGTATGTCTTTGTTACTTGGTGTCCTTGTGAGTCTGTGTTACTGGGTGTCAGTGTATGTCTTTGTTACTGGGTGTCAGTGTATGCCTTTGTTACTTGGTGTCAGTGTATGTCTTTGTTACTTGGTGTAAGTGTGTGTCTGTGTTACTGGGTGTCAGTGTATGCCTTTGTTACTTGGTGTCAGTGTATGTCTTTGTTACTTGGTGTAAGTGTGTGTCTGTGTAACTGAGTATCATTGTATGTCTTTGTTACTTGTTGTAAGTGTGTGTCTGTGTTACTGGGTATCAGTGTATGTCTTTGTTACTTGGTGTCTGTGTATGTCTTTATTACATGGTGTAAGTGTGTTTCTGTGTTACTGGGTATCAGTGTATGTCTTTGTTACTTGGTGTCAGTGTGTGCCTTTGTTACTTGGTGTCATTGTGTGTCTTTGTTACTGGGTGTCACTGTATGTCTTTGTGACTTGGTGTAAGTGTGTGTATGTGTTACTCTGTATCAGTGTCATTCATTGTTACTTGGTGTAAGTGTGTGTCTGTGTTACTGGGTATCAGTGTATGTCTTTGCAACTTGGTGTCAGTATATGTCTGTGTTACTTGGTGTAAGTGTGCGTCTGTGCAACTGAGTGTCTGTGTATGTCTTTGTTACTTGGTGTAAGTGTGTGTCTGTGTTACTGGGTGTCAGTGTATGTCTTTTTTACTTGGTGTCAGTGTATGTCTGTGTACTTGGTGTCAGTGTGTGTCTTTGTTACTTGGTGTCAGTGTATGTCTTTGTTACTTGGTGTAAGTGTATGTCCTTGTTACTTGGTGTCATTGTGTGTCTTTATTACCTGGTGTAATTGTTTGTCTGTGTTACTGGGCATCAGTGTATGTCTTTGTCACTTGGTGTCAGTGTATGTCTTTGTTACTTGGTGTAAGTGTATGTCTTTGTTACTTGGTGTCAGTGTATGTCTTTGTTACTTGGTGTAAGTGTGTGTCTGTGTTACTCAGTATCAGTGTATGTCTTGGTTCCTTGTTGTAAGTGTGTGTCTGTGTTACTGGGTATCAGTGTATGTCTTTGTTACTTGCTGTCAGTGTATGTCTTTGTTACTTGGTGTAAGTGTGTGTCTGTGCTACTGGGTATCAGTGAATGTCTTTGTTACTTGGTGTCAGTGTATGTCTTTGTTACTGGGTGTCAGTGTACGTTTTTGTTAATGGGTGTCAGTGTATGTCTTTGTAACTTGGTGTCCGTGTGTGTCTGTGTTACTGGGTGTCAGTGTATGTCTTTGTTACTGGGTGTCAGTGTATGCCTTTGTTACTTGGTGTCAGTGTATGTCTTTGTTACTTGGTGTTGGTGTGTTTCTGTGTAACTGAGTATCAGTGTATGTCTTTGTTACTTGGTGTAAGTGTGTGTCTGTGTTACTGGGTATCAGTTTCTGTCTTTGTTACTTGGTGTAAGTGTGTGTCTGTGTTACTGGGTGTCAGTGTATGTCTTTGTTACTTGGTGTCAGTGTATGTCTTTGTACTTGGTGTAAGTGTGTGTCTTTGTTACTTGGTGTCAGTGTATGTTTGTGTTACTTGGTGTAAGTGTATGTCTTTGTTACTTGGTGTCAGTGTATGTTTTTGGTACTTGGTGTAAGTGTATGTCTTTGTTAATTGGTGTCAGTGTATGTCTGTGTTACTTGGTGTAAGTGTGTGTCTTTCTTACTTGGTGTAAGTGCATGTCTTTGTTAATTGGTGTCAGTGAATGTCTGTGTTACTTGGTGTAAGTGTGTGTCTTTGTTAGTTGGTGTACGTTTATGTCTTTGTTACATGGTGTCACTGTGTGTCTGTGTTATTTGCTGTAAGTGTCTGTCTTTGTTACTTTGTGTCAGTGTATGTCTTTGTTACTTGCTGCAAGTGTTTGTCTGTGTTACTGGGCATCAGTGTATGTCTTTGTTACTTGATGTCAGTGTATATCTGTGTACTTGGTGTAAGTGTGTGTCTTTGTTACTTGGTGTCAGTGTATGGCTGTGTTACTTGGTGTAAGTGTATGTCTTTGTTACTGGGTGTCAGTGTACGTTTTTGTTAATGGGTGTCAATGTATGGCTTTGTAACTTGGTGTCCGTGTGTGTCTGTGTTACTGGGTGTCAGTGTATGTCTTTGTTACTTGGTGTCAGTGTATGTCTCTGTTACTTGGTGTAAGTGTGTGTATGTGTTACTGGGTATCAGTGTATGTCTTTGTTGCTTGGTGTCTTTGTCTTTCTTTGTTACTTGGTGTAAGTGCGTATCTGTGTTATTGGTTATCAGTGTATGTCTTTGTTACATGGTGTCAGTTTATGTCTGTGTTACTTGGTGTAAGTGTGTGTCTGTGTTACTGAGTATCAGTGTATGTCTTTGTTACTTGGTGTCAGTGTATGTCTTTGTTACTTGGTGTAAGTGTATGTCTTTGGGAATTGGTGTCAGTGTATGTCTTTGTTACTTGGTGTAAGTGTGTGTCTGTGTTACTGAGTATCTGTGTATGACTTTGGTACTTGGTGTAAGTGTGTGTCTGTGTTACTGGGTATCAGTGTATGTCTTTGTTACTTGGTGTCAGTGTATGTCTTTGTTACTTGGTGTCAGTGTATGTTTTTGTTAATGGGTGTCAGTGTATGTCTTTGTTACTTGGTGTCCGTGTGAGTCTGTGTTACTGGGTGTCAGTGTATGTCTTTGTTACTGGGTGTCAGTGTATGCCTTTGTTACTTGGTGTCAGTGTATGTCTTTGTTACTTGGTGTAAGTGTGTGTCTGTGTAACTGAGTATCAGTGTATGTCTTTGTTACTTGTTGTAAGTGTGTGTCTGTGTTACTGGGTATCAGTGTATGTCTTTGTTACTTGGTGTCTGTGTATGTCTTTATTACATGGTGTAAGTGTGTTTCTGTGTTACTGGGTATCAGTGTATGTCTTTGTTACTTGGTGTCAGTGTGTGCCTTTGTTACTTGGTGTCATTGTGTGTCTTTGTTACTGGGTGTCACTGTATGTCTTTGTTACTGGGTGTCAGTGTATGTCTTTGTGACTTGGTGTAAGTGTGTGTATGTGTTACTCTGTATCAGTGTCTGTCATTGTTACTTGGTGTAAGTGTGTGTCTGTGTTACTGGGTATCAGTGTATGTCTTTGCAACTTGGTGTCAGTATATGTCTGTGTTACTTGGTGTAAGTGTGCGTCTGTGCAACTGAGTATCTGTGTATGTCTTTGTTACTTGGTGTAAGTGTGTGTCTGTGTTACTGGGTGTCAGTGTATGTCTTTGTTACTTGGTGTCAGTGTATGTCTGTGTACTTGGTGTCAGTGTGTGTCTTTGTTACTTGGTGTCAGTGTATGTCTTTGTTACTTGGTGTAAGTGTATGTCCTTGTTACTTGGTGTCATTGTGTGTCTTTATTACCTGGTGTAATTGTCTGTCTGTGTTACTGGGCATCAGTGTATGTCTTTGTCACTTGGTGTCAGTGTATGTCTTTGTTACTTGGTGTAAGTGTATGTCTTTGTTACTTGGTGTCAGTGTATGTCTTTGTTACTTGGTGTAAGTGTGTGTCTGTGTTACTCAGTATCAGTGTATGTCTTGGTTCCTTGTTGTAAGTGTGTGTCTGTGTTACTGGGTATCAGTGTATGTCTTTGTTACTTGCTGTCAGTGTATGTCTTTGTTACTTGGTGTAAGTGTGTGTCTGTGCTACTGGGTATCAGTGAATGTCTTTGTTACTTGGTGTCAGTGTCTGTCTTTGTTACTGGGTGTCTGTGTACGTTTTTGTTAATGGGTGTCAGTGTATGTCTTTGTAACTTGGTGTCCGTGTGTGTCTGTGTTACTGGGTGTCAGTGTATGTCTTTGTTACTGGGTGTCAGTGTATGCCTTTGTTACTTGATGTCAGTGTATGTCTTTGTTACTTGGTGTTGGTGTGTTTCTGTGTAACTGAGTATCAGTGTATGTCTTTGTTACTTGGTGTAAGTGTGTGTCTGTTTTACTGGGTATCAGTTTCTGTTTTTGTTACTTGGTGCAAGTGTGTGTCTGTGTTACTGGGTGTCAGTGTATGTCTTTGTTACTTGGTGTCAGTGTATGACCTTGTACTTGGTGTAAGTGTGTGTCTTTGTTACTTGGTGTCAGTGTATGTTTGTGTTACTTGGTGTAAGTGTATGTCTTTGTTACTTGGTGTCAGAGTATGTCTTTGTGACTTGGTGTAAGTGTGTGTATGTGTTACTCTGTATCAGTGTCTGTCATTGTTACTTGGTGTAAGTGTGTGTCTGTGTTACTGGGTATCAGTGTATGTCTTTGTTACTTGGTGTCAGTATATGTCTGTGTTACTTGGAGTAGGTGTGTGGCTGTGTAACTGAGGATCTGCGTATGTCTTTGTTACTTGGTGTAAGTGTGTGTCTGTGTACTTGGTGTCAGTGTGTGCCTTTGTTACTTGGTGTCAGTGTATGTCTGTGTTACTTGGTGTAAGAGTGTGTCCTTGTTACTTGGTGTCATTGTCTGTCTTTGTTACTTGGTGTAATTGTGTGTCTGTGTTACTGCGTGTCAGTGTATGTCTTTGTTACTTGGTGTCAGTGTATGTCTGTGTACTTGGTGTCAGTGTGTGTCTTTGTTACTTGGTGTCAGTGTACGTCTGTGTTACTTGGTGTAAGTGTATGTCCTTGTTACTTGGTGTCATTGTCTGTCTTTGTTACTTGGGTTAAGTGTGTGTCTGTGTTACTGGGTATCAGTGTATGTCTTTGTTACTTGGTGTCAGTGTATGTCTTTGTTACTTGGTGTCAGTGTCTGTCTGTGTTACTTGGTGTAATTGTGTGTCTTTGTTACTGGGTATCAGTGTCTGCCTTTGTTACTTCGTGTCAGTGTATGTCTTTGTTACTTGGTGTAAGTGTATGTCTTTGTTACTTGGTGTCAGTGTATGTCTTTGTTACTTGGTGTTAGTGTGTGTCTGTGTTACTGAGTATCAGTGTATGTCTTGCTTCCTTGGTGCAAGAGTGTGTCTGTGTTTCTGGGTATCAGTGTCCGTCTTTGTTACTTGCTGTCAGTGAATGTCTTTGTTACTTGGTGTCAGTGTATGTCTTTGTTACTGGGTGTCAGTGTACGTTTTTGTTAATGGGTGTCAGTGTCTGTCTTTATTACTTGGTGTCCGTGTGTGTCTCTGTTACTGGGTGTCAGTGTATGTCTTTGTTACTGGGTGTCAGTGTATGCCTTTGTTACTTGGTGTCAGTGTATGTCTGTGTACTTGTTGTAAGTGTGTGTATGTGTTACTGAGTATCAGTGTCTGTCATTGTTACTTGGTGTAAGTGTGTGTCTGTGTTACTGGGTATCAGTGTATGTCTTTGTTACTTGGTGTCAGTGTATGTCTGTGTTACTTGGTGTAATTGTGTGGCTGTGTAACTGAGTATCTATGTATGTCTTTGTTACTTGGTGTAAGTGTGTGTCTGTGTTACTGGGTGTCAGTGTATGTCTTTGTTACTTGGTGTCAGTGTATGTCTGTGTACTTGGTGTCAGTGTGTGTCTTTGTTACCTGGTGTCAGTGTATGTCTGTGTTACTTGGTGTCAGTGTATGTCCTTGTTACTTGGTATCATTGTCTGTCTTTGTTACTTGGTGTAAGTGTGTGTCTGTGTTACTGGGTATCAGTGTATGTCTTTGTTACTTGGTGTCAGTGTATGTCTTTGTTACTTGGTGTCAGTGTCTGGCTGTGTTACTTGGTGTAATTGTGTGTCTGTTTACTGGGTATCAATGTATGCCTTTGTTACTTCGTGTCAGTGTATGTCTTTGTTACTTGGTGTAAGTGTATGTCTTTGTTACTTGGTGTCAGTGTATGTCTTTGTTACTTGGTGTAAGTGTGTGTCTGTGTTACTGAGTATCAGTGTATTTCTTGGTTCCTTGCTGTAAGTGTGTGTCTGTGTTTCTGGGTATCAGTGTATGTCTTTGTTACTTGCTGTCAGTGTATGTCTTTGTTACTTGCTGTCAGTGTATGTCTTTGTTACATGGTGTAAGTGTGTGTCTGTGTTACTGGGTTTCAGTGAATGTCTTTGTTACTTGGTGTCAGTGTATGTCTTTGTTACTGGGTGTCAGTGTACGTTTTTGTTAATGGGTGACAGTGTATGTCTTTGTTACTTGGTGTCCGTGTGTGTCTGTGTTACTGTGTGTCAGTGTGTGTCTTCGTTACTGGGGGTCAGTGTATGCCTTTGTTACTTGGTGTCAGTGTATGTCTTTGTTACTTGTTGTTGGTGTGTTTATGTGTAACTGAGTATCAGTGTATGTCTTTGGTACTTGGTGTAAGTGTGTGTCTGTGTTACTGGGTATCAGTTTCTGTCTTTGTTACTTGATGCAAGAGTGTGTCTGTGTTACTGGGTGTCAGTGTATGTCTTTGTTACTTGGTGTCAGTGTATGTCTGTGTACTTGGTGTAAGTGTGTGTATGTGTCACTGGGTATCAGTGTATGTCTTTGTTACTTGGTGTCAGTGTCTGTCTGTGTTACTTGGTGTAATTGTGTGTCTTTGTTACTGGGTATCAGTGTCTGCCTTTGTTACTTCGTGTCAGTGTATGTCTTTGTTACTTGGTGTAAGTGTATGTCTTTGTTACTTGGTGTCAGTGTATGTCTTTGTTACTTGGTGTTAGTGTGTGTCTGTGTTACTGAGTATCAGTGTATGTCTTGGTTCCTTGGTGCAAGAGTGTGTCTGTGTTTCTGGGTATCAGTGTCCGTCTTTGTTACTTGCTGTCAGTGAATGTCTTTGTTACTTGGTGTCAGTGTATGTCTTTGTTACTGGGTGTCAGTGTACGTTTTTGTTAATGGGTGTCAGTGTCTGTCTTTATTACTTGGTGTCCGTGTGTGTCTCTGTTACTGGGTGTCAGTGTATGTCTTTGTTACTGGGTGTCAGTGTATGCCTTTGTTACTTGGTGTCAGTGTATGTCTGTGTACTTGTTGTAAGTGTGTGTATGTGTTACTGAGTATCAGTGTCTGTCATTGTTACTTGGTGTAAGTGTGTGTCTGTGTTACTGGGTATCAGTGTATGTCTTTGTTACTTGGTGTCAGTGTATGTCTGTGTTACTTGGTGTAATAGTGTGGCTGTGTAACTGAGTATCTATGTATGTCTTTGTTACTTGGTGTAAGTGTGTGTCTGTGTTACTGGGTTTCAGTGAATGTCTTTGTTACTTGGTGTCAGTGTATGTCTTTGTTACTGGGTGTCAGTGTACGTTTTTGTTAATGGGTGACAGTGTATGTCTTTGTTACTTGGTGTCCGTGTGTGTCTGTGTTACTGTGTGTCAGTGTGTGTCTTCGTTACTGGGGGTCAGTGTATGCCTTTGTTACTTGGTGTCAGTGTATGTCTTTGTTACTTGTTGTTGGTGTGTTTATGTGTAACTGAGTATCAGTGTATGTCTTTGGTACTTGGTGTAAGTGTGTGTCTGTGTTACTGGGTATCAGTTTCTGTCTTTGTTACTTGATGCAAGAGTGTGTCTGTGTTACTGGGTGTCAGTGTATGTCTTTGTTACTTGGTGTCAGTGTATGTCTGTGTACTTGGTGTAAGTGTGTGTATGTGTCACTGGGTATCAGTGTATGTCTTTGTTACTTGGTGTCAGTGTATGTCTGTGTTACTTGGTGTAAGTGTGTGTCTGTGTCACTGAGTATCTGTTTATGTCTTTGCTACTTGGTGTAAGTGTGTGTCTGTGTTACTGGGTGTCAGTGTATGTCTTTGTTACTTGGTGTTAGTGTATGTCAGTGTACCTGGTGTCAGTGTGTGTCTTTGTTACTTGGTGTCAGTGTATGTCTGTGTTACTTGGTGTAAGTGTATGTCCTTGTTACTTGGTGTCATTGTCTGTCTTTGTTACTTGGTGTATGTTTGTGTCTGTGTAACTGGGTATCAGTGTATGTCTTCGTTACTTGGTGTCAGTGTATGTCTTTGTTACTTGGTGTCAGTGAATGTCTGTGTTACTTGGTGTAATTGTGTGTCTGTGTTACTGGGTATCAGTGTATGCCTTTGTTACTTCGTGTCATTGTATGTCTTTGTTACTTGATGTAAGTGTATGTCATTGTTACTTGGTGTCAGTGTAAGTCTTTGTTACTTGGTGTAAGTGTGTGTCTGTGTTACTGAGTATCAGTGTATGTCTTGGTTCCTTGGTGTAAGTGTGTGTCTGTGTTTCTGGGTATCAGTATATGTCTTTGTTACTTGCTGTCAGTGTATGTCTTTGTTACTTGCTGTCAGTGTATGCCTTTGTTACTTGGTGTAAGTGTCTGTCTGTGTTACTGGGTATCAGTGAATGTCTTTGTTACTTGGTGTCAGTGTATGTCTTTGTTACTGGGTGTCAGTGTACATTTTTGTTAATGGGTGTCAGTGTATGTCTTTGTTACTTGGTGTCCGTGTGTGTCTGTGTTACTGGGTGTCAGTGTATGTCTTTGTTACTGGGTGTCAGTGTATGCCTTTGTTACTTGGTGTCAGTGTATGTCTTTGTTACTTGGTGTTGGTGTATTTCTGTGTAACTGAGTATCAGTGTATGTCTTTGTTACTTGGTGTAAGGTGTGTCTGTGTTACTGGGTATCAGTTTCTGTCTTTGTTACTTGGTGTAAGTGTGTGTCTGTGTTACTGGATGTCAGTGTATGTCTTTGTTACTTGGTGTCAGTGTATGTTTGTGTACTTGGTGTAAGTGTGTGTCTTTGTTACTTGGTTTCAGTGTATGTTTGTGTTACTTGGTGTAAGTGTATGTTTTTGTTACTTGGTGTCAGTGTATGTTTTTGGTACTTGGTGTAAGTGTATGTCTTTGTTACTTTGTGTCAGTGTATGTCTTTGTTACTTGGTGTCAGTGTATGTCTGTGTTACTTGGTGTAATTGTGTGTCTGTGTTACTGGGTATCAGTGTATGCCTTTGTTACTTCGTGTCATTGTATGTCTTTGTTACTTGGTGTAAGTGTATGTCATTGTTTCTTGGTGTCAGTGTAAGTCTTTGTTACTTGGTGTAAGTGTGTGTCTGTGTTACTGAGTATCAGTGTATGTCTTGGTTCCTTGGTGTAAGTGTGTGTCTGTGTTTCTTGTTATCAGTATATGTCTTTGTTACTCGCTGTCAGTGTATGTCTTTGTTACTTGCTGTCAGAGTATGTCTTTGTTACTTGGTGTAAGTGTATGTCTGTGTTACTGGGTATCAGTGAATGTCTTTGTTACTTGGTGTCAGTGTATGTCTTTGTTACTGGGTGTCAGTGTACATTTTTGTTAATGGGTGTCAGTGTATGTCTTTGTTACTTGGTGTCCGTGTGTGTCTGTGTTACTGGGTGTCAGTGTATGTCTTTGTTACTGGGTGTCAGTGTATGCCTTTGTTACTTGGTGTCAGTGTATGTCTTTGTTACTTGGTGTTGGTGTGTTTCTGTGTAACTGAGTATCAGTGTATGTCTTTGTTACTTGGTGTAAGGGTGTGTCTGTGTTACTGGGTATCAGTTTCTGTCTTTGTTACTTGGTGTAAGTGTGTGTCTGTGTTACTGGGTGTCAGTGTATGTCTTTGTTACTTGGTGTCAGTGTATGTCTGTGTACTTGGTGTAAGTGTGTGTCTTTGTTACTTGGTTTCAGTGTATGTTTGCGTTACTTGGTGTAAGTGTATATTTTTGTTACTTGGTGTCAGTGTATGTTTTTGGTACTTGGTGTAAGTGTATGTCTTTGTTACTTGGTGTCAGTGCATGTCTTTGTTACTTGGTGTAAGTGTGTGTCTTTGTTACTTGGTGTCAGTGTATCTCTCTGTTACTTGGTGTAAGTGTGTGTATATGTTACTGGGTGTCAGTGTATGTCTTTGTTACTTGGTGTCCGTGTGTGTCTGTGTTACTGGGTGTCAGTGTGTGTCTTCGTTACTGGGTGTCAGTGTATGCCTTTGTTACTTGGTGTCAGTGTATGTCTTTGTTACTTGTTGTTGGTGTTTATGTGTAACTGAGTATCAGTGTATGTCTTTGTTACTTGGTGTAAGTGTGTGTCTGTGTTACTGGGTATCAGTTTCTGTCTTTGTTACTTGATGCATGAGTGTCTCTGTGTTACTGGGTGTCAGTGTATGTCTTTGTTACTTGGTGTCAGTGTATGTCTGTGTACTTGGTGTAAGTGTGTGTATGTGTCACTGGGTATCAGTGTCTGTCATTGTTACTTGGTGTAAGTGTGTGTCTGTGTTACTGGGTATCAGTGTATGTCTTTGTTACTTGGTGTCAGTGTATGTCTGTGTTACTTGGTGTAAGTGTGTGTCTGTGTTACTGAGTATCTGTGTATGTCTTTGCTACTTGGTGTAAGTGTGTGTCTGTGTTACTGGGTGTCAGTGTATGTCTTTGTTACTTGGTGTTAGTGTATGTCAGTGTACCTGGTGTCAGTGTGTGTCTTTGTTACTTGGTGTCAGTGTATGTCTGTGTTACTTGGTGTAAGTGTATGTCCTTGTTACTTGGTGTCATTGTCTGTCTTTGTTACTTGGTGTATGTGTGTGTCTGTGTCACTGGGTATCAGTGTATGTCTTCGTTACTTGGTGTCAGTGTATGTCTTTGTTACTTGGTGTCAGTGTATGTCTGTGTTACTTGGTGTAATTGTGTGTCTGTGTTACTGGGTATCAGTGTATGTCTTTGTTACTTCGTGTCATTGTATGTCTTTGTTACTTGCTGTCACTGTATGTCTTTGTTACATGGTGTAAGTGTGTGTCTGTGTTACTGGGTTTCAGTGAATGTCTTTGTTACTTGGTGTCAGTGTATGTCTTTGTTACTGGGTGTCAGTGTACGTTTTTGTTAATGGGTGTCAGTGTATGTCTTTGTTACTTGGTGTCCGTGTGTGTCTGTGTTACTGGGTGTCAGTGTGTGTCTTCGTTACTGGGTGTCAGTGCATGCCTTTGTTACTTGGTGTCAGTGTATGTCTTTGTTACTTGTTGTTGGTGTGTTTATGTGTAACTGAGTATCAGTGTATGTCTTTGGTACTTGGTGTAAGTGTGTGTCTGTGTTACTGGGTATCAGTTTCTGTCTTTGTTACTTGATGCAAGAGTGTGTCTGTGTTACTGGGTGTCAGTGTATGTTTTTGTTACTTTGTGTCAGTGTATGTCTGTGTAACTGAGAATCATTGTATGTCTTTGTTACTTGGTGTAAGGGTGTGTCTGTGTTACTGGGTATCAGTTTCTGTCTTTGTTACTTGGTGTAAGTGTGTGTCTGTGTTACTGGGTGTCAGTGTATGTCTTTGTTACTTGGTGTCAGTGTATGTCTGTGTACTTGGTGTAAGTGTGTGTCTTTGTTACTTGGTTTCAGTGTATGTTTGTGTTACTTGGTGTAAGTGTATGTTTTTGTTACTTGGTGTCAGTGTATGTTTTTGGTACTTGGTGTAAGTGTATGTCTTTGTTACTTGGTGTCAGTGCATGTCTTTGTTACTTGGTGTAAGTGTGTGTCTTTGTTACTTGGTGTCAGTGTATCTCTCTGTTACTTGGTGTAAGTGTGTGTATGTGTTACTGGGTGTCAGTGTATGTCTTTGTTACTTGGTGTCCGTGTGTGTCTGTGTTACTGGGTGTCAGTGTGTGTCTTCGTTACTGGGTGTCAGTGTATGCCTTTGTTACTTGGTGTCAGTGTATGTCTTTGTTACTTGTTGTTGGTGTTTATGTGTAACTGAGTATCAGTGTATGTCTTTGTTACTTGGTGTAAGTGTGTGTCTGTGTTACTGGGTATCAGTTTCTGTCTTTGTTACTTGATGCATGAGTGTGTCTGTGTTACTGGGTGTCAGTGTATGTCTTTGTTACTTGGTGTCAGTGTATGTCTGTGTACTTGGTGTAAGTGTGTGTATGTGTCACTGGGTATCAGTGTCTGTCATTGTTACTTGGTGTAAGTGTGTGTCTGTGTTACTGGGTATCAGTGTATGTCTTTGTTACTTGGTGTCAGTGTATGTCTGTGTTACTTGGTGTAAGTGTGTGTCTGTGTAACTGAGTATCTGTGTATGTCTTTGCTACTTGGTGTAAGTGTGTGTCTGTGTTACTGGGTGTCAGTGTTTGTCTTTGTTACTTGGTGTTAGTGTATGTCAGTGTACCTGGTGTCAGTGTGTGTCTTTGTTACTTGGTGTCAGTGTATGTCTGTGTTACTTGGTGTAAGTGTATGTCCTTGTTACTTGGTGTCATTGTCTGTCTTTGTTACTTGGTGTATGTGTGTGTCTGTGTCACTGGGTATCAGTGTATGTCTTCGTTACTTGGTGTCAGTGTATGTCTTTGTTACTTGGTGTCAGTGTATGTCTGTGTTACTTGGTGTAATTGTGTGTCTGTGTTACTGGGTATCAGTGTATGTCTTTGTTACTTCGTGTCATTGTATGTCTTTGTTACTTGCTGTCAGTGTATGTCTTTGTTACATGGTGTAAGTGTGTGTCTGTGTTACTGGGTTTCAGTGAATGTCTTTGTTACTTGGTGTCAGTGTATGTCTTTGTTACTGGGTGTCAGTGTACGTTTTTGTTAATGGGTATCAGTGTATGACTTTGTTACTTGGTGTCCGTGTGTGTCTGTGTTACTGGGTGTCAGTGTGTGTCTTCGTTACTGGGTGTCAGTGTATGCCTTTGTTACTTGGTGTCAGTGTATGTCTTTGTTACTTGTTGTTGGTGTGTTTATGTGTAACTGAGTATCAGTGTATGTCTTTGGTACTTGGTGTAAGTGTGTGTCTGTGTTACTGGGTATCAGTTTCTGTCTTTGTTACTTGATGCAAGAGTGTGTCTGTGTTACTGGGTGTCAGTGTATGTCTTTGTTACTTGGTGTCAGTGTATGTCTGTGTAATTGGTGTAAGTGTGTGTATGTGTCACTGGGTATCAGTGTATGTCTTTGTTACTTGGTGTCAGTGTTTGTCTGTGTTACTTGGTGTAAGTGTGTGTCTGTGTAACTGAGTATCTGTGTATGTCTTTGCTACTTGGTGTAAGTGTGTGCCTGTGTACCTGGTGTCAGTGTGTGTCTTTGTTACTTGGTGTCAGTGTGTGTCTTTGTTACTTGGTGTAAGTGTGTGTCTGTGTTACCGGGTATCAGTGTATGACTTTGTGACTGGGTATCAGTTTCTGTCTTTGTTACTTGGTGTAAGTGTGTGTCTGTGTGACTGGGTGTCAGTGTATGTCTTTGTTACTTGGTGTCAGTGTATGTCTGTGTACTTGGTGTAAGTGTGTGTCTTTGTTACTTGGTTTCAGTGTATGTTTGTGTTACTTGGTGTAAGTGTATGTTTTTGTTACTTGGTGTCAGTGTATGTTTTTGGTACTTGGTGTAAGTGTATGTCTTTGTTACTTGGTGTCAGTGCATGTCTTTGTTACTTGGTGTAAGTGTGTGTCTTTGTTACTTGGTGTCAGTGTATCTCTCTGTTACTTGGTGTAAGTGTGTGTATGTGTTACTGGGTGTCAGTGTATGTCTTTGTTACTTGGTGTCCGTGTGTGTCTGTGTTACTGGGTGTCAGTGTGTGTCTTCGTTACTGGGTGTCAGTGTATGCCTTTGTTACTTGGTGTCAGTGTATGTCTTTGTTACTTGTTGTTGGTGTTTATGTGTAACTGAGTATCAGTGTATGTCTTTGTTACTTGGTGTAAGTGTGTGTCTGTGTTACTGGGTATCAGTTTCTGTCTTTGTTACTTGATGCATGAGTGTGTCTGTGTTACTGGGTGTCAGTGTATGTCTTTGTTACTTGGTGTCAGTGTATGTCTGTGTACTTGGTGTAAGTGTGTGTATGTGTCACTGGGTATCAGTGTCTGTCATTGTTACTTGGTGTAAGTGTGTGTCTGTGTTACTGGGTATCAGTGTATGTCTTTGTTACTTGGTGTCAGTGTATGTCTGTGTTACTTGGTGTAAGTGTGTGTCTGTGTAACTGAGTATCTGTGTATGTCTTTGCTACTTGGTGTAAGTGTGTGTCTGTGTTACTGGGTGTCAGTGTTTGTCTTTGTTACTTGGTGTTAGTGTATGTCAGTGTACCTGGTGTCAGTGTGTGTCTTTGTTACTTGGTGTCAGTGTATGTCCTTGTTACTTGGTGTCATTGTCTGTCTTTGTTACTTGGTGTATGTGTGTGTCTGTGTCACTGGGTATCAGTGTATGTCTTCGTTACTTGGTGTCAGTGTATGTCTTTGTTACTTGGTGTCAGTGTATGTCTGTGTTACTTGGTGTAATTGTGTGTCTGTGTTACTGGGTATCAGTGTATGTCTTTGTTACTTCGTGTCATTGTATGTCTTTGTTACTTGCTGTCAGTGTATGTCTTTGTTACATGGTGTAAGTGTGTGTCTGTGTTACTGGGTTTCAGTGAATGTCTTTGTTACTTGGTGTCAGTGTATGTCTTTGTTACTGGGTGTCAGTGTACGTTTTTGTTAATGGGTATCAGTGTATGACTTTGTTACTTGGTGTCCGTGTGTGTCTGTGTTACTGGGTGTCAGTGTGTGTCTTCGTTACTGGGTGTCAGTGTATGCCTTTGTTACTTGGTGTCAGTGTATGTCTTTGTTACTTGTTGTTGGTGTGTTTATGTGTAACTGAGTATCAGTGTATGTCTTTGGTACTTGGTGTAAGTGTGTGTCTGTGTTACTGGGTATCAGTTTCTGTCTTTGTTACTTGATGCAAGAGTGTGTCTGTGTTACTGGGTGTCAGTGTATGTCTTTGTTACTTGGTGTCAGTGTATGTCTGTGTAATTGGTGTAAGTGTGTGTATGTGTCACTGGGTATCAGTGTATGTCTTTGTTACTTGGTGTCAGTGTTTGTCTGTGTTACTTGGTGTAAGTGTGTGTCTGTGTAACTGAGTATCTGTGTATGTCTTTGCTACTTGGTGTAAGTGTGTGTCTGTGTTACTGGGTGTCAGTGTATGTCTTTGTTACTTGGTGTTAGTGTATGTCAGTGTACCTGGTGTCAGTGTGTGTCTTTGTTACTTGGTGTCAGTGTATGTCTGTGTTACTTGGTGTAAGTGTATGTCCTTGTTACTTGGTGTCATTGTCTGTCTTTGTTACTTGGTGTATGTGTGTGTCTGTGTAACTGGGTATCAGTGTATGTCTTCGTTACTTGGTGTCAGTGTATGTCTTTGTTACTTGGTGTCAGTGTATGTCTGTGTTACTTGGTGTAATTGTGTGTCTGTGTTACTGGGTATCAGTGTATGCCTTTGTTACTTCGTGTCATTGTATGTCTTTGTTACTTGGTGTAAGTGTATGTCATTGTTACTTGGTGTCAGTGTAAGTCTTTGTTACTTGGTGTAAGTGTGTGTCTGTGTTACTGAGTATCAGTGTATGTCTTGGTTCCTTGGTGTAAGTGTGTGTCTGTGCTTCTGGGTATCACTATGTGTCTTTGTTACTTGCTGTCAGTGTATGTCTTTGTTACTTGCTGTCAGTGTATGTCTTTGTTACTTGGTGTAAGTGTATGTCTGTGTTACTGGGTATCAGTGAATGTCTTTGTTACTTGGTGTCAGTGTATGTCTTTGTTACTGGGTGTCAGTGTACATTTTTGTTAATGGGTGTCAGTGTATGTCTTTGTTACTTGGTGTCCGTGTGTGTCTGTGTTACTGGGTGTCAGTGTATGTCTTTGTTACTGGGTGTCAGTGTATGCCTTTGTTACTTGGTGTCCGTGTGTGTCTGTGTTACTGGGTGTCAGTGTATGTCTTTGTTACTGGGTGTCAGTGTATGCCTTTGTTACTTGGTGTAAGGGTGTGTCTGTGTTACTGGGTATCAGTTTCTGTCTTTGTTACTTGGTGTAAGTGTGTGTCTGTGTTACCGGGTGTCAGTGTATGTCTTTGTTACTTGGTGTCAGTGTATGTCTGTGTACTTGGTGTAAGTGTATGTCTTTGTTACTTGGTTTCAGTGTATGTTTGTGTTACTTGGTGTAAGTGTATGTTTTTGTTACTTGGTGTCAGTGTATGTTTTTGGTACTTGGTGTAAGTGGATGTCTTTGTTACTTGGTGTCAGTGCATGTCTTTGTTACTTGGTGTAAGTGTGTGTCTTTGTTACTTGGTGTCAGTGTATCTCTCTGTTACTTGGTGTAAGTGTGTGTATGTGTTACTGGGTGTCAGTGTATGTCTTTGTTACTTGGTGTCCGTGTGTGTCTGTGTTACTGGGTGTCAGTGTGTGTCTTCGTTACTGGGTGTCAGTGTATGCCTTTGTTACTTGGTGTCAGTGCATGTCTTTGTTACTTGTTGTTGGTGTGTTTATGTGTAACTGAGTATCAGTGTATGTCTTTGTTACTTGGTGTAAGTGTGTGTCTGTGTTACTGGGTGTCAGTGTATGTCTTTGTTACTTGGTGTCAGTGTATGTCTGTGTACTTGGTGTAAGTGTGTGTATGTGTCACTGGGTATCAGTGTCTGTCATTGTTACTTGGTGTAAGTGTGTGTCTGTGTTACTGGGTATCATTGTATGTCTTTGTTACTCGGTGTCAGTGTATGTCTGTGTTACTTGGTGTAAGTGTGTGTCTGTGTAACTGAGTATCTGTGTATGTCTTTGCTACTTGGTGTAAGTGTGTGTCTGTGTCACTGGGTATCAGTGTATGTCTTCGTTACTTGGTGTCAGTGAATGTCTTTGTTACTTGGTGTCAGTGTATGTCTGTGTTACTTGGTGTAATTGTGTGTCTGTGTTACTGGGTATCAGTGTATGCCTTTGTTACTTCGTGTCATTGTATGTCTTTGTTACTGGGTGTCAGTGTACATTTTTGTTAATGGGTGTCAGTGTATGTCTTTGTTACTTGGTGTAAGTGTGTGTCTGTGTTACTGGGTGTCAGTGTATGTCTTTGTTACTGGGTGTCAGTGTATGCCTTTGTTACTTGGTGTCAGTGTATGTCTTTGTTACTTGGTGTTGGTGTGTTTCTGTGTAACTGAGTATCAGTGTATGTCTTTGTTACTTGGTGTAAGTGTGTGTCTGTGTTACTGGGTGTCAGTGTATGTCTTTGTTACTTGGTGTCAGTGTATGTCTGTGTACCTGGTGTAAGTGTGTGCCTTTGTTACTTGGTTTCAGTGTATGTTTGTGTTACTTGGTGTAAGTGTATGTTTTTGTTACTTGGTGTCAGTGTATGTTTTTGGTACTTGGTGTAAGTGTATGTCTTTGTTACTTGGTGTCAGTGCATGTCTTTGTTACTTGGTGTAAGTGTGTGTCTTTGTTACTTGGTGTCAGTGTATCTCTCTGTTACTTGGTGTAAGTGTGTGTATGTGTTACTGGGTATCAGTGTATGTCTTTGTTACTTGGCGTCTTTGTCTTTCTTTGTTACTTGGTGTAAGTGTGTGTCTGTGTTATTGATTATCAGTGTATGTCTTTGTTACTTGGTGTCAGTGTATGTCTTTGTTACTTGGTGTAAATGTATGTCTTTGTTACTTGGTGGAAGTGTATGTCTTTGTTACATGGTGGAAGTGTGTGTCTGTGTTGCTGAGTATCTGTGTATGTCTTTGTTACTTGGTGTCAGTGTGTGTCTGTGTTACTGGGTATCAGTGTATGTCTTTGTTACTTGGTGTCAGTGTATGTCTTTGTTACTTGGTGTAAGTGTGTGTCTGTGTTACTGGGTATCAGTGAATGTCTTTGTTACTTGGTGTCAGTGTATGTCTTTGTTACTGGGTGTCAGTGTATGTTTTTGTTAATGGGTCTTAGTGTATGTCTTTGTTACTTGGTGTATGTGTGTGTCTGTGTTACTGGATGTCAGTGTATGTCTTTGTTACTGGGTGTAAGTGTATGTCTTTGTTACTTGGTGTAAGTGTGTGTCTGTGTAACTGAGTATCAGTGTATGCCTTTGTTACTTGGTGTAAGTGTATGTCTGTGTTACTGGTTATCAGTGTATGTCTTTGTTACTTGGTGTCAGTGTATGTCTTTGTTACTTGGTGTAAGTGTGTGTCTGTGTTACTGGGTATCAGTGAATTTCTTTGTTACTTGGTGTCAGTGTATGTCCTTGTTACTTGGTGTAAGTGTGTGTATGTGTTACTGGGTATCAGTTTCTGTCTTTGTTACTTGGTGTAAGTGTGTGTCTGTGTTACTGGGTGTCAGTGTATGTCTTTGTTTCTTGGTGTCAGTGTATGTCTGTGTACTTGTTGTAAGTGTGTGTATGTGTTACTGGGTATCAGTGTCTGTCATTGTTACTTGGTGTAAGTGTGTGTCTGTGTTACTGGGTATCAGTGTATGTCTTTGTTACTTGGTGTAAGTGTATGTCTGTGTTACTTGGTGTAATTGTGTGGCTGTGTAACTGAGTATCTATGTATGTCTTTGTTACTTGGTGTAAGTGTGTGGCTGTGTTACTGGGTGTCATTGTATGTCTTTGTTACTTGGTGTCAGTGTATGTCTGTGTTACTTGGTGTCAGTGTATGTTTTTGTTACTTGGTGTCATTGTCTGTCTTTGTTACTTGGTGTAAGTGTGTGTCTGTGTTACTGGGTATCAGTGTATGTCTTTGTTACTTGGTGTCAGTGTATGTCTTTGTTACTTGGTGTCAGTGTCTGTCTGTGTTACTTGGTGTAATTGTGTGTCTGTGTTACTGGGTATCAGTGTATGCCTTTGTTACTTCGTGTCAGTGTATGTATTTGTTACTTGGTGTAAGTGTATGTCTTTGTTACTTGGTGTCAGTGTATGTCTTTGTTACTTGGTGTAAGTGTGTGTCTGTGTTACTGAGTCTCAGTGTATGTCTTGGTTCCTTGCTGTCAGTGTGTGTCTGTGTTTCTGGGTATCAGTGTATGTCTTTGAGACTTGCTGTCAGTGTATGTCTTTGTTACATGGTGTAAGTGTGTGTCTGTGTTACTGGGTATCAGTAACTGTCTTTGTTACTTGGTGTCAGTGTATGTCTTTGTTACTGGGTGTCAGTGTACGTTTTTGTTAATGGGTGTCAGTGTATGTCTTTGTTACTTGGTGTCCGTGTGTGTCTGTGTTACTGGGTGTCAGTGTGTGTCTTCGTTACTGGGTGTCAGTGTATGCCTTTGTTACTTGGTGTCAGTGTATGTCTTTGTTACTTGTTGTTGGTGTGTTTATGTGTAACTGAGTATCAGTGTATGTCTTTGTTACTTGGTGTAAGTGTGTGTCTGTGGTGCTGGGTATCAGTTTCTGTCTTTGTTACTTGATGCAAGAGTGTGTCTGTGTTACTGGGTGTCAGTGTATGTCTTTGTTACTTGGTGTCAGAGTATGTCTGTGTACTTGGTGTAAGTGTGTGTATGTGTCACTGGGTATCAGTGTCTGTCATTGTTACTTGGTGTAAGTGTGTGTCTGTGTTACTGGGTATCAGTGTATGTCTTGGTTACTTGGTGTCAGTGTATGTCTGTGTTACTTGGTGTAAGTGTGTGTCTGTGTAACTGAGTATCTGTGTATGTCTTTGCTACTTGGTGTAAGTGTGTGTCTGTGTTACTGGGTGTCAGTGTATGTCTTTGTTACTTGGTGTTAGTGTATGTCAGTGTACCTGGTGTCAGTGTGTGTCTTTGTTACTTGGTGTCAGTGTATGTCTGTGTTACTTGGTGTAAGTGTATGTCCTTGTTACTTGGTGTCATTGTCTGTCTTAGTTACTTGGTGTATGTGTGTGTCTGTGTCACTGGGTATCAGTGTATGTCTTCTTTTGTTGGTGTCAGTGTATGTCTTTATTACTTGGTGTCAGTGTATGTCTGTGTTACTTGGTGTAATTGTGTGTCTGTGTTACTGGGTATCAGTGTATGCCTTTGTTACTTCGTGTCATTGTATGTCTTTGTTACTGGGTGTCAGTGTACATTTTTGTTAATGGGTGTCAGTGTATGTCTTTGTTACTTGGTGTCCGTGTGTGTCTGTGTTACTGGTTGTCAGAGTATGTCTTTGTTACTGGGTGTCAGTGTATGCCTTTGTTACTTGGTGTCAGTGTATGTCTTTGTTACTTGGGGTTGGTGTGTTTCTGTGTAACTGAGTATCAGTGTATGTCTTTGTTACTTGGTGTAAGGGTGTGTCTGTGTTACTGGGTATCAGTTTCTGTCTTTGTTACTTGGTGTAAGTGTGTGTCTGTGTTTCTGGGTGTCATTGTATGTCTTTGTTACTTGGTGTCAGTCTATGTCTGTGTACTTGGTGTAAGTGTGTGTCTTTGTTACTTGGTTTCAGTGTATGTTTGTGTTACTTGGTGTAAGTGTATGTTTTTGTTACTTGGTGTCAGTGTATGTTTTTGGTACTTGGTGTAAGTGTATGTCTTTGTTACTTGGTGTCAGTGCATGTCTTTGTTACTTGGTGTAAGTGTGTGTCTTTGTTACTTGGTGTCAGTGTATCTCTCTGTTACTTGGTGTAAGTGTGTGTATGTGTTACTGGGTGTCAGTGTATGTCTTTGTTACTTGGCGTCTTTGTCTTTCTTTGTTACTTGGTGTAAGTGTGTGTCTGTGTTATTGATTATCAGTGTATGTCTTTGTTACTTGGTGTCAGTGTATGTCTTTGTTACTTGGTGTAAATGTATGTCTTTGTTACTTGGTGTCAGTGTATGTCTTTGTTACTTGGTGTAAGTGTGTGTCTGTGTTGCTGAGTATCTGTGTATGTCTTTGTTACTTGGTGTCAGTGTGTGTCTGTGTTACTGGATATCAGTGTATGTCTTTGTTACTTGGTGTCAGTGTATGACTTTGTTACTTGGTGTAAGTGTGTGTCTGTGTTACTGGGTATCAGTGAATGTCTTTGTTACTTGGTGTCAGTGTATGTCTTTGTTACTGGGTGTCAGTGTATGTTTTTGTTAATGGGTGTTAGTGTATGTCTTTGTTACTTGGTGTATGTGTGTGTCTGTGTTACGGGATGTCAGTGTATGTCTTTGTTACTGGGTGTAAGTGTATGTCTTTGTTATTTGGTGTAAGTGTGTGTCTGTGTAACTGAGTATCATTGTATGCCTTTGTTACTTGGTGTAAGTGTATGTCTGTGTTACTGGTTATCAGTGTATGTCTTTGTTACTTGGTGTCAGTGTATGTCTTTGTTACTTGGTGTAAGTGTGTGTCTGTGTTACTGGGTATCAGTTAATTTCTTTGTTACTTGGTGTCAGTGTATGTCCTTGTTACTTTGTGTAAGTGTGTGTATGTGTTACTGGGTATCAGTTTCTGTCTTTGTTACTTGGTGTAAGTGTGTGTCTGTGTTACTGGGTGTCAGTGTATGTCTTTGTTACTTGGTGTCAGTGTATGTCTGTGTACTTGTTGTAAGTGTGTGTATGTGTTACTGGGTATCAGTGTCTGTCATTGTTACTTGGTGTAAGTGTGTGTCTGTGTTACTGGGTATCAGTGTATGTCTTGGTTACTTGGTGTCAGTGTATGTCTGTGTTACTTGGTGTAAGTGTGTGTCTGTGTAACTGAGTATCTGTGTATGTCTTTGCTACTTGGTGTAAGTGTGTGTCTGTGTTACTGGGTGTCAGTGTATGTCTTTGTTACTTGGTGTTAGTGTATGTCAGTGTACCTGGTGTCAGTGTGTGTCTTTGTTACTTGGTGTCAGTGTATGTCTGTGTTACTTGGTGTAAGTGTATGTCCTTGTTACTTGGTGTCATTGTCTGTCTTAGTTACTTGGTGTATGTGTGTGTCTGTGTCACTGGGTATCAGTGTATGTCTTCTTTTGTTGGTGTCAGTGTATGTCTTTATTACTTGGTGTCAGTGTATGTCTGTGTTACTTGGTGTAATTGTGTGTCTGTGTTACTGGGTATCAGTGTATGCCTTTGTTACTTCGTGTCATTGTATGTCTTTGTTACTGGGTGTCAGTGTACATTTTTGTTAATGGGTGTCAGTGTATGTCTTTGTTACTTGGTGTCCGTGTGTGTCTGTGTTACTGGTTGTCAGAGTATGTCTTTGTTACTGGGTGTCAGTGTATGCCTTTGTTACTTGGTGTCAGTGTATGTCTTTGTTACTTGGGGTTGGTGTGTTTCTGTGTAACTGAGTATCAGTGTATGTCTTTGTTACTTGGTGTAAGGGTGTGTCTGTGTTACTGGGTATCAGTTTCTGTCTTTGTTACTTGGTGTAAGTGTGTGTCTGTGTTTCTGGGTGTCATTGTATGTCTTTGTTACTTGGTGTCAGTCTATGTCTGTGTACTTGGTGTAAGTGTGTGTCTTTGTTACTTGGTTTCAGTGTATGTTTGTGTTACTTGGTGTAAGTGTATGTTTTTGTTACTTGGTGTCAGTGTATGTTTTTGGTACTTGGTGTAAGTGTATGTCTTTGTTACTTGGTGTCAGTGCATGTCTTTGTTACTTGGTGTAAGTGTGTGTCTTTGTTACTTGGTGTCAGTGTATCTCTCTGTTACTTGGTGTAAGTGTGTGTATGTGTTACTGGGTGTCAGTGTATGTCTTTGTTACTTGGCGTCTTTGTCTTTCTTTGTTACTTGGTGTAAGTGTGTGTCTGTGTTATTGATTATCAGTGTATGTCTTTGTTACTTGGTGTCAGTGTATGTCTTTGTTACTTGGTGTAAATGTATGTCTTTGTTACTTGGTGTCAGTGTATGTCTTTGTTACTTGGTGTAAGTGTGTGTCTGTGTTGCTGAGTATCTGTGTATGTCTTTGTTACTTGGTGTCAGTGTGTGTCTGTGTTACTGGATATCAGTGTATGTCTTTGTTACTTGGTGTCAGTGTATGACTTTGTTACTTGGTGTAAGTGTGTGTCTGTGTTACTGGGTATCAGTGAATGTCTTTGTTACTTGGTGTCAGTGTATGTCTTTGTTACTGGGTGTCAGTGTATGTTTTTGTTAATGGGTGTTAGTGTATGTCTTTGTTACTTGGTGTATGTGTGTGTCTGTGTTACGGGATGTCAGTGTATGTCTTTGTTACTGGGTGTAAGTGTATGTCTTTGTTATTTGGTGTAAGTGTGTGTCTGTGTAACTGAGTATCATTGTATGCCTTTGTTACTTGGTGTAAGTGTATGTCTGTGTTACTGGTTATCAGTGTATGTCTTTGTTACTTGGTGTCAGTGTATGTCTTTGTTACTTGGTGTAAGTGTGTGTCTGTGTTACTGGGTATCAGTTAATTTCTTTGTTACTTGGTGTCAGTGTATGTCCTTGTTACTTTGTGTAAGTGTGTGTATGTGTTACTGGGTATCAGTTTCTGTCTTTGTTACTTGGTGTAAGTGTGTGTCTGTGTTACTGGGTGTCAGTGTATGTCTTTGTTACTTGGTGTCAGTGTATGTCTGTGTACTTGTTGTAAGTGTGTGTATGTGTTACTGGGTATCAGTGTCTGTCATTGTTACTTGGTGTAAGTGTGTGTCTGTGTTACTGGGTATCAGTGTATGTCTTTGTTACTTGGTGTAAGTGTATGTCTGTGTTACTTGGTGTAATTGTGTGGCTGTGTAACTGAGTATCTATGTATGTCTTTGTTACTTGGTGTAAGTGTGTGTCTGTGTTACTGGGTGTCAGTGTATGTCTTTGTTACTTGGTGTCAGTGTACGTCTGTGTTACTTGGTGTCAGTGTATGTCCTTGTTACTTGGTGTCATTGTCTGTCTTTGTTACTTGGTGTAAGTGTGTGTCTGTGTTACTGGGTATCAGTGTATGTCTTTGTTACTTGGTGTCAGTGTATGTCTTTGTTACTTGGTGTCAGTGTCTGTCTGTGTTACTGGGTATCAGTGTATGCCTTTGTTACTTCGTGTCATTGTATGTCTTTGTTACTGGGTGTCAGTGTACATTTTTGTTAATGGGTGTCAGTGTATGTCTTTGTTACTTGGTGTCCGTGTGTGTCTGTGTTACTGGTTGTCAGAGTATGTCTTTGTTACTGGGTGTCAGTGTATGCCTTTGTTACTTGGTGTCAGTGTATGTCTTTGTTACTTGGGGTTGGTGTGTTTCTGTGTAACTGAGTATCAGTGTATGTCTTTGTTACTTGGTGTAAGGGTGTGTCTGTGTTACTGGGTATCAGTTTCTGTCTTTGTTACTTGGTGTAAGTGTGTGTCTGTGTTTCTGGGTGTCATTGTATGTCTTTGTTACTTGGTGTCAGTCTATGTCTGTGTACTTGGTGTAAGTGTGTGTCTTTGTTACTTGGTTTCAGTGTATGTTTGTGTTACTTGGTGTAAGTGTATGTTTTTGTTACTTGGTGTCAGTGTATGTTTTTGGTACTTGGTGTAAGTGTATGTCTTTGTTACTTGGTGTCAGTGCATGTCTTTGTTACTTGGTGTAAGTGTGTGTCTTTGTTACTTGGTGTCAGTGTATCTCTCTGTTACTTGGTGTAAGTGTGTGTATGTGTTACTGGGTGTCAGTGTATGTCTTTGTTACTTCGCGTCTTTGTCTTTCTTTGTTACTTGGTGTAAGTGTGTGTCTGTGTTATTGATTATCAGTGTATGTCTTTGTTACTTGGTGTCAGTGTATGTCTTTGTTACTTGGTGTAAATGTATGTCTTTGTTACTTGGTGTCAGTGTATGTCTTTGTTACTTGGTGTAAGTGTGTGTCTGTGTTGCTGAGTATCTGTGTATGTCTTTGTTACTTGGTGTCAGTGTGTGTCTGTGTTACTGGATATCAGTGTATGTCTTTGTTACTTGGTGTCAGTGTATGACTTTGTTACTTGGTGTAAGTGTGTGTCTGTGTTACTGGGTATCAGTGAATGTCTTTGTTACTTGGTGTCAGTGTATGTCTTTGTTACTGGGTGTCAGTGTATGTTTTTGTTAATGGGTGTTAGTGTATGTCTTTGTTACTTGGTGTATGTGTGTGTCTGTGTTACGGGATGTCAGTGTATGTCTTTGTTACTGGGTGTAAGTGTATGTCTTTGTTATTTGGTGTAAGTGTGTGTCTGTGTAACTGAGTATCATTGTATGCCTTTGTTACTTGGTGTAAGTGTATGTCTGTGTTACTGGTTATCAGTGTATGTCTTTGTTACTTGGTGTCAGTGTATGTCTTTGTTACTTGGTGTAAGTGTGTGTCTGTGTTACTGGGTATCAGTTAATTTCTTTGTTACTTGGTGTCAGTGTATGTCCTTGTTACTTTGTGTAAGTGTGTGTATGTGTTACTGGGTATCAGTTTCTGTCTTTGTTACTTGGTGTAAGTGTGTGTCTGTGTTACTGGGTGTCAGTGTATGTCTTTGTTACTTGGTGTCAGTGTATGTCTGTGTACTTGTTGTAAGTGTGTGTATGTGTTACTGGGTATCAGTGTCTGTCATTGTTACTTGGTGTAAGTGTGTGTCTGTGTTACTGGGTATCAGTGTATGTCTTGGTTACTTGGTGTCAGTGTATGTCTGTGTTACTTGGTGTAAGTGTGTGTCTGTGTAACTGAGTATCTGTGTATGTCTTTGCTACTTGGTGTAAGTGTGTGTCTGTGTTACTGGGTGTCAGTGTATGTCTTTGTTACTTGGTGTTAGTGTATGTCAGTGTACCTGGTGTCAGTGTGTGTCTTTGTTACTTGGTGTCAGTGTATGTCTGTGTTACTTGGTGTAAGTGTATGTCCTTGTTACTTGGTGTCATTGTCTGTCTTAGTTACTTGGTGTATGTGTGTGTCTGTGTCACTGGGTATCAGTGTATGTCTTCTTTTGTTGGTGTCAGTGTATGTCTTTATTACTTGGTGTCAGTGTATGTCTGTGTTACTTGGTGTAATTGTGTGTCTGTGTTACTGGGTATCAGTGTATGCCTTTGTTACTTCGTGTCATTGTATGTCTTTGTTACTGGGTGTCAGTGTACATTTTTGTTAATGGGTGTCAGTGTATGTCTTTGTTACTTGGTGTCCGTGTGTGTCTGTGTTACTGGTTGTCAGAGTATGTCTTTGTTACTGGGTGTCAGTGTATGCCTTTGTTACTTGGTGTCAGTGTATGTCTTTGTTACTTGGGGTTGGTGTGTTTCTGTGTAACTGAGTATCAGTGTATGTCTTTGTTACTTGGTGTAAGGGTGTGTCTGTGTTACTGGGTATCAGTTTCTGTCTTTGTTACTTGGTGTAAGTGTGTGTCTGTGTTTCTGGGTGTCATTGTATGTCTTTGTTACTTGGTGTCAGTCTATGTCTGTGTACTTGGTGTAAGTGTGTGTCTTTGTTACTTGGTTTCAGTGTATGTTTGTGTTACTTGGTGTAAGTGTATGTTTTTGTTACTTGGTGTCAGTGTATGTTTTTGGTACTTGGTGTAAGTGTATGTCTTTGTTACTTGGTGTCAGTGCATGTCTTTGTTACTTGGTGTAAGTGTGTGTCTTTGTTACTTGGTGTCAGTGTATCTCTCTGTTACTTGGTGTAAGTGTGTGTATGTGTTACTGGGTGTCAGTGTATGTCTTTGTTACTTGGCGTCTTTGTCTTTCTTTGTTACTTGGTGTAAGTGTGTGTCTGTGTTATTGATTATCAGTGTATGTCTTTGTTACTTGGTGTCAGTGTATGTCTTTGTTACTTGGTGTAAATGTATGTCTTTGTTACTTGGTGTCAGTGTATGTCTTTGTTACTTGGTGTAAGTGTGTGTCTGTGTTGCTGAGTATCTGTGTATGTCTTTGTTACTTGGTGTCAGTGTGTGTCTGTGTTACTGGATATCAGTGTATGTCTTTGTTACTTGGTGTCAGTGTATGACTTTGTTACTTGGTGTAAGTGTGTGTCTGTGTTACTGGGTATCAGTGAATGTCTTTGTTACTTGGTGTCAGTGTATGTCTTTGTTACTGGGTTTCAGTGTATGTTTTTGTTAATGGGTGTTAGTGTATGTCTTTGTTACTTGGTGTATGTGTGTGTCTGTGTTACGGGATGTCAGTGTATGTCTTTGTTACTGGGTGTAAGTGTATGTCTTTGTTATTTGGTGTAAGTGTGTGTCTGTGTAACTGAGTATCATTGTATGCCTTTGTTACTTGGTGTAAGTGTATGTCTGTGTTACTGGTTATCAGTGTATGTCTTTGTTACTTGGTGTCAGTGTATGTCTTTGTTACTTGGTGTAAGTGTGTGTCTGTGTTACTGGGTATCAGTTAATTTCTTTGTTACTTGGTGTCAGTGTATGTCCTTGTTACTTTGTGTAAGTGTGTGTATGTGTTACTGGGTATCAGTTTCTGTCTTTGTTACTTGGTGTAAGTGTGTGTCTGTGTTACTGGGTGTCAGTGTATGTCTGTGTACTTGTTGTAAGTGTGTGTATGTGTTACTGGGTATCAGTGTCTGTCATTGTTACTTGGTGTAAGTGTGTGTCTGTGTTACTGGGTATCAGTGTATGTCTTTGTTACTTGGTGTAAGTGTATGTCTGTGTTACTTGGTGTAATTGTGTGGCTGTGTAACTGAGTATCTATGTATGTCTTTGTTACTTGGTGTAAGTGTGTGTCTGTGTTACTGGGTGTCAGTGTATGTCTTTGTTACTTGGTGTCAGTGTACGTCTGTGTTACTTGGTGTCAGTGTCTGTCTGTGTTACTGGGTATCAGTGTATGCCTTTGTTACTTCGTGTCAGTGTATGTATTTGTTACTTGGTGTAAGTGTATGTCTTTGTTACTTGATGTCAGTGTATGTCTTTGTTACTTGGTGTAAGTGTGTGTCTGTGTTACTGAGTCTCAGTGTATGTCCTGGTTCCTTGCTGTCAGTGTGTGTCATTGTTTCTGGGTATCAGTGTATGTCTTTGTGACTTGCTGTCAGTGTATGTCTTTGTTACATGGTGTAAGTGTGTGTCTGTGTTACTGGGTATCAGTAAATGTCTTTGTTACTTGGTGTCAGTGTATGTCTTTGTTACTGGGTGTCAGTGTACGTTTTTGTTAATGGGTGTCAGTGTATGTCTTTGTTACTTGGTGTCCGTGTGTTTCTGTGTTACTGGGTGTCAGTGTGTGTCTTCGTTACTGGGTGTCAGTGTATGCCTTTGTTACTTGGTGTCAGTGTATGTCTTTGTTACTTGTTGTTGGTGTGTTTATGTGTAACTGAGTATCAGTGTATGTCTTTGGTACTTGGTGTAAGTGTGTGTCTGTGTTACTGGGTATCAGTTTCTGTCTTTGTTACTTGATGCAAGAGTGTGTCTGTGTTACTGGGTGTCAGTGTATGTCTTTGTTACTTGGTGTCAGAGTATGTCTGTGTACTTGGTGTAAGTGTGTGTATGTGTCACTGGGTATTAGTGTCTGTCATTGTTACTTGGTGTAAGTGTGTGTCTGTGTTACTGGGTATCAGTGTATGTCTTGGTTACTTGGTGTCAGTGTATGTCTGTGTTACTTGGTGTAAGTGTGTGTCTGTGTAACTGAGTATCTGTGTATGTCTTTGCTACTTGGTGTAAGTGTGTGTCTGTGTTACTGGGTGTCAGTGTATGTCTTTGTTACTTGGTGTTAGTGTATGTCAGTGTACTTGGTGTCAGTGTGTGTCTTTGTTACTTGGTGTCAGTGTATGTCCGTGTTACTTGGTGGAAGTGTATGTCCTTGTTACTTGGTGTCATTGTCTGTCTTTGTTACTTGGTGTATGTGTGTGTCTGTGTCACTGGGTATCAGTGTATGTCTTCGTTACTTGGTGTCAGTGTATGTCTTTGTTACTTGGTGTCAGTGTATGTCTGTGTTACTTGGTGTAATTGTGTTTCTGTGTTACTGGGTATCAGTGTATGCCTTTGTTACTTCGTGTCATTGTATGTCTTTGTTACTTGGTGTAAGTGTATGTCATTGTTACTTGGTGTCAGTGTATGTCTTTGTTACTTGGTGTAAGTGTCTGTCTGTGTTACTGAGTATCAGTGTATGTCTTGGTTCCTTGGTGTAAGTGTGTGTCTGTGTTTCTGGGTATCAGTATATGTCTTTGTTACTTGCTGTCAGTGTATGTCTTTGTTACTTGGTGTAAGTGTATGTCTGTGTTACTGGGTATCAGTGAATGTCTTTGTTACTTGGTGTCAGTGTATGTCTTTGTTACTGGGTGTCAGTGTACGTTTTTGTTAATGGGTGTCAGTGTATGTCTTTGTTACTTGGTGTCCGTGTGTGTCTGTGTTACTGGGTGTCAGTGTATGTCTTTGTTACTGGGTGTCAGTGTATGCCTTTGTTACTTGGTGTCAGTGTATGTCTTTGTTACTTGGTGTTGGTGTGTTTCTGTGTAACTGAGTATCAGTGTATGTCTTTGTTACTTGGTGTAAGGGTGTGTCTGTGTTACTGGGTGTCAGTGTATGTCTTTGTTACTTGGTGTCAGTGTATGTCTGTGTACTTGTTGTAAGTGTGTGTCTTTGTTACTTGGTTTCAGTGTATGTTTGTGTAACTTGGTGTAAGTGTATGTTTTTGTTACTTGGTGTCAGTGTATGTTTTTGGTACTTGGTGTAAGTGTATGTCTTTGTTACTTGGTGTCAGTGCATGTCTTTGTTACTTGGTGTAAGTGTGTGTCTTTGTTACTTGGTGTCAGTGTATCTCTCTGTTACTTGGTGTAAGTGTGTGTATGTGTTACTGGGTATCAGTGTATGTCTTTGTTACTTGGTGTCTTTGTCTTTCTTTGTTTCTTGGTGTAAGTGTGTGTCTGTGTTATTGATTATCAGTGTATGTCTTTGTTACTTGGTGTCAGTGTATGTCTTTGTTACTTGGTGTAAGTGTATGTCTTTGTTACTTGGTGTCAGTGTATGTCTTTGTTTCTTGGTGTAAGTGTGTGCCTGTGTTGCTGAGTATCTGTGTATGTCTTTGTTACTTGGTGTAAGTGTGTGTCTGTGTTACTGGGTATCAGTGTATGTCTTTGTTACTTGATGTCAGTGTATGTCTTTGTTACTTGGTTTCAGTGTATGTTTGTGTTACTTGGTGTAAGTGTATGTTTTTGTTACTTGGTGTCAGTGTATGTTTTTGGTACTTGGTGTAAGTGTATGTTTTTGTTACTTGGTGTCAGTGCATGTCTTTGTTACTTGGTGTAAGTGTGTGTCTTTGTTACTTGGTGTCAGTGTATCTCTCTGTTACTTGGTGTAAGTGTGTGTATGTGTTACTGGGTATCAGTGCATGTCTTTGTTACTTGGTGTCTTTGTCTTTCTTTGTTACTTGGTGTAAGTGTGTGTCTGTGTTATTGATTATCAGTGTATGTCTTTGTTACTTGGTGTCAGTGTATGTCTTTGTTACTTGGTGTAAGTGTATGTCTTTGTTACTTGGTGTCAGTGTATGTCTTTGTTACTTGGTGTAAGTGTGTGCCTGTGTTGCTGAGTATCTGTGCATGTCTTTGTTACTTGGTGTAAGTGTGTGTCTGTGTTACTGGGTATCAGTGTATGTCTTTGTTACTTGGTGTCAGTGTATGTCTTTGTTACTTGGTGTAAGTGTGTGTCTGTGTTTCTGGGTATCAGTGAATGTCTTTGTTACTTGGTGTCAGTGTATGTCTTTGTTACTGGGTGTCAGTGTATGTTTTTGTTACTTGGTGTCCGTGTGTGTCTGTGTTCCTGGATGTCAGTGTATGTCTTTGTTACTTGGTGTCCGTGTGTGTCTGTGTTCCTGGATGTCAGTGTATGTCTTTGTTACTGGGTGTAAGTGTATGTCTTTGTTACTTGGTGTAAGTGTGTGCCTGTGTAACTGAGTATCAGTGTATGCCTTTGTTACTTGGTGTAAGTGTATGTCTGTGTTACTGGGTATCAGTGTATGTCTTTGTTACTTGGTGTCAGTGTATGTCTTTGTTACTTGGTGTAAGTGTGTGTCTGTGTTACTGGGTATCAGTGAATTTCTTTGCTACTTGGTGTCAGTGTATGTCCTTGTTACTTGGTGCAAGTGTGTGTATGTGTTACTGGGTATCAGTGTATGTCTTTGTTACTTGGTGTTGGTGTGTTTCTGTGTAACTGCGTATCAGTGAATGTCTTTGTTACTTGGTGTAAGTGTGTGTCTGTGTTACTGGGTATCAGTTTCTGTCTTTGTTACTTGGTGTAAGTGTGTGTCTGTGTTACTGGGTGACAGTGTATGTCTTTGTTGCTTGGTGTCAGTGCATGACTGTGTACTTGGTGTAAGTCTGTGTCTTTGTTACTTGGTGTCAGTGTATATTTGTGTTACTTGGTGTAAGTGTATTTCTTTGTTACTTAGTGTCATTGCATGTCTTTGTTACTTGGAGTAAGTGTATGTCTTTGTTACTTGGTGTCAGTGTACGTCTCTGTTACTTGGTGTAAGTGTATGTATGTGTTACTGGGTAACAGTGTATGTCTTTGTAACTTGGTGTCAGTGTCTGTCTGTGTTACTTGGTGTAATTGTGTGTCTGTGTTACTGGGTATCAGTGTATGCCTTTGTTACTTCGTGTCAGTGTATGTCTTTGTAACTTGGTGTAAGTGTATGTCTTTGTTACTTGGTGTCAGTGTATGTCTTTGTTACTTGGTGTAAGTGTGTGTCTGTGTTACTGAGTATCAGTGTATGTCTTGGTTCCTTGCTGTAAGTGTGTGTCTGTGTTTCTGGGTATCAGTGTATGTCTTTGTTACTTGCTGTCAGTGTATGTCTTTGTTACTTGCTGTCAGTGTATGTCTTTGTTACATGGTGTAAGTGTGTGTCTGTGTTACTGGGTATCAGTGAATGTCTTTGTTACTTGGTGTCAGTGTATGTCTTTGTTACTGGGTGTCAGTGTACGTTTTTGTTAATGGGTGTCAGTGTCTGTCTTTGTTACTTGGTGTCCGTGTGTGTCTGTGTTACTGGGTGTCAGTGTATGTCTTTGTTACTTGGTGTCAGTGTATGCCTTTGTTACTTGGTGTCAGTGTATGTCTTTGTTACTTGGTGTTGGTGTGTTTATGTGTAACTGAGTATCAGTGTATGTCTTTGTTACTTGGTGTAAGTGTGTGTCTGTGTTACTTGGTATCAGTTTCTGTCTTTGTTACTTAGTGTAAGTGTGTGTCTGTGTTACTGGGTGTCAGTGTATGTCTTTGTTACTTGGTGTCAGTGTATGTCTGTGTACTTGGTGTAAGTGTGTGTATGTGTTACTGGGTATCAGTGTCTGTCATTGTTACTTGGTGCAAGTGTGTGTCTGTGTTACTGGGTATCAGTGTATGTCTTTGTTACTTGGTGTCAGTGTATGTCTGTGTTACTTGGTGTAAGTGTATGTCTGTGCAACTGAGTATCTGTGTATGTCTTTGCTACTTGGTGTAAGTGTGTGTCTGTGTTACTGGGTGTCAGTGTATGTCTTTGTTACTTGGTGTCAGTGTATGTCAGTGTACTTGGTGTCAGTGTGTGTCTTTGTTACTTGGTGTCAGTGTATTTCTGTGTTACTTGGTGTAAGTGTCTGTCCTTGTTACTTGGTGTCATTGTCTGTCTTTGTTACTTGGTGTAAGTGTGTGTCTGTGTTACTGGGTATCAGTGTATGTCTTCGTTCCTTGGTGTCAGTGTATGTCTTTGTTACTTGGTGTCAATGTATGTCTGTGTTACTTGGTGTAATTGTGTGTCTGTGTTACTGGGTATCAATGTATGCCTTTGTTACTTCGTGTCAGTGTAGTTCTTTGTTACTTGGTGTAAGTGTATGTCTTTGTTACCTGGTGTCAGTGTATGTCTTTGTTACTTGGTGTAAGTGTGTGTCTGTGTTACTGAGTATCAGTGTATGTCTTGGTTCCTTGGTGTAAGTGTGTGTCTGTGTTTCTGGGTATCAGTGCATGTCTTTGTTACTTGCTGTCAGTGTATGTCTTTGTTACTTGCTGTCACTGTATGTCTTTGTTACTTGGTGTAAGTGTATGTCTGTGTTACTGGGTATCAGTGAATGTCTTTGTTACTTGGTGTCAGTGTATGTCTGTGTACTTGGTGTAAGTGTGTGTCTTTGTTACTTGGTGTCAGTGTATATTTGTGTTACTTGGTGTAAGTGTATGTCTTTGTTACTTGGTGTCAGTGCATCTCTTTGTTACTTGGAGTAAGTGTATGTCTTTGTTACTTGGTGTAAGTGTGTGTATGTGTTACTGGGTATCAGTGAATGTCTTTGTTACTTGGTGTCAGTGTATGTCTTTGTTACTGGGTGTCAGTGTACGTTTTTGTTAATGGGTGTCAGTGTCTGTCTTTGTTACTTGGTGTCCGTGTGTGTCTGTGTTACTGGGTGTCAGTGTATGTCTTTGTTACTTGGTGTCAGTGTATGCCTTTGTTACTTGGTGTCAGTGTATGTCTTTGTTACTTGGTGTTGGTGTGTTTATGTGTAACTGAGTATCAGTGTATGTCTTTGTTACTTGGTGTAAGTGTGTGTCTGTGTTACTTGGTATCAGTTTCTGTCTTTGTTACTTAGTGTAAGTGTGTGTCTGTGTTACTGGGTGTCAGTGTATGTCTTTGTTACTTGGTGTCAGTGTATGTCTGTGTACTTGGTGTAAGTGTGTGTATGTGTTACTGGGTATCAGTGTCTGTCATTGTTACTTGGTGCAAGTGTGTGTCTGTGTTACTGGGTATCAGTGTATGTCTTTGTTACTTGGTGTCAGTGTATGTCTGTGTTACTTGGTGTAAGTGTATGTCTGTGCAACTGAGTATCTGTGTATGTCTTTGCTACTTGGTGTAAGTGTGTGTCTGTGTTACTGGGTGTCAGTGTATGTCTTTGTTACTTGGTGTCAGTGTATGTCAGTGTACTTGGTGTCAGTGTGTGTCTTTGTTACTTGGTGTCAGTGTATTTCTGTGTTACTTGGTGTAAGTGTATGTCCTTGTTACTTGGTGTCATTGTCTGTCTTTGTTACTTGGTGTAAGTGTGTGTCTGTGTTACTGGGTATCAGTGTATGTCTTCGTTCCTTGGTGTCAGTGTATGTCTTTGTTACTTGGTGTCAATGTATGTCTGTGTTACTTGGTGTAATTGTGTGTCTGTGTTACTGGGTATCAATGTATGCCTTTGTTACTTCGTGTCAGTGTAGTTCTTTGTTACTTGGTGTAAGTGTATGTCTTTGTTACTTGGTGTCAGTGTATGTCTTTGTTACTTGGCGTAAGTGTGTGTCTGTGTTACTGAGTATCAGTGTATGTCTTGGTTCCTTGGTGTAAGTGTGTGTCTGTGTTTCTGGGTATCAGTGCATGTCTTTGTTACTTGCTGTCAGTGTATGTCTTTGTTACTTGCTGTCAGTGTATGTCTTTGTTACTTGGTGTAAGTGTATGTCTGTGTTACTGGGTATCAGTGAATGTCTTTGTTACTTGGTGTCAGTGCATGTCTGTGTACTTGGTGTAAGTGTGTGTCTTTGTTACTTGGTGTCAGTGTATATTTGTGTTACTTGGTGTAAGTGTATGTCTTTGTTACTTGGTGTCAGTGCATCTCTTTGTTACTTGGAGTAAGTGTATGTCTTTGTTACTTGGTGTCAGTGTATGTCTCTGTTACTTGGTGTAAGTGTGTGTATGTGTTACTGGGTGTCAGTGTATGTCTTTGTAACTTGGTGTCAGTGTCTGTCTGTGTTACTTGGTGTAATTGTGTGTCTGTGTTACTGGGTATCAGTGTATGCCTTTGTTACTTCGTGTCAGTGTATGTCTTTGTTACTTGGTGTAAGTGTATGTCTTTGTTACTTGGTGTCAGTGTATGTCTTTGTTACTTGGTGTAAGTGTGTGTCTGTGCTACTGAGTATCAGTGTATGTCTTGGTTCCTTGCTGTAAGTGTGTGTCTGTGTTTCTGGGTATCAGTGTATGTCTTTGTTACTTGCTGTCAGTGTATGTCTTTGTTACTTGCTGTCAGTGTATGTCTTTGTTACATGGTGTAAGTGTGTGTCTGTGTTACTGGGTATCAGTGAATGACTTTGTTACTTGGTGTCAGTGTATGTCTTTGTTACTGGGTGTCAGTGTACGTTTTTGTTAATGGGTGTCAGTGTCTGTCTTTGTTACTTGGTGTCCGTGTGTGTCTGTGTTACTGGGTGTCAGTGTATGTCTTTGTTACTGGGTGTCAGTGTATGCCTTTGTTACTTGGTGTCAGTGTATGTCTTTGTTACTTGGTGTTGGTGTCTTTATGTGTAACTGAGTATCAGTGTATGTCTTTGTGACCTGGGTTAAGTGTGTGTCTGTGTTACTGGGTATCAGTTTCTGTCTTTGTTACTTGGTGTAAGTGTGTGTCTGTGTTACTGGGTGTCAGTGTATGTCTTTGTTACTTGGTGTCAGTGTATGTCTGTGTACTTGGTGTAAGTGTGTGTATGTGTTACTGGGTATCAGTGTCTGTCATTGTTACTTGGTGTAAGTGTGTGTCTGTGTTACTGGGTATCAGTGTATGTCTTTGTTACTTGGTGTCAGTGTATGTCTGTGTTACTTGGTGTAAGTGTATGTCTGTGCAACTGAGTATCTGTCTATGTCTTTGCTACTTGGTGTAAGTGTGTGTCTGTGTTACTGGGTGTCAGTGTATGTTTTTGTTACTTGGTGTCAGTGTATGTCAGTGTACTTGGTGTCAGTGTGTCTTTGTTACTTGGTGTCAGTGTATGTCAGTGTCCTTGGTGTCAGTGTGTTTCTTTGTTACTTGGTGTCAGTGTATTTCTGTGTTACTTGGTGTAAGTGTATGTCCTTGTTACTTAGTGTCATTGTCCGTCTTTGTTACTTGGTGTAAGTGTGTGTCTGTGTTACTGGGTATCAGTGTATGTCTTCGTTACTTGGTGTCAGTGTATGTCTTTGTTACTTGGTGTCAGTGTATGTCTGTGTTACTTGGTGTAATTGTGTGTCTGTGTTACTGGGTATCAATGTATGCCTTTGTTACTTCGTGTCAGTGTAGCTCTTTGTTACTTGGTGTAAGTGTATGTCTTTGTTACTTGGTGTCAGTGTATGTCTTTGTTACTTGGTGTAAGTGTGTGTCTGTGTTACTGAGTATCAGTGTATGTCTTGGTTCCTTGGTGTAAGTGTGTGTCTGTGTTTCTGGGTATCAGTGCATGTATTTGTTACTTGCTGTCAGTGTATGTCTTTGTTACTTGCTGTCAGTGTATGTCTTTGTTACTTGGTGTAAGTGTATGTCTGTGTCACTGGGTATCAGTGAATGTCTTTGTTACTTGGTGTCAGTGTATGTCTTTGTTACTGGGTGTCAGTGTACGTTTTTGTTAATGTGTGTCAGTGTATGTCTTTGTTACTTGGTGTCCGTGTGTGTCTGTGTACCGGGTGTCAGTGTATGTCTTTGTTACTGGGTGTCAGTGTATGCCTTTGTTACTTGGTGTCAGTGTATGTCTTTGTTACTTGTTGTTGGTGTGTTTATGTGTAACTGAGTATCAGTGTATGTCTTTGTGACCTGGTGTAAGTGTGTGTCTGTGTTACTGGGTATCAGTTTCTGTCTTTGTTACTTGGTTTAAGTGTGTGTCTGTGTTACTGGGTGTCAGTGTATGTCTTAGTTACTTGGTGTCAGTGTATGTCTGTGTACTTGGTGTAAGTGTGTGTATGTGTTACTGGGTATCAGTGGATGTCATTGTTACTTGGTGTAAGTGTGTGTCTGTGTTACTGGGTATCAGTGTATGTCTTTGTTACTTAGTGTCAGTGCATGTCTGTGTTACTTGGTGTAATTGTATGTCTGTGCAACTTAGTATCTGTGTATGTCTTTGCTAGTTGGTGTAAGTGTGTGTCTGTGTTACTGGGTGTCAGTGTATGTCTTTGTTACTTGGTGTCAGTGTATGTCAGTGTACTTGGTGTCAGTGTGTGTCTTTGTTACTTGGTGTCAGTGTATTTCTGTGTTACTTGGTGTAAGTGTATGTCCTTGTTACTTGGTGTCATTGTCTGTCTTTGTTACTTGGTGTAAGTGTGTGTCTGTGTTACTGGGTATCAGTGTATGTCTTCGTTACTTGGTGTCAGTGTATGTCTTTGTTACTTGGTGTCAGTGTATGTCTGTGTTACTTGGTGTAATTGTGTGTCTGTGTTACTGGGTATCAATGTATGCCTTTGTTACTTCGTGTCAGTGTAGTTCTTTGTTACTTGGTGTAAGTGTATGTCTTTGTTACTTGGTGTCAGTGTATGTCTTTGTTACTTGGTGTAAGTGTGTGTCTGTGTTACTGAGTATCAGTGTATGTCTTGGTTCCTTGGTGTAAGTGTGTGTCTGTGTTTCTGGGTATCAGTGCATGTCTTTGTTACTTGCTGTCAGTGTATGTCTTTGTTACTTGCTGTCAGTGTATGTCTTTGTTACTTGGTGTAAGTGTATGTCTGTGTTACTGGGTATCAGTGAATGTCTTTGTTACTTGGTGTCAGTGTATGTCTTTGTTACTGGGTGTCAGTGTACGTTTTTGTTAATGTGTGTCAGTGTATGTCTTTGTTACTTGGTGTCCGTGTGTGTCTGTGTACTGGGTGTCAGTGTATGTCTTTGTTACTGGGTGTCAGTGTATGCCTTTGTTACTTGGTGTCAGTGTATTTCTTTGTTACTTGGTGTAAGTGTGTGTCTGTGTTACTGGGTGTCAGTGTATGTCTTTGTTACTTGGTGTCAGTGTATGTCTGTGTACTTGGTGTAATTATGTGTCTTTGTTACTTGGTTTCAGTGTATGTTTGTGTTACTTGGTGTAAGTGTATGTCTTTGTTACTTGGTGTCAGTGTATGTTTTTGGTACTTGGTGTAAGTGTATGTCTTTGTTACTTGGTGTCAGTGCATGTCTTTGTTACTTGGTGTAAGTGTATGTCTTTGTTACTTGGTGTCAGTGTATCTCTCTGTTACTTGGTGTAATTCTGTGTATGTGTTACTGGGTATCAGTGTATGTCTTTGTTACTTGGTGTCTTTGTCTTTCTTTGTTACTTGGTGTAAGTGTGTGTCTGTGTTATTGATTATCAGTGTATGTCTTTGTTACAAGGTGTCAGTGTATGTCTTTGTTACTTGGTGTCAGTGTATGACTGTGTTACTTGGTGTAAGTGTGTGTCTGTGTTACTGGGTATCAGTGTATGTCTTTGTTACTTGGTGTCAGTGTATGTCTTTGTGACTTGGTGTAAGTGTATGTCTTTGTTACTTGGTGTCAGTGTATGTCTTTGTTACTTGGTGTAAGTGTGTGTCTTTGTTACTGAGTATCTGTGTATGTCTTTGTTACTTGGTGTAAGTGTGTGTCTGTGTTACTGGGTATCAGTGTATGTCTTTGTTACTTGCTGTCAGTGTATGTCTTAGTTACTTGGTGTTCGTGTGTGTCTGTGTTACTGGGTTTCAGTGAATGTCTTTGTCACTTGGTGTCAGTGTATGTCTTTGTTACTGGGTGTCAGTGTATGTTTTTGTTACTTGGTGTCAGTGTATGTCTTTTTTACTTGGTGTCCGTGTGTGTCTGTGTTACTGGATGTCAGTGTATGTCTTTGTTACTGGGTGTCAGTGTATGCCTTTGTTACTTGGTGTCAGTGCATGTCTTTGTTACTTGGTGTAAGTGTGTGTCTGTGTTACTGAGTTTCTGTGTAATTCTTTGTTACTTGGTTTCAGTGTATGTCCTTGTTACTTGGTGTATGTGTGTGTCTGTGTTACTGGGTATCAGTGTATGTCTTAGTTACTCGGTGTCAGTGTGTGCCTTTGTTACTTGGTGTCATTGCGTGTCTTTGTTACTGGGTGTCAGTGTATGCCTTTGTTACTGGGTGTCAGTGTATGTCTTTGTGACTTGCTGTAAGTGTGTGTATGTGTTACTGGGTATCAGTGTCTGTCTTTGTTACTTGGTGTCAGTGTATGTCTGTGTTACTTGGTGTAAGTGTGTGTCTTTTATACTTGGTGTCAGTGTCTATCTGTGTTACTTGGTGTAAGTGTGTGTCTTTGTTACTTGGTGTCATTGTATGTCTTTGTTACTTGGTGTCAGTGTGTGCCTGTGTTACTTGGTGTAAGTGTGTGTCTGTGTTACTTGGTGTAAGTGTGTGTCTGTGTTACTGGGTATCAGTGAATGTCTTTGTTACTTGGTGTCAGTGTATGTCTTTGTTACTGGGTGTCAGTGTATATTTTTGTTAATGGGTTTCAGTGTATGTCTTTGTTACTTGGTGTCCGTGTGTGTCTGTTACTGGATGTCAGTGTATGTCTTTGTTACTTGGTGTCAGTGTATGCCTTTGTTACTTGGTGTCAGTGTATGTCTTTGTTACTTGGTGTAAGTGTGTGTCTGTGTAACTGAGTATCAGTGTATGCCTTTGTTACTTGGTGTAAGTGTATGTCTGTGTTACTGGGTATCAGTGTATGTCTTTGTTACTTGGTGTCAGTGTATGTCTTTGTTACTTGATGTAAGTGTGTGTCTGTGTTACTGGGTATCAGTGTATGTCTTTGTTACTTGGTGTTGGTGTGTTTCTGTGTAACTGAGTATCAGTGTATGTCTTTGTTACTTGGTGTAAGTGTGTGTCTGTGTTACTGGGTATCAGTTTCTGCCTTTGTTACTTGGTGTCCGTGTGTGTCTGTGTTACTGGGTGTCAGTGTATGTCTTTGTTACTTGGTGTCAGTGTATGTCTTTGTTACTTGGTGTAAGTCTATGTCTTTGTTACTTGGTGTCAGTGTATGTCTTTGTTACTTGGTGTCAGTGTATGTTTTTGGTACTTGGTGTAAGTGTATGTCTTTGTTACTTGGTGTCAGTGCATGTCTTTGTTACTTGGTGTAAGTGTGTGTATGTGTTACTGGGTATCAGTGTATGTCTTTGTTACTTGGTGTCTTTGCCTTTCTTTGTTACTTGGGGTAAGTGTCTCTCTGTGTTCTTGGTTATCAGTGTATGTCTTTGTTACATGGTGTCAGTGTATGTCTTTGTTACTTGGTGTAATTGTATGTCTGTGTTACTTGGTGTACATGTGTGTCTGTGTTACTGGGTATCAGTGTATGTATTTGTTACTTGGTGTCAGTGTATGTCTTTGTTACTTGGTGTAAGTGTATGTTTTTGTTACTTGGTGTCAGTGTATGTCTTTGTTACTTGGTGTAAGTGTGTGTCTGTATTACTGAGTATCTGTGTAATTCTTTGTTACTTGGTGTCAGTGGATGTCCTTGTTACTTGGTGGAAGTGAGTGTCTGTGTTACTGGGTATCAGTGTATGTCTTAGTGACTCGGTGTCAGTGTGTGCCTTTGTTACTTGGTGTCATTGTGTGTCTTTGTTACTGGGTGTCAGTGTTGCCTTTGTTACTGGGTGTCAGTGTATGTCTTTGTGACTTGGTGTAAGTGTGTGTATGTGTTACTGGGTATCAGTGTCTGTCATTGTTACTTGTTGTAAGTGTGTGTCTGTGTTACTGGGTATCAGTGTATGTCTTTGTTACTTGGTGTCAGTGTATGTCTGTGTTACTTGGTGTAAGTGTGTGTCTTTTTTACTTGGTGTCAGTGTATGTCAGTGTTACTTGGTGTAAGTGTGTGTCTGTGTTACTGGGTATCAGTGTATGTCTTTGTTGCTTGGTGTCAGTGCATGTCTGTGTTACTGGGTGTCAGTGCATGTCTTTGTTACTTGGTGTCAGTGTCTATCTGTGTTACTTGGTGTAAGTGTGTGTCTTTGTTACTTGGTGTAATTGTATATCTTTGTTGCTTGGTGTCAGTGTGTGTCTGTGTTACTTGGTGTAAGTGTGTGTCTGTGTTACTGGGTATCATTGAATGTCTTTGTTACTTGGTGTCAGTGTATGTCTTTGTTACTTGGTGTCCGTGTGTGTCTGTGTTACTGGATGTCAGTGTATGCCTTTGTTACTTGGTGTAAGTGTATGTCTGTGTTACTGGGTATCAGAGTATGTCTTTGTTACTTGGTGTCAGTGTATGTCTTTGTTACTTGGTGTAAGTGTGTGTCTGTGTTACTGGGTATCAGTGAATTTCTTTGTTACTTGGTGTCAGTGTATGTCCTTGTTACTTGGTGTAAGTGTGTGTATGTGTTACTGGGTATCAGTGTATGTATTTGTTACTTGGTGTTGGTGTGTTTCTGTGTAACTGAGTGTCAGTGTATGTCTTTGTTACTTGGTGTAAGTGTGTGTCTGTGTTACTGGGTATCAGTTTCTGCCTTTGTTACTTGGTGTAAGTGTGTGTCTGTGTTACTGGGTTTCAGTGTATGTCTTTGTTACTTGGTGTCAGTGCATGTCTGTGTACTTGGTGTAAGTGTGTGTCTTTGTTACTTGGTGTCAGTGTATGTTTGTGTTACTTGGTGTAAGTGTATGTCTTTGTAACTTGGTGTCAGTGTCTGTCTTTGTTACTTGGTGAAAGTGTATGTCTTTGTTACTTGGTGTCAGTGCATGTTTTTGTTACTTGGTGTAAGTGTATGTCTTTGTTACTTGGTGTCAGTGTATCTCTCTGTTACTTGGTGTAAGTGTGTGTATGTGTTACTGGGTATCAGTGTATGTCTTTGTTACTTGGTGTCTTTGTCTTTCTTTGTTACTTCGGGTAAGTGTGTCTCTGTGTTATTGGTTATCAGTGTATGTCTTTGTTACATGGTGTCAGTGTATGTCTTTGTTACTTGGTGTCAGTGTATGTCTGTGTTACTTGGTGTACGTGTGTGTCTGTGTTACTGGGTATCAGTGTATGTATTTGTTACTTGGTGTCAATGTATGTCTTTGTTACTTGGTGTAAGTGCATGTCTGTGTTACTGATTATCTGTGTAATTCTTTGTTACTTGGTGTCAGTGTATGTCCTTGTTACTTGGTGTAAGTGTGTCTCTGTGTTACTGGGTATCAGTGTATGTCTTAGTTACTCGGTGTCAGTGTGTGCCTTTGTTACTTGGTGTCATTGTGTGTCTTTGTTACTGGGTGTCAGTGTATGCCTTTGTTACTGGGTGTCAGTGTATGTCTGTGTTACTGGGTGTCAGTGCATGTCTTTGTTACTTGGTGTCAGTGTCTATCTGTGTTACTTGGTGTAAGTGTGTGTCTTTGTTACTTGGTGTAATTGTATGTCTGTGTTACTTGGTGTCAGTGCGTGCCTGTGTTACTTGGTGTAAGTGTGTGTCTGTGTTACTTGGTGTAAGTGTGTGTCTGTGTTACTGGGTATCAGTGAATGTCTTTGTTACTTGGTGTCAGTGTATGTCTTTGTTACTGGGTGTCAGTGTATATTTTTGTTAATGGGTGTCAGTGTATGTCTTTGTTACTTGGTGTCCGTGTGTGTCTGTGTTACTGGATGTCAGTGTATGTCTTTGTTACTGGGTGTCAGTGTATGCCTTTGTTACTTGGTGTCAGTGTATGTCTTTGTTACTTGGTGTAAGTGTGTGTCTGTGTAACTGAGTATCAGTGTATGCCTTTGTTACTTGGTGTAAGTGTATGTCTGTGTTACTGGGTATCAGTGTCTGTCTTTGTTACTTTGTGTCAGTGTATGTCTTTGTTACTTGGTGTAAGTGTGTGTCTGTGTTACTGGGTATCAGGTAATTTCTTTGTTACTTGGTGTCAGTGTATGTCCTTGTTACTTGGTGTAAGTCTGTGTATGTGTTACTGTGTATCAGTGTATGTCTTTGTTACTTGGTGTAAGTGTGTGTCTGTGTTACTGGGTATCAGTTTCTGCCTTTGTTACTTGGTGTAAGTGTGTGTCTGTGTTACTGGGTGTCAGTGTATGTCTTTGTTACTTGGTGTCAGTGCATGTCTGTGTACTTGGTGTAAGTGTGTGTCTTTGTTACTTGGTGTCAGTGTATGTTTGTGTTACTTGGTGTAAGTGTATGTCTTTGTTACTTGGTGTCAGTGTCTGTCTTTGTTACTTGGTGTAAGTGTATGTCTTTGTTACTTGATGTCAGTGCATGTTTTTGTTACTTGGTGTAAGTGTATGTCTTTGTTACTTGGTGACAGTGTATCTCTCTGTTACTTGGTGTAAGTGTGTGTATGTGTTACTGGGTATCAGTGTATGTCTTTGTTACTTGGTGTCTTTGTCTTTCTTTGTTACTTCGGGTAAGTGTGTCTCTGTGTTATTGGTTATCAGTGTATGTCTTTGTTACATGGTGTCAGTGTATGTCTTTGTTACTTGGTGTCAGTGTCTGTCTGTGTTACTTGGTGTACGTGTGTGTCTGTGTTACTGGGTATCAGTGTATGTATTTGTTACTTGGTGTCAGTGTATGTCTTTGTTACTTGGTGTAAGTGTATGTCTTTGATACTTGGTGTCAGTGTATGTCTTTGTTACTTGGTGTAAGTGCATGTCTGTGTTACTGAATATCTGTGTAATTCTTTGTTACTTGGTGTCAGTGTATGTCCTTGTTACTTGGTGTAAGTGTGTCTCTGTGTTACTGGGTATCAGTGTATGTCTTAGTTACTCGGTGTCAGTGTGTGCCTTTGTTACTTGGTGTCATTGTGTGTCTTTGTTACTGGGTGTCAGTGTATGCCTTTGTTACTGGGTGTCAGTGTATGTCTGTGTTACTGGGTGTCAGTGCATGTCTTTGTTACTTGGTGTCAGTGTCTATCTGTGTTACTTGGTGTAAGTGTGTGTCTTTGTTACTTGGTGTAATTGTATGGCTGTGTTACTTGGTGTCAGTGCGTGCCTGTGTTACTTGGTGTAAGTGTGTGTCTGTGTTACTTGGTGTAAGTGTGTGTCTGTGTTACTGGGTATCAGTGAATGTCTTTGTTACTTGGTGTCAGTGTATGTCTTTGTTACTGGGTGTCAGTGTATATTTTTGTTAATGGGTGTCAGTGTATGTCTTTGTTACTTGGTGTCCGTGTGTGTCTGTGTTACTGGATGTCAGTGTATGTCTTTGTTACTGGGTGTCAGTGTATGCCTTTGTTACTTGGTGTCAGTGTATGTCTTTGTTACTTGGTGTAAGTGTGTGTCTGTGTAACTGAGTATCAGTGTATGCCTTTGTTACTTGGTGTAAGTGTATGTCTGTGTTACTGGGTATCAGTGTCTGTCTTTGTTACTTTGTGTCAGTGTATGTCTTTGTTACTTGGTGTAAGTGTGTGTCTGTGTTACTGGGTATCAGTTAATTTCTTTGTTACTTGGTGTCAGTGTATGTCCTTGTTACTTGGTGTAAGTGTGTGTATGTGTTACTGTGTATCAGTGTATGTCTTTGTTACTTGGTGTTGGTGTGTTTCTATGTAACTGAGTATCAGTGTATGTCTTTGTTACTTGGTGTAAGTGTGTGTCTGTGTTACTGGGTATCAGTTTCTGCCTTTGTTACTTGGTGTAACTGTGTGTCTGTGTTACTGGGTGTCAGTGTATGTCTTTGTTACTTGGTGTCAGTGCATGTCTGTGTACTTGGTGTAAGTGTGTGTCTTTGTTACTTGGTGTCAGTGTATGTTTGTGTTACTTGGTGTAAGTGTATGTCTTTGTTACTTGGTGTCAGTGTATGTTTTTGGTACTTGGTGTAAGTGTATGTCTTTGTTACTTGGTGTCAGTGCATGTTTTTGTTACTTGGTGTAAGTGTATGTCTTTGTTACTTGGTGTCAGTGTATCTCTCTGATACTTGGTGTAAGTGTGTGTATGTGTTACTGGGTATCAGTGTATGTCTTTGTTACTTGGTGTCTTTGTCTTTCTTTGTTACTTGGGGTAAGTGTGTCTCTGTGTTATTGGTTATCAGTGTATGTCTTTGTTACATGGTGTCAGTGTATGTCTTTGTTACTTGGTGTCAGTGTATGTCTGTGTTACTTGGTGTACGTGTGTGTCTGTGTTACTGGGTATCAGTGTATTTATTTGTTACTTGGTGTCAGTGTATGTCTTTGTTACTTGGTGTAAGTGTATGTCTTTGTTACTTGGTGTCAGTGTATGTCTTTGTTACTTGGTGTAAGTGAGTGTCTGTGTTACTGAGTATCTGTGTAGTTCTTTGTTACTTGGTGTCAGTGTATGTCCTTGTTACTTGGTGTAAGTGTGTGTCTGTGTTACTGGGTATCAGTGTAAGTCTTAGTTACTCGGTGTCAGTGTGTGCCTTTGTTACTTGGTGTCATTGTGTGTCTTTGTTACTGGGTGTCAGTGTATGCCTTTGTTACTGGGTGTCAGTGTATGTCTTTGTGACTTGGTGTAAGTGTGTGTATGTGTTACTGGGTATCAGTGTCTGTCATTGTTACATGTTGTAAGTGTGTGTCTGTGTTACTGGGTATCAGTGTATGTCTTTGTTACTTGAAGTCAGTGTATGTCTGTGTTACATGGTGTAAGTGTGTGTCTTTTTTCTTGGTGTCAGTGTATGTCAGTGTTACTTGGTGTAAGTGTGTGTCTTTGTTACTTGGTGTCAGTGGATGTCTTTGTTACTTGGTGTCGTTGTATGCCGTTGTTACATGGTGTCAGCGTGTGTCTGTGTTACTGGGTATCAGTGTATGTCTTTGTTACTTGGTGTCTGTGTATGTCTGTGATACTTGGTATAATTGTGTGTCTGTGTTGCTGGGTATCAGTGTATGTCTTTGAAACTTGGTGTAAGTGTGTATCTGTGTTACTGGGTATCAGTGTATGTCGTTGTTACTTGGTGTCTGTGTATGTCTTTGATACTTGGTGTCAGTGTGTGTCTTTGTTACTTCGTGTCAGTGTGTGTCTTTGTTACTGGGTGTCAGTGTTTGTCTTTGTTACTGGGTGTCAGTGTATGTCTTTGTGACTTGGTGTTCGTGTGTGTCTGTGTTACTGGGTATCAGTGTCTGTCTTTGTTACTTGGTGTAAGTGTGTGTCTGTGTTACTGGGTATCAGTGTATGTCTTTGTTACTTGGTGTCAGTGTATGTCTGTGTACTTGGTGTAAGTGTATGTCTTTGTTACTTGGTGTCAGTGTATGTCTGTGTTACTTGGTGTAAGTGTATGTCTTTGTTACTTTGTGTCAGTGTCTGTCTTTGTTACTTGGTGTAAGTGTATGTCTTTGTTACTTGGTGTCAGTGCATGTTTTTGTTACTTGGTGCAAATGTATGTGTTTGTTACTTGGTGTCAGTGTATGTCTGTGTTACTTGGTGTAAGTGTGTGTCTGTGTTACTGGGTATCAGTGTCTGTCTTTGTTACTTGGTGTCATTGTCTGTCTTTGTTACTTGGTGTAAGTGTGTGTCTGTGTTACTGGGTATCAGTGTATGTCTTTGTTACTTGGTGTCAGTGTATGTCTGTGTTACTTGGTGTAAGTGTGCGTCTGTGTTACTGGGTATCAGTGTATGTCTTTCTTCCTTGGTGTCAGTGTATGTCTTTTTTACTTCGTGTAATTGTATGTCTTTGTTACTTGGTGTCAGTGGACGTCTGTGTTACTTGGTGTAAGTGCATGTCTTTGTTACTTGGTGTCAGTGTATGTCTTTGTTACTTCGTGTCTGTGTATGTCTTTGTTACTTGGTGTAAGTGTGTGTCTTTGTTACTTGGTGTCAGTGTGTGTCTTTGTTCCTGTGTGTCAGTGTTTGTCTTTGTTACTGGGTGTTAGTGTATGTCTTTGTGACTTGGTGTTAGTGTGTGTCTGTGTTACTGGGTATCAGTGTATGTCTTTGTTACTTGGTGTCAGTGTATGTCTGTGTTACTTGGTGTACGTGTGTGTCTGTGTTACTGGGTATCAGTGTATGTCTTTGTTACTTGGTGCCAGTGGATGTCTTTGTTACTTGGTGTAAGTGTATGTCTTTGTTTCTTGGTGTCAGTGCATGTATTTGTTACTTGGTGTATGTGTATGTCTTTGTTACTTGGTGTCAGTGTATGTCTCGGTTACTTGATGTAAGTGTGTGTCTGTGTTACTGGGTATCAGTGTATGTCTTTGTTACTTGGTGCCATTGTCTGTCTTTGTTACTTGGTGTAATTGTATGTCTTTGTTACTTGGTGTCAGTGTACGTCTGTGTTACTTGGTGTAAGTGCATTCTTTGTTACTTGGTGTCAGTGTATGTCTTTGTTACTTGGTGTAAGTGTGTGTCTTTGTTACTTGGTGTCAGTGAGTGTCTTTGTTCCTGTGAGTCAGTGATTGTCTTTGTTACTGGGTGTTAGTGTATGTATTTGTGACTTGGTGTTAGTGTGTGTCTGTGTTACTGGGTATCAGTGTCTGTCTTTGTTACTTGGTGTAAGTGTGTGCCTGTGTTACTGGGTATCAGTGTATGTCTTTGTTACTTGGTGTCAGTGTGTGTCTGTGTACCTGGTGTATGTGTGTGTCTTTGTTACTTGGTGCCAGTGTATGTCTGTGTTACTTGGTGTAAGTGTATGTCTTTGTTACTTGGTGTGAGTGGATGTCTTTGTTACTTGGTGTAAGTGTATGTATTTGTTACTTGGTGTAAGTGTATGTCTTTGTTACTTGGTGTCAGTGTATGTCTCTGTTACTTGATGTAAGTGTGTGTCTGTGTTACTGGGTATCAGTGTATGTCTTTGTTACTTGGTGTAAGTGTGTGTCTGTGTTACTGGGTATCAGTGTATGTCTTTGTTACTTGGTGTCAGTGTGTGTCTGTGTACTTGGTGTATGTGTGTGTCTTTGTTACTTGGTGCCAGTGTATGTCTGTGTTACTTGGTGTAAGTGTATGTCTTTGTTACTTGGTGTGAGTGGATGTCTTTGTTACTTGGTGTAAGTGTATGTATTTGTTACTTGGTGTAAGTGTATGTCTTTGTTACTTGGTGTCAGTGTATGTCTCTGTTACTTGATGTAAGTGTGTGTCTGTGTTACTGGGTATCAGTGTATGTCTTTGTTACTTGGTGTCATTGTCTGTCTTTGTTACTTGGTGAAAGTGTGTGTCTGTGTTACTTGGTGTTAGTGTGTGTCTGTGTTACTGGGTATCAGTGTATGTCTTTGTTACTTGGTGTCAGTGTATGTATTTGTTACTTGGTGTCAGTGTATGTCTGTGTTACTTGGTGTCTTTGTATGTCTGTGTTGCTTGCTGTAAGTGTATGTCTTTGTTACTTGTTGTCAGTGTATGTCTTTGTTACTTGGTGTAAGTTTATGTCTTTGTTACTTGGTCTCAGTGTATGTCTTTGTTACTTGGTGGAAGTGTATGTCTATGCTACTTGGTATCAGTGTATGTCTTTGATACTTGGTGTAAGTGTATGTCTGTGTTACTGGGTATCAGTGTCTGTCTTTGTTACTTGGTGTAAGTGTGTGTCTCTGTTACTCGGTATCAGTGTATGTCTTTGTTACTTGGTGTCAGTGTATGTCTGTGTACTTGGTGTACGTGTGTGTCTTTGTTACTTGGTGTCAGTGTATGTCTGTGTTACTTGGTGTAAGTGTATGTCTTTGTTACTTGGTGTCAGTGTCTGTCTTTGTTAGTTGGTGTAACTGTATGTCTTTGTTACTTGGTGTCAGTGCATGTTTTTGTTACTTGGTGTAAGTGTATGTCTTTGTTACTTGGTGTCAGTGTATGTCTGTGTTACTTGGTGTTAGTGTGTGTCTGTGTTACTGGGTATCAGTGTATGCCTTTGTTAATGGGTGTCAGTGTATGTCTTTGTGACTTGGTGTAAGTGTGTGTATGTGTTACTGGGTATCAGTGTCTGTCATTGTTACTTGTTGTAAGTGTGTGTCTGTGTTACTGGGTATCAGTGTATGTCTTTGTTACTTGGTGTCAGTGTATGTCTGTGTTACATGGTGTAAGTGTGTGTCTTTTTTCTTGGTGTCAGTGTATGTCTGTTACTTGGTGTAAGTGTGTGTCTTTGTTACTTGGTGTCAGTGGATGTCTTTGTTACTTGGTGTCATTGTATGCCGTTGTTACATGGTGTCAGCGTGTGTCTGTGTTACTGGGTATCAGTGTATGTCTTTGTTACTTGGTGTCTGTGTATGTCTGTGATACTTGGTATAATTGTGTGTCTGTGTTGCTGGGTTTCAGTGTATGTCTTTGAAACTTGGTGTAAGTGTGTATCTGTGTTACTGGGTATCAGTGTATGTCGTTGTTACTTGGTGTCTGTGTATGTCTTTGATACTTGGTGTCAGTGTGTGTCTTTGTTACTTCGTGTCAGTGTGTGTCTTTGTTACTGGGTGTCAGTGTTTGTCTTTGTTACTGGGTGTCAGTGTATGTCTTTATGACTTGGTGTTCGTGTGTGTCTGTGTTACTGGGTATCAGTGTCTGTCTTTGTTACTTGGTGTAAGTGTGTGTCTGTGTTACTGGGTATCAGTGTATGTCTTTGTTACTTGGTGACAGTGTATGTCTGTGTACTTGGTGTAAGTTTGTGTCTTTGTTACTTGGTGTCAGTGTATGTCTGTGTTACTTGGTGTAAGTGTATGTCTTTGTTACTTTGTGTCAGTGACTGTCTTTGTTACTTGGTGTAAGTGTATGTCTTTGTTACTTGGTGTCAGTGCATGTTTTTGTTACTTGGTGCAAATGTATGTCTTTGTTACTTGGTGTCAGTGTATGTCTGTGTTACTTGGTGTAAGTGTGTGTCTGTGTTACTGGGTATCAGTGTCTGTCTTTGTTACTTGGTGTCATTGTCTGTCTTTGTTACTTGGTGTAAGTGTGTGTCTGTGTTACTGGGTATCAGTGTATGTCTTTGTTACTTGGTGTCAGTGTATGTCTGTGTTACTTGGTGTCAGTGTGCGTCTGTGTTACTGGGTATCAGTGTATGTCTTTGTTCCTTGGTGTCAGTGTATGTCTTTGTTACTTCGTGTAATTGTATGTCTTTGTTACTTGGTGTCAGTGGACGTCTGTGTTACTTGGTGTAAGTGCATGTCTTTGTTACTTGGTGTCAGTGTATGTCTTTGTTACTTGGTGTCTGTGTATGTCTTTGTTACTTGGTGTAAGTGTGTATCTTTATTACTTGGTGTCAGTGTGTGTCTTTGTTCCTGTGTGTCAGTGTTTGTCTTTGTTACTGGGTGTTAGTGTATGTCTTTGTGACTTGTTGTTAGTGTGTTTCTGTGTTACTGGGTATCAGTGTCTGTCTTTGTTACTTGGTGTAAGTGTGTGTCTGTGTTACTGGGTATCAGTGTATGTCTTTGTTACTTGGTGTCAGTGTATGTCTGTGTACTTGGTGTAAGTGTGTGTCTGTGTTACTTGGTGCCAGTGGATGTCTTTGTTACTTGGTGTAAGTGTATGTCTTTGTTTCTTGGTGTCAGTGCATGTATTTGTTACTTGGTGTAAGTGTATGTCTTTGTTACTTGGTGTCAGTGTATGTTTCTGTTACTTGATGTAAGTGTGTGTCTGTGTTACTGGGTATCAGTGTATGTCTTTGTTACTTGGTGTCTGTGTATGTCTTTGTTACTTGGTGTAAGTGTGTGTCTTTGTTACTTGGTGTCAGTGAGTGTCTTTGTTCCTGTGAGTCAGTGTTTGTCTTTGTTACTGGGTGTTAGTGTATGTATTTGTGACTTGGTGTTAGTGTGTGTCTGTGTTACTGGGTATCAGTGTCTGTCTTTGTTACTTGGTGTAAGTGTGTGTCTGTGTTACTGGGTATCAGTGTATGTCTTTGTTACTTGGTGTCAGTGTGTGTCTGTGTACTTGGTGTATGTGTGTGTCTTTGTTACTTGGTGCCAGTGTATGTCTGTGTTACTTGGTGTAAGTGTATGTCTTTGTTACTTGGTGTGAGTGGATGTCTTTGTTACTTGGTGTAAGTCTATGTATTTGTTACTTGGTGTAAGTGTATGTCTTTGTTACTTGGTGTCAGTGTATGTCTCTGTTACTTGATGTAAGTGTGTGTCTGTGTTACTGGGTATCAGTGTATGTCTTTGTTACTTGGTGTAAGTGTGTGTCTTTGTTACTGGGTGTCAGTGTATGTCTTTGTTACTTGGTGTCAGTGTGTGTCTGTGTACTTGGTGTATGTGTGTGTCTTTGTTACTTGGTGCCAGTGTATGTCTGTGTTACTTGGTGTAAGTGTATGTCTTTGTTACTTGGTGTGAGTGGATGTCTTTGTTACTTGGTGTAAGTGTATGTATTTGTTACTTGGTGTAAGTGTATGTCTTTGTTACTTGGTGTCAGTGTATGTCTCTGTTACTTGATGTAAGCGTGTGTCTGTGTTACTGGGTATCAGTGTATGTCTTTGTTACTTGGTGTCATTGTCTGTCTTTGTTACTTGGTGAAAGTGTGTGTCTGTGTTACTTGGTGTTAGTGTGTGTCTGTGTTACTGGGTATCAGTGTATGTCTTTGTTACTTGGTGTCAGTGTATGTATTTGTTACTTGGTGTCAGTGTATGTCTGTGTTACTTGGTGTCTTTGTATGTCTGTGTTGCTTGGTGTAAGTGTATGTCTTTGTTACTTGTTGTCAGTGTATGTCTTTGTTACTTGGTGTAAGTTGATGTCTTTGTTACTTGGTGTCAGTGTATGTCTCTGTTACTTGGTGGAAGTGTATGTCTTTGCTACTTGGTATCAGTGTATGTCTTTGATACTTGGTGTAAGTGTATGTCTGTGTTACTGGGTATCAGTGTCTGTCTTTGTTACTTGGTGTAAGTGTGTGTCTGTGTTACTGGGTATCAGTGTATGTCTTTGTTACTTGGTGTCAGTGTATGTCGGTGTACTTGGTGTAAGAGTGTGTCTTTGTTACTTGGTGTCAGTGTATGTCTGTGTTACTTGGTGTAAGTGTATGTCTTTGTTACTTGGTGTCAGTGTCTGTCTTTGTTAGTTGGTGTAACTGTATGTCTTTGTTACTTGGTGTCAGTGCATGTTTTTGTTACTTGGTGTAAGTGTATGTCTTTGTTACTTGGTGTCAGTGTATGTCTGTGTTACTTGGTGTTAGTGTGTGTCTGTGTTACTGGGTATCAGTGTATGTCTTTGTTACTTGGTGTCATTGTCTGTCTTTGTTACTTGGTGTAAGTGTGTGTCTGTGTTACTGGGTATCAGTGTATGTCTTTGTTACTTGGTGTCAGTGTATGTCTGTGTTACTTGGTGTAAGTGTGCGTCTGTGTTACTGGGTATCAGTGTATGACTTTGTGCCTTGGTGTAAGTGTGTGTCTGTGTTGCTTGCTATCAGTGTATGTCTTTGTTACTTGGTGTAAGTGTTTCTCTGTGTTACTGGGTATCAGTGTACGTCTTTGTTACTTGGTGTCTGTGTGTGTCTGTGTTACTTGGTGTAAGTGTGTGTCTGTGTAACTGGGTATCAGTGCATGTCTTTGTTACTTGGTGTAAGTGTGTCTCTGTGTTATTGGGTATCAGTGTATGCCTTCGTTACTTGGTGTCAGTGTATGTCTTTTTTAATTGGTGTAAGAGTATGTCTTTGTTACTTGGTGTCAGTGTATGTCTTTGTTACTTGGTGTAAGTGTGTGTCTGTGTTACTGGGTATCAGTGTATGTCTTTGTTAATAGGTGTCAGTGTATGTCTTTGTTACTTGGTGTCAGTGTATGTCTTTGTTACTTGGTGTAAGTGTGTGTCTGTATTACTGAGTATCTGTGTAATTCCTTGTTACTTGGTGTCAGTGTATGTCCTTGTTACTTGGTCTGAGTGTGTGTCTGTGTTACTGGGTATCAGTGTATGTCTTAGTTACTCGGTGTCAGTGTGTGCCTTTGTTACTTGGTGTCATTGTGTGTCTTTGTTGCTGGGTGTCAGTGTATGCCTTTGTTACTGGGTGTCAGTGTATGTCTTTGTGACTTGGTGTAAGTGTGTGTATGTGTTACTGGGTATCAGTGTCTGTCATTGTTACTTGTTGTAAGTGTGTGTCTGTGTTACTGGGTATCAGTGTATGTCTTTGTTACTTGGTGTCAGTGTGTGTCTGTGTACTTGGTGTATGTGTGTGTCTTTGTTACTTGGTGCCAGTGTATGTCTGTGTTACTTCGTGTAAGTGTATGTCTTTGTTACTTGGTGTGAGTGGATGTCTTTGTTACTTGGTGTAAGTGTATGTATTTGTTACTTGGTGTAAGTGTATGTCTTTGTTACTTGGTGTCAGTGTATGTCTCTGTTACTTGATGTAAGTTATGTGTCTGTGTTACTGTGTATCAGTGTATGTCTTTGTTACTTGGTGTCATTGTCTGTCTTTGTTACTTGGTGAAAGTGTGTGTCTGTGTTACTTGGTGTTAGTGTGTGTCTGTGTTACTGGGTATCAGTGTATGTCTTTGTTACTTGGTGTCAGTGTATGTATTTGTTACTTGGTGTCAGTGTATGTCTGTGTTACTTGGTGTCTTTGTATGTCTGTGTTGCTTGGTGTAAGTGTATGTCTTTGTTACTTGTTGTCAGTGTATGTCTTTGTTACTTGGTGTAAGTTTATGTCTTTGTTACTTGGTGTCAGTGTATGTCTTTGTTACTTGGTGGAAGTGTATGTCTTTGCTACTTGGTATCAGTGTATGTCTTTGATACTTGGTGTAAGTGTATGTCTGTGTTACTGGGTATCAGTGTCTGTCTTTGTTACTTGGTGTAAGTGTGTGTCTGTGTTACTGGGTATCAGTGTATGTCTTTGTTACTTGGTGTCAGTGTATGTCGGTGTACTTGGTGTAAGTGTGTGTCTTTGTTACTTGGTGTCAGTGTATGTCTGTGTTACTTGGTGTAAGTGTATGTCTTCGTTACTTGGTGTCAGTGTCTGTCTTTGTTAGTTGGTGTAACTGTATGTCTTTGTTACTTGGTGTCAGTGCATGTTTTTGTTACTTGGTGTAAGTGTATGTCTTTGTTACTTGGTGTCAGTGTATGTCTGTGTTACTTGGTGTTAGTGTGTGTCTGTGTTACTGGGTATCAGTGTATGTCTTTGTTACTTGGTGTCATTGTCTGTCTTTGTTACTTGGTGTAAGTGTGTGTCTGTGTTACTGGGTATCAGTGTATGTCTTTGTTACTTGGTGTCAGTGTATGTCTGTGTTACTTGGTGTAAGTGTGCGTCTGTGTTACTGGGTATCAGCGTATGACTTTGTGCCTTGGTGTAAGTGTGTGTCTGTGTTGCTTGCTATCAGTGTATGTCTTAGTTACTTCGTGTCAGTGTATGTCTGTGTTACTTGGTCTAAGTGTGTGTCTGTGTTACTGGGTATCAGTGTATGTCTTAGTTACTCGGTGTCAGTGTGTGCCTTTGTTACTTGGTGTCATTGTGTGTCTTTGTTGCTGGGTGTCAGTGTATGCCTTTGTTACTGGGTGTCAGTGTATGTCTTTGTGACTTGGTGTAAGTGTGTGTATGTGTTACTGGGTATCAGTGTCTGTCATTGTTACTTGTTGTAAGTGTGTGTCTGTGTTACTGGGTATCAGTGTATGTCTTTGTTACTTGGTGTCAGTGTATGTCTGTGTTACTTGGTGTAAGTGTGTGTCTTTTTTACTTGGTGTCAGTGTATGTCAGTGTTACTTGGTGTAAGTGTGTGTCTTTGTTACTGGGTATCAGAGTATGTCTTTGTTACTTGGTGTCAGTGTATGTCTGTGTTACTGGGTGTCAGTGCCTGTCTTTGTTACTTGGTGTCAGTGTCTATCTGTGTTACTTGGTGGAAGTGTGTGTCTTTGTTACTTGGTGTAATTATATGTCTTTGTTACTTGGTGTCAGTGTGTGCCTGTGTTACTTGGTGTATGTGTGTGTCTGTGTTACTTGGTGTAAGTGTGTGTCTGTGTTACTGGGTATCAGTGAATGTCTTTGTTACTTGGTGTCAGTGTATGTCTTTGTTACTGGGTGTCAGTGTATATTTTTGTTACTTGGTGCAAGTGTGTGTCTGTGTTACTGGGTATCAGTTTCTGCCTTTGTTACTTGGTGTAAGTGTGTGTCTGTGTTACTGGGTGTCAGTGTATGTCTTTGTTACTTGGTGTCAGTGCATGTCTGTGTACTTGGTGTAAGTGTGTGTCTTTGTTACTTGGTGTCAGTGTATGTTTGTGTTACTTGGTGTAAGTGTATGTCTTTGTTACTTGGTGTAAGTGCATGTCTTTGTTACTTGGTGTAAGTTTATGTCTTTGTTACTTGGTGTCAGTGTATCTATCTGTTACTTGGTGTAAGTGTGTGTATGTGTTACTGGGTATCAGTGTATGTCTTTGTTACTTGGTGTCTTTGTCTTTCTTTGTTACTTGGGGTAAGTGTGTCTCTGTGTTATTGGTTATCAGTGTATGTCTTTGATACATGGTGTCAGTGTATGTATTTGTTACTTTCTGTCAGTGTATGTCTGTGTTACTTGGTGTACGTGTGTGTCTGTGTTACTGGGTATCAGTGTATGTATTTGTTACTTGGTGTCAGATTATGTCTTTGTTACTTGGTGTAAATGTATGTCTTTGTTACTTGGTGTCAGTGTATGTCATTGTTACTTGGTGTAAGTGTGTGTCTGTGTTACTGAATATCTGTGTAATTCTTTGTTACTTGGTGTCAGTGTATGTCCTTGTTACTTGGTGTACGTGTGTGTCTGTGTTACTGGGTATCAGTGTATTTCTTAGTTACTCGGTGTCAGTGTGTGCCTTTGTTACTTGGTGTCATTGTGTGTCTTTGTTACTGGGTGTCAGTGTATGCCTTTGTTACTGGGTGTCAGTGTATAAATGTGTTACTGGGTGTCAGTGCATGTCTTTGTTACTTGGTGTCAGTGTCTATCTGTGTTACTTGGTGTAAGTGTGTGTCTTTGTTACTTGCTGTAATTGTATGTCTTTGTTACTTGGTGTCAGTGTGTGCCTGTGTTACTTGGTGTAAGTGTGTGTCTGTGTTACTTGGTGTAAGTGTGTGTCTGTGTTACTGGGTATCAGTGAATGTCTTTGTTACTTGGTGTCAGTGTATGTCTTTGTTACTGGGTGTCAGTGTATATTTTGTTAATGGGTGTCAGTGTATGTCTTTTTTACTTGGTGACCGTGTGTGTCTGTGTTACTGGATGTCAGTGTATGTCTTTGTTACTGGGTGTCAGTGTATGCCTTTGTTACTTGGTTTCAGTGTATGTCTTTGTTACTTTGTGTAAGTATGTGTCTGTGTAACTGAGTATCAGTGTATGCCTTTGTTACTTGGTGTAAGTGTGTGTCTGTGTTACTGGGTATCAGTGTATGTCTTTGTTGCTTGGTGTCAGTGTATGTCTGTGTACTTGGTGTAAGTGTGTGTCTTTGTTACTTGGTGTCAGTGTATGTCTGTTTTACTTGGTGTAAGTGTATGTCTTTGTTACTTGGTGTCAGTGTCTGTCTGTGTTACTTGGTGTTAGTGTGTGTCTGTGTCACTGGGTATCAGTGTATGTCTTTGTTACTTGGTGTCAGTGTATGTCTGTGTTACTTGGTGTAAGTGTGCGTCTGTGTTACTGGGTATCAGTGTATGTCTTTGTTCCTTGGTGTCAGTGTATGTCTTTGTTACTTGGTGTAATTGTATGTCTTTGTTACTTGGTGTCAGTGTACGTCTGTGTTACTTGGTATAAGTGCATGTCTTTGTTATTTGGTGTCAGTGTATGTCTTTGTTACTTGGTGTCTGTGTATGTCTTTGTTACTTGGTGTAAGTGTGTGTCTTTGTTACTTTTTGTCAGTTTGTGTCTTTGTTCCTGTGTGTCAGTGTTTGTCTTTGTTACTTGGTATTAGTATCTGTCTTTGTGACTTGGTGTTAGTGTGTGTCTGTGTTACTGGGTGTCAGTGTATATTTTGTTAATGGGTGTCAGTGTATGTCTTTGTTACTTGGTGTCCGTGTGTGTCTGTGTTACTGGATGTCAGTGTATGTCTTTGTTACTGGGTGTCAGTGTATGCCTTTGTTACTTGGTGTAAGTGTATGTCTTTGTTACTTTGTGTAAGTGTGTGTCTGTGGAACTGAGTATCAGTGTATGCCTTTGTTACTTGGTGTAAGTGTGTGTCTGTGTTACTGCGTATCAGTGTATGTCTTTGTTGCTTGGTGTCAGTGTATGTCTGTGTACTTGGTGTAAGTGTGTGTCTTTGTTACTTGGTGTCAGTGTATGTCTGTATTACTTGGTGTAAGTGTATGTCTTTGTTACTTGGTGTCAGTGTCTGTCTTTGTTACTTGGTGTAAGTGTATGTCTTTGTTACTTGGTGTCAGTGCATGTTTTTGTTACTTGGTGTAAGTGTATGTCTTTGTTACTTGGTGTCAGTGTATGTCTGTGTTACTTGGTGTTAGTGTGTGTCTGTGTCACTGGGTATCAGTGTATGTCTTTGTTACTTGGTGTCATTGTCTGTCTTTGTTACTTGGTGTAAGTGTGTGTCTGTGTTACTGGGTATCAGTGTATGTCTTTGTTACTTGGTGTCAGTGTATGTCTGTGTTACTTGGTGTAAGTGTGCGTCTGTGTTACTGGGTATCAGTGTATGTCTTTGTTCCTTGGTGTCAGTGTATGTCTTTGTTACTTGGTGTAATTGTATGTCTTTGTTACTTGGTGTCAGTGTACGTCTGTGTTACCTGGTATAAGTGCATGTCTTTGTTACTTGGTGTCAGTGTATGTCTTTGTTACTTGGTGTCTGTGTATGTCTTTGTTACTTGGTGTAAGTGTGTGTCTTTGTTACTTTTTGTCAGTGTGTGTCTTTGTTCCTGTGTGTCAGTGTTTGTCTTTGTTACTTGGTGTTATTGTCTGTCTTTGTGACTTGGTGTTAGTGTGTGTCTGTGTTACTGGGTATCAGTGTCTGTCTTTGTTACTTGGTGTAAGTGTGTGTCTGTGTTACTGGGTATCAGTGTATGTCTTTGTTACTTGGTGTCAGTGTATGTCTGTGTACTTGGTGTAAGTGTGTGTCTTTGTTACTTGGTGCCAGTGGATGTCTTTGTTACTTGGTGTAAGTGTATGTCTTTGTTTCTTGGTGTCAGTGCATGTATTTGTTACTTGGTGTAAGTGTATGTCTTTGTTACTTGGTATCAGTGTATGTCTCTGTTACTTGATGTAAGTGTGTGTCTGTGTTACTGGGTATCAGTGTATGTCTTTGTTACTTGGTGTCATTGTCTGTCTTTGTTACTTGGTGTAATTGTATGTCTTTGTTACTTGGTGTCAGTGTACGTCTGTGTTACTTGGTGTAAGTGCATGTCTTTGTTACTTGGTGTCAGTGTATGTCTTTGTTACTTGGTGTCTGTGTATGTCTTTGTTACTTGGTGTAAGTGTGTGTCTTTGTTACTTGGTGTCAGTGAGTGTCTTTGTTCCTGTGAGTCAGTGTTTGTCTTTGTTACTGGGTGTTAGTGTATGTCTTTGTGACTTGGTGTTAGCGTGTGTCTGTGTTACTGGGTATCAGTGTCTGTCTTTGTTACTTGGTGTAAGTGTGTGTCTGTGTTACTGGGTATCAGTGTATGTCTTTGTTACTTGGTGTCACTGTATGTCTGTGTACTTGGTGTATGTGTGTGTCTTTGTTACTTGGTGCCAGTGTATGTCTGTGTTACTTGGTGTAAGTGTATGACTTTGTTACTTGGTGTGAGTGGATGTCTTTGTTACTTGGTGTAAGTGTATGTATTTGTTACTTGGTGTAAGTGTATGTCTTTGTTACTTGGTGTCAGTGCATGTCTCTGTTACTTGATGTAAGTGTGTGTCTGTGTTACTGGGTATCAGTGTATGTCTTTGTTACTTGGTGCAATTGTCTGTCTTTGTTACTTGGTGAAAGTGTGTGTCTGTGTTACTTGGTGTTAGTGTGTGTCTGTGTTACTGGGTATCAGTGTATGTCTTTGTTACTTGGTGTCAGTGTATGTATTTGTTACTTGGTGTCAGTGTATGTCTGTGTTACTTGGTGTCTTTGTATGTCTGTGTTGCTTGGTGTAAGTGTATGTCTTTGTTACTTGGTGTCAGTGTATGTCTTTGTTACTTGGTGTAAGTTTATGTCTTTGTTACTTGGTGTCAGTGTATGTCTGTGTTACTGGGTATCAGTGTCTGTCTTTGTTAGTTGGTGTAAGTGTGTGACTGTGTTGCTTGGTATCAGTGTATGTCTTTGTTACTTGGTGTAAGTGTGTCTCTGTGTTACTGGGTATCAGTGTATGTCTTTGTTACTTGGTGTAAGTGTGTCTCTGTGTTACTGGGTATCAGTGTACGTCTTTGTTACTTGGTGTCTGTGTGTGTCTGTGTTACTTGGTTTAAGTGTGTGCCTGTGTAACTGGGTATCAGTGTATGTCTTTGTTACTTGGTGTAACTGTGTCTCTGTGTTATTGGGTATCAGTGTATGTCTTTGTTACTTGGTGTCAGTGTATGTCTTTTTTAATTGGTGTAAGTGTATGTCTTTGTTACTTGGTGTCAGTGTATGTCTTTGTTACTTGGTGTAAGTGTGTGTCTGTGTTACTGGGTATCAGTGTATGTCTTTGTTACTTGGAGTAAGTGTTTCTCTGTGTTACTGGGTGTCAGTGTGTCAGTGTCTGTCTTTGTTACTTTGTGTCAGTGCATGACTGTGTTAGTTGGTGTAAGTGTGTGTCTTTGTTATTGGTTATCAGTGTATGTCTTTGTTACTTGGTGTAAGTGTCTGTCTGTGTTACTGGGTATCAGTGTATGTCTTTGTTACTTGGTGTAAGTGTGTGTCTGTGTTACTGGGTATCAGTGTCTGTCTTTGTTACTTCTTGTCAGTGTATGTCTTTGTTACTGTGTGCCAGTGCGTGTCTGTGATACTGGGTATCATTGTATGTCTTTGTTGCTTGGTGTCAGTGTATGTCTTTGTACTTGGTGGAAGTGGATGTCTTTGTTACTTGGTGTCAGTGTATGTCTGTGTTACTGGGTGTCACTGTGTATCTGTGTTCCTGGGTGTCACTGTATGTCATTGTAACTTGGTGTCAGTGTATGTCCGTGTTACTTGGTGTAAGTGTGTGTCTGTGTTACTTGGTGTAAGTGTGTGTCTGTGTTAAAGGGTATCAGTGCATGTCTGTGTTACCTGGTGTCAGTGTATGTCTTTGTTACTTGGTGTAAGTGTATGTCTTTGTTACTTGGTGTCAGTGTATGTCTGTGTTACTTGTTGTAACTCTATGTCTTTGTTACTTGGTGTCAGTGTATGTCTTTGTTACTTGGTGTAAGTATGTGTCTGTGTTACTGGGTATCAGTGTATGTCTTTGTTACTTGTGTAAGTGTGTGTCTGTGTTACTGGGTATCAGTGTATGTCTCTGTTACTTGGTGTCCGTGTATGTCTTTGTAACTTGGTGTAAGTGTATGTCTTTATTACTTGGTGTCAGTGTAAGTCTTTGTTACTTGGTGTAAGTGTGTGTCTGTGTTTCTGGGTATCAGTGTATGTCTTTGTTAATTGGTGTCAGTGTATGTCTTTGTTACTTGGTGTCAGTGTCTGTCTTTGTTACTTGGTGTAACTGTGTGTCTGTGTTATTATGTATCAGTGTCTGTCTTTGTTACTGGGTGTCAGTGTGTGTCTTTGTGACTTGGTGTAAGTGCGTGTCTGCATTACTGGGTATCAGTGTCTGTCTTTGTTAATTGGTGTAAGTGTGTGTCTGTGTTACTGGGTATCAGTGTATGTCTTTGTTACTTGGTGTCAGTGTATGTCCGTGTTACTTGGTTTAAGTATGTGTCTTTGTTAATTGGTGTAAGTGTATGTCTGTCTTACTTGGTGGAAGTGTATGTCTTTGTTACTTGGTGTCAGTGCTTGTCTTTGTTACTTGGTGTTAATTTATGTCTTTGTTACTTGGTTTCAGTGTCTGTCTTTGTTACTTGGTGTAAGTGTATGTCTTTGTTACTTGGTGTCAGTGTTTCTCTGTGTTACTGGGTGTCACTGTGTATCTGTGTTCCTGGGTGTCAGTGTAAGTCATTGTAACTTGGTGTCAGTGTATGTCCGTGTTACTTGGTGTAAGTGTGTGTCTGTGTTACTTGGTGTAAGTGTGTGTCTGTGTTACTGGGTATCAGTGCATGTCTGTGTTACCTGGTGTCAGTGTATGTCTTTGTTACTTGGTGTAAGTGTATGTCTTTGTTACTTGGTGTCAGTGTATGTCTGTGTTACTTGGTGTAACTCTATGTCTTTGTTACTTGGTGTCAGTGTATGTCTTTGTTACTTGGTGTAAGTGTGTGTCTGTGTTACTGGGTATCAGTGTATGTCTTTGTTACTTGGTGTAAGTGTGTGTCTGTGTTACTGGGTATCAGTGTATGTCTTTGTTACTTTGTGTCAGTGTATGTCTTTGTTCCTTGGTGTAAGTGTATGTCTTTATTACTTGGTGTCAGTGTAAGTCTTTGTTACTTGGTGTAAGTGTGTGTCTGTGTTTCTGGGTATCAGTGTATGTCTTTGTTAATTGGTGCCAGTGTATGTCTTTGTTACTTGGTGTCAGTGTAAGTCTTTGTTACTTGGTGTAAGTGTGTGTCTGTGTTTCTGGGTGTCAGTGTATGTCTTTGTTAATTGGTGCCAGTGTATGTCTTTGTTACTTGGTGTCAGTGCTTGTCTTTGTTACTTGGTGTTAATTTATGTCTTTGTTACTTGGTTTCAGTATCTGTCTTTGTTACTTGCTGTAAGTGTATGTCTTTATTACTTGGTGTCAGTGTAAGTCTTTGTTACTTGGTGTAAGTGTGTGTCTGTGTTTCTGGGTATCAGTGTATGTCTTTGTTAATTGGTGCCAGTGTATGTCTTTGTTACTTGGTGTCAGTATAAGTCTTTGTTACTTGGTGTAAGTGTGTGTCTGTGTTTCTGGGTATCAGTGTATGTCTTTGTTAATTGGTGCCAGTGTATGTCTTTGTTACTTGGTGTCAGTGCTTGTCTTTGTTACTTGGTGTTAATTTATGTCTTTGTTACTTGGTTTCAGTGTCTGTCTTTGTTACTTGCTGTAAGTGTATGTCTTTATTACTTGGTGTCAGTGTAAGTCTTTGTTACTTGGTGTAAGTGTGTGTCTGTGTTTCTGGGTATCAGTGTATGTCTTTGTTAATTGGTGCCAGTGTATGTCTTTGTTACTTGGTGTCAGTGAAAATCTTTGTTACTTGGTGTAAGTGTGTGTCTGTGTTTCTGGGTATCAGTGTATATCTTTGTTAATTGGTGCCAGTGTATGTCTTTGTTACTTGGTGTCAGTGTCTGTCTTTGTTACTTGGTGTAAGTGTCTGTCTTTGTTACTTGGTGTAAGTGTATGTCTTTGTTACTTGGTGTCAGTGTATGTCTTTGATTATTGGTGTAATTGTGTTAATGTTACTGGGTATCAGTGTCTGTCTTTGTTACTTGGTGTAAGAGTGTGTCTTTCTTACTTGGTGTAAGTGCATGTCTTTGTTAATTGGTGTCAGTGTATGTCTGTGTTACTTGGTGTATGTGTGTGTCTTTGTTAGTTGGTGTAAGTGTATGTCTTTGTTACATGGTGTCACTGTGTGTATTTGTTACTGGCTGCAAGTGTTTGTCTGTGTTACTGGGCATCAGTGTATCTCTTTTTTACTTGGTGTCAGTGTATATCTGTGTACTTGGTGTAAGTGTGTGTCTTTGTTACTTGGTGTCAGTGTATGGCTTTGTTACTTGGTGTAAGTGTATGTCTTTGTTACTTGGTGTCAGTGTATGTCTTTGTTACTTGGTGTAAGTGTATGTCTTTGTTACTTGGTGTCAGTGTATGTCTCTGTTACTTGGTGTAAGTGTGTGTCTGTGTTACTATGTATCAGTGTATGTCTTTGTTACTTGGTGTCATTGTCTGTCTTTGTTACTTGGTGTAAGTGTGTGTCTGTGTCACTGAGCATCAGTGTATGTCTTTGTTACTTGGTGTCAGTGTATGTCTTTGTTACTTGGTGACAGTGTATGTCTGTGTTACTTGGTGTAAGTGTGTGTCTGCGTTACTGGGTATCAGTGTATGTCTTTGTTACTTGGTGTCAGTGTATGTCTTTGTTACTTGGTGTAAATGTATGTCTTTGTTACTTGGTGTCAGTGTATGTCTGTGTTACTTGGTGTAAGTGTATGTCTTTGTTACTTGGTGTCAGTGTATGTCTTTGATACTTAGTGTAAGTGTATGTCTTTGTTACTTGGTGTCAGTGTATGTCTTTGTTACTTGGTGTAAGTGTATCCCTTTGCTACTTGGTGTCAGTGTATGTCTTTGATACTTGGTCTAAGTGTATGTCTGTGTTACTGGGTATCAGTGTCTGTATTTGTTACTTGGTGTAAGTGTGTGTCTTTGTTACTTGGTGTCTGTGTATGTCTTTGTTACTTGGTGTCAGTGTGTTTCTTTGTTACTTGGTGTCAGTGTGTGTCTTCGTTACTGGGTGTCAGTGTTTGTGTTTGTTTCTGGGTGTCAGTGTATGTCTTTGTGACTTGGTGTTAGTGTGTGTCTGTGTTACTGTGTATCAGTGTCTGTCTTTGTTACTTGGTGTAAGTGTGTGTCTGTGTTACTGGGTATCAGTGTATGTCTTTGTTACTTGGTGTCAGTGTATGTCTGTGTACTTGGTGTATGTGTGTGTCTTTGTTACTTGGTGTCAGTGTTTGTCTGTGTTACTTGGTGTAAGTGTATGTCTTTGTTACTTGGTGTCAGTGTATGTCTTTGTTACTTGGTGTAAGTGTATGTCTTTGTTTCTTGTTGTCAGTGCATGACATTGTTACTTGGTGTAAGTGTATGTCTTTGTTACTTGGTGTCAGTGTATGTCTCTGTTACTTGGTGTAGTTGTGTATCTGTGTTACTGGGTATCAGTGTATGTCTTTGTTACTTGGTGTCATTGTCTGTCTTTGTTACTTGGTGTAAGTGTGTGTCTGTGTTACTTGGTGTAAATGTTTGTCTGTGTTACTGGCTATCAGTGTATGTCTTTGTAACTTGGTGTCAGTGTATGTCTTTGTTACTTGGTGTAAGTGTATGTCTTTGTTACTTGGTGTCAGTGTATGTCTCTGTTACTTGGTGTAAGTGTGTGTCTGTGTTACTGGGTATCAGTGTATGTCTTTGTTACTTGGTGTCATTGTCTGTCTTTGTTACTTGGTGTAAGTGTGTGTCTGTGTTACTGAGTATCAGTGTATGTCTTTGTTACTTGGTGTCAGTGAATGTCTTTCTTACTTGGTGACAGTGTATGTCTGTGTTACTAGGTGTAAGTGTGTGTCTGCGTTACTGGGTATCAGTGTATGTCTTTGTTACTTGGTGTCAGTGTATGTCTTTGTTACTTGGTGTAAGTGTATGTCTTTGTTACTTGGTGTCAGTGTATGTCTGTGTTACTTGGAGTAAGTGTATGTCTTTGTTACTTGGTGTCAGTGTATGTCTTTGATACTTAGTGTAAGTGTATGTCTTTGTTACTTGGTGTCAGTGTATGTCTTTGTTACTTGGTGAAAGTGTGTGTCTGTGTTACTTGGTGTTAGTGTGTGTCTGTGTTACTGGGTATCAGTGTTTGTCTTTGTTACTTGGTGTCAGTGTATGTATTTTTTACTTGGTGTCAGTGTATGTCTGTTTTACTTGGTGTCTTTGTGTGTCTGTGTTACTTGGTGTAAGTGTATGTCTTTGTTACCTGGTGTCAGTGTATGTCTTTGTTACTTTATGTAAGTTTATGTCTTTGTTACTTGGTGTCAGTGTATGTCTTTGTTACTTGGTGTAAGTGTATGTCTTTGCTACTTGGTATCAGTGTATGTCTTTGATACTTGGTGTAAGTGTATGTCTGTGTTACTGGGTATCAGTGTCGGTCTTTGTTACTCGGTGTAAGTGTGTGTCTGTGTTGCTGAGTATCAGTGTATGTCTTTGTTACTTGGTGTAAGTGTGTCTTTTTTTACTGGGTATCAGTGTACGTCTTTGTTACTTGGTGTCTGTGTGTGTCTGTGTTACTTGGTGTAAGTGTGTGTCTGTGTAACTGGGTATCAGTGTATGTATTTGTTACTTGGTGTAAGTGTGTGTCTGTGTTATTGGGTATCAGTGTATGTCTTTGTTACTTGGTGTCAGTGTATGTCTTTTTTAATTGGTGTAAGTGTATGTCTTTGTTACTTGGTGTCAGTGTATGTATTTGTTACTTGGTGTAAGTGTGTGTCTGTGTTGCTGGGTATCAGTGTATGTCTTTGTTAATATTTGTCAGTGTATGTCTTTGTTACGTGGTGTAAGTGTGTGTCTCTGTTACTGGGTATCAGTGTATGACTTTGTTACTTGTTGTAAGTGTGTGTCTGTGTTACTGGGTATCAGTGTCTGTCTTTGTTACTTGTTGTCAGTGTCTGTCTTTGTTACTGGGTGTCAGTGCGTGTCTGTGATACTGGGTATCATTGTATGTCTTCGTACTTGGTGTAAGGGATGTCTTTGTTACTTGGTGTCAGTGTATCTCTGTGTTACTTGGTGTCAGTGTGTGTCTTTGTTACTTGGTGTCAGTGTTTCTCTGTGTTACTGGGTGTCACTGTGTATCTGTGTTCCTGGGTGTCAGTGTATGTCATTGTAACTTGGTGTCAGTGTATGTCCGTGTTACTTGGTGTAAGTGTGTGTCTGTGTTACTTGGTGTAAGTGTGTGTCTGTGTTACTGGGATTCAGTGTATGTCTGTGTTACCTGGTGTCAGTGTATGTCTTTGTTACTTGGTGTAAGTGTATGTCTTTGTTACTTGGTGTCCGTGTATGTCTGTGTTACTTGGTGTAACTGTATGTCTTTGTTACTTGGTGTCAGTGTATGTCTTTGTTACTTGGTGTAAGTGTGTGTCTGTGTTACTGGGTATCAGTGTATTTCTTTGTTACTTGGTGTAAGTGTGTGTCGGTGTTACTGGGTATCAGTGTATGTCTTTGTTACTTGGTGTCATTGTATGTCTTTGTTACTTGGTGTAAGTGTGTGTCTTTGTTTCTGGGTATCAGTGTATGTCTTTGTTAATTGGTGTCAGTGTATGTCTTTGTTACTTGGTGTCAGTGTATGTCTTTGTTACTTGGTGTCAGTGCATGTCTTTGTTACTCTTTGTAAGTGTATGTCTTTGTTACTTGGTGTCAGTGTATGTCTCTGTTACTTGGTGTAAGTGTGTGTCTGTGTTACTGGGTATCAGTGTATGTCTTTGTTACTTGGTGTCATTGTCTGTCTTTGTTATTTGGTGTCAGTGTATGCCTTTGTTACTTGGTGACAGTGTATGTCTGTGTTACTTGGTGTAAGTGTTTGTCTGCGTTACTGGGTATCAGTGTATGTCTTTGTTACTTGGTGTCAGTGTATGTCTTTGTTACTTGGTGTAAGTGTATGTCTTTGTTACTTGGTGTCAGTGTATGTCTTTGTTACTTGGTGTAAGTGTCTGTCTTTGTTACTTGGTGTAAGTGTATGTCTTTGTTACTTGGTGTCAGTGTATGTCTCTGTTACTTGGTGTAAGTGTGTGTCTGTGTTACTGGGTATCAGTGTATGTCTTTGTTACTTGGTGTCATTGTCTTTCTTTGTTACTTGGTGTAAGTGTGTGTCTGTGTTACTGAGTATCAGTGTATGTCTTTGTTACTTGGTTTCAGTGTATGTCTTTGTTACTTGGTGACAGTGTATGTCTGTGTTACTTGGTGTAAGTGTGTGTCTGCGTTACTGGGTATCAGTGTATGTCTTTGTTACTTGGTGTCAGTGTATGTCTTTGTTACTTGGTGTAAGTGTATGTCTTTGTTACTTGGTGTCAGTGTATGTCTGTGTTACTTGGTGTAATTGTATGTCTTTGTTACTTGGTGTCAGTGTATGTCTTTGATACTTAGTGTAAGTGTATGTCTTTGTTACTTGGTGTCAGTGTATGTCTTTGTTACTTGGTGTAATGTATGCCTTTGCTACTTGGTGTCAGTGTATGTCTTTGACACTTGGTGTAAGTGTATGTCTGTGTTACTGGGTATCAGTGTCTGTATTTGTTACTTGGTGTAAGTGTGTGTCTGTGTTGCTGGGTATCATTGTATGTCTTTGTTACTTGGTGTAAGTGTGTGTCTGTGTTACAGGGTATCAGTGTCTGTCTTTGTTACTTTGTGTCTGTGTATGTCTTTGTTACTTGGTGTCAGTGTGTGTCTTTGTTACTGGGTGTCACTGTTTGTGTTTGTTTCTGGGTGTCAGTGTATGTCTTTGTGACTTGGTGTTAGTGTGTGTCTGTGTTACTGGGTATCAGTGTCTGTCTTTGTTACTTGGTGTAAGTGTGTGTCTATGTTGCTGGGTATCAGTGTATGTCTTTGTTACTTGGTGTCAGTGTATGTCTGTGTACATGGTGTATGTGTGTGTCTTTGTTACTTGGTGTCAGTGTTTGTCTGTGTTACTTGGTGTAAGTGTATGTCTTTGTTTCTTGGTGTCAGTGCATGTCTTTGTTACTGGGTATCAGTGTACGTCTTTGTTACTTGGTGTCTGTGTGTGTCTGTATTCTTGGGTATCAGTGTATGTCTTTGTTACTTTGTGTCAGTGTATGTCTTTTTTAATTTGTGTAAGTGTATGTCTTTGTTACTTGGTGTCAGTGTATGTCTTTGTTACTTGATGTAAGTGTGTGTCTGTGTTACTGGGTATCAGTGTATGTCTTTGTTAATATTTGTCAGTGTATGTCTTTGTTACGTGGTGTAAGTGTGTGTCTCTGTTACTGGGTATCAGTGTATGTCTTTGTTACTTGGTGTAAGTGTGTGTCTGTGTTACTGGGTATCAGTGTCTGTCTTTGTTACTTGTTGTCAGTGTCTGTCTTTGTTACTGGGTGTCAGTGCGTGTCTGTGATACTGGGTATCATTGTATGTCTTCGTACTTGGTGTAAGGGATGTCTTTGTTACTTGGTGTCAGTGTATCTCTGTGTTACTTGGTGTCAGTGTGTGTCTTTGTTACTTGGTGTCAGTGTTTCTCTGTGTTACTGGGTGTCACTGTGTATCTGTGTTCCTGGGTGTCAGTGTATGTCATTGTAACTTGGTGTCAGTGTATGTCCGTGTTACTTGGTGTAAGTGTGTGTCTGTGTTACTTGGTGTAAGTGTGTGTCTGTGTTACTGGGATTCAGTGTATGTCTGTGTTACCTGGTGTCAGTGTATGTCTTTGTTACTTGGTGTAACTGTATGTCTTTGTTACTTGGTGTCAGTGTATGTCTTTGTTACTTGGTGTAAGTGTGTGTCTGTGTTACTGGGTATCAGTGTATTTCTTTGTTACTTGGTGTAAGTGTGTGTCTGTGTTACTGTGTATCAGTGTATGTCTTTGTTACTTGGTGTCAGTGTAAGTCTTTGTTACTTGGTGTAAGTGTGTGTCTGTGTTTCTGGGTATCAGTGTATGTCTTTGTTAATTGGTGTCAGTGTATGTCTTTGTTACTTGGTGTCAGTGCATGTCTTTGTTACTTAGTGTCAGTTTGTGTCTTTGTTCCTGGGTGTCAGTGTATGTCTTTGTTACTGGGTGTCAGTGTGTGTCTTTGTGACTTGGTGCAAGTGTGTGTCTGTGTTATTGGATGTCAGTGTCTGTCTTTGTTACTTGGTGTAACTGTGTGTCTGTGTTATTGTGTATCAGTGTCTGTCTTTGTTACTGGGTGTCAGTGTGTGACTTTGTGACTTGGTGTAAGTGTGTGTCTGCATTACTGGGTATCACTGTCTGTCTTTGTTACTTGGTGTAAGTGTGTGTCTGTGTTACTGGGTATCAGTGTATGTCTTTGTTACTTGGTGTCAGTGTAAGTCCGTGTTACTTGGTTTAAGTATGTGTCTTTGTTAATTGGTGTAAGTGTATGTCTGTCTTACTTGGTGGAAGTGTATGTCTTTGTTACTTGGTGTCAGTGTTTGTCTTTGTTACTTGGTGTTGATTTATGTCTTTGTTACTTGGTGTCAGTGTCTGTCTTTGTTACTTGGTGTAAGTGTATGTCTTTGTTGCTTGGTGTCAGTGTATGTCTTTGATTCTTGGTGTAAGTGTGTGTCTGTGTTACTGGGTATCATTGTCTGTCTTTGTTACTTGTTGTAAGAGTGTGTCTTTCTTACTTGGTGTCAGTGCATGTCTTTGTTAATTGGTGTCAGTGTATGTCTGTGTTACTTGGTGTAAGTGTGTGTCTTTGTTAGTTAATCAGTTCATTTTAGCCCTATCTAAAGGCTAACAGTTAGTTTAGTGTATGTTACCTGGGCCCACTGCCCTCCCCCAGCCACACCTGCTCTTTGTTTTCTCAATGAAATTGATCCGGATGAAACTGACGAGAACAGCTGCCGATACTTGAATCTCCGATCCTGCTGTCTTCACAGTCCAGAGTGTCTGCAGCCACGGCATGCGGTAAGTCCATTGAGGTGAAGAAGGAGCTGCGGGACCCGAGAGAAGTCCTGTGAAAAGGTGCCCCGAACACCCAAAACATCCACGAACGGCCCCCCCGGCCGCAACTTCAAAGCGCCCGCGGGAGATGGCTCGGAGAGCATCTGCAGCGCACTGTCGGCAATGCTGCATGCCTTTACTTAAACCACTGCAAAAAAAAAAACCCTTAGCAAATGTAATCACGTCTAAGTCTGCCAAATGATGCTTCACCTCCCGAAGGACGTGGATGAGCTTTCCGGACGTCGATGGTGGGCACTGAGGAAATGGCTTATTACCTGCACCAGATTCCACCCCCCCTCCCCCGCCCTTTACCCCCCTTCCACCCCCCCCACCACTCCCGTCCCCTTCCCTGCTCCACCCTCTCAGCTCACCCCCTCACAACCCCGTCCCAGCCCGCCCCCCCCTCGCACCATCTTCACCCCGCACCCCCTTCCCCTGCACCCCCTCCCTCTACCCCTCCCCCTTGCATCCCCTCCTCCCACCGGCACCATCCTACACCTGTGTAGGGGCCCCAACAACCCCACTGCCTTGTGGGCGTCTCGGGAGAGACCAAGGCTAAGGGAGTAAACCCTAACAGAAAATCCGGAGCGGAACCCCGTAGGCGGTCATGTGTCACCTTTGGCATGTTTCCGGCAGTTCCTGCAGCCATACTGGTGCCAAACGTCGTGTCCTGCACTCCTTTGGACCCCACCAGAAAGGCCGAGAGGGGGGTTTTGACGACTGGGCAACTCTCAACCTCCATAAATTTGCCCAGGCATGCGCCATGGAGAGGTCACTCCATAGTTGCCTCACAGCGACTGAAACAACACGGAAGGCAGCAGTTACGGGTTATAAGTCCAGATAAATTGGCGTAGAAACTGGGCGCCACGGGTTGCCTTTGTCGGTGGGAGAGGTCATTGCACCTCACTGGACAGCTACCGCCCGCCTCAAACCGGGCAGCCCCCGGTCAATAAGGTTCTGTCCCGCCACAGTCTGCCTGCTTCAATGGGTGCTTGGAGCTCAGGGTCATTGCCCGAAAGGTGGACTGACACACCGCACCAAACAACATGAAAAAAGGAAAGAAGGTACCAGCCCTTCGCTTTGCAAGCTGGAACGTCAGAACTATGTGTCCTGGCCTGTCGGAAGACCTTACACAAATCAACGATTCTCGGAAGACCGCCATCATTAACAACGAGCTCAGTAGACTCAATGTGGACATTGCAGCACTTCAGGAGACTCGCCTCCCCGCGAGTGGCTCTCTAGCAGAGCAAGACTACACCTTCTTCTGGCAGGGCAGGGATCCTGAAGAACCAAGGCAGCATGGAGTGGGCTTCGCCATCAGAAACTCCTTGCTCAGCATGATAGAGCCTCCCTCAAATGGCTCGGAACGCATACTGTCCATCCGACTGCTCACCACCTCTGGTCCAGTACACCTACTCAGCATCTATGCTCCAACACTCTGTTCCGCACCTGAAGCTAAAGACCAGTTCTATGAACAACTCCATAACATCATTAGCAGCATCCCCAACACCGAACACCTGTTCCTGCTGGGGGACTTTAATGCCAGGGTTGGGGCCGACCATGACTCATGGCCCTCCTGCCTTGGGCGCTATGGCGTTGGAAGGATGAATGAGAACGGGCAGAGACTGCTTGAGTTGTGTACCTATCATAACCTCTGCATCACCAACTCGTTCTTTCACACTAAACCCTGTCACCAGGTTTCATGGAGGCACCCAAGATCACGTCGTTGGCACCAGCTGGACCTCATTGTCACAAGGCGAGCCGCCTTAAACAGTGTTCAAATCACACGCAGCTTCCACAGTGCGGACTGCGACACCGACCACTCCCTGGTGTGCAGCAAGGTTAGACTCAGACCAAAGAAGTTGCATCATTCCAAGCAGAAGGGCCACCCGCGCATCAACACGAGCAGAATTTCTCACCCACAGCTGTTACAAAAATTTCTAAATTCACTTGTAACAGCCCTTCAAAACACTCCCACAGGGGATGCTGAGACCAAGTGGGCCCACATCAGAGACGCCATCTATGAGTCAGCTTTGACCACCTACGGCAAAAGTGCGAAGAGAAATGCAGACTGGTTTCAATCTCATAATGAAGAGCTGGAACCTGTCATAGCCGCTAAGCGCATTGCACTTTTGAACTACAAGAAAGCCCCCAGCGATTTAACATCCGCAGCACTTAAAGCAGCCAGAAGTACTGCACAAAGAACAGCTAGGCGTTGCGCAAACGACTACTGGCAACACCTATGCAGTCATATTCAGCTGGCCTCAGACACCGGAAACATCAGAGGAATGTATGATGGCATGAAGAGAGCTCTTGGGCCAACCATCAAGAAGATCACCCCCCTCAAATCTAAATCGGGGGACATAATCACTGACCAACGCAAACAGATGGACCGCTGGGTTGAGCACTACCTAGAACTGTACTCCAGGGAGAATGCTGTCACTGAGACTGCCCTCAATGCAGCCCAGCCTCTACCAGTCATGGATGAGCTGGACATACAGCCAACCAAATCGGAACTCAGTGATGCCATTGATTCCCTAGCCAGCGGAAAAGCCCCTGGGAAGGACAGCATTACCCCTGAAATAATCAAGAGTGCCAAGCCTGCTATACTCTCAGCACTACATGAACTGCTATGCCTGTGCTGGGACGAGGGAGCAGTACCCCAGGACATGCGCGATGCCAACATCATCACCCTCTATAAAAACAAAGGTGACCGCGGTGACTGCAACAACTACCGTGGAATCTCCCTGCTCAGCATAGTGGGGAAAGTCTTTGCTCGAGTCGCTCTGAACAGGCTCCAGAAGCTGGCCGAGCGCGTCTACCCTGAGGCACAGTGTGGCTTTCGTGCAGAGAGATCGACTATTGACATGCTGTTCTCCCTTCGTCAGATACAGGAGAAATGCCGTGAACAACAGATGCCCCTCTACATTGCTTTCATTGATCTCACCAAAGCCTTTGACCTCGTCAGCAGACGTGGTCTCTTCAGACTACTAGAAAAGATCGGATGTCCACCAAAGCTACTAAGTATCATCACCTCATTCCATGACAATATGAAAGGCACAATTCAACATGGTGGCTCCTCATCAGAGCCCTTTCCTATCCTGAGTGGTGTGAAACAGGGCTGTGTTCTCGCACCCACACTTTTTGGGATTTTCTTCTCCCTGCTGCTTTCACATGCGTTCAAATCCTCTGAAGAAGGAATTTTCCTCCACACAAGATCAGGGGGCAGGTTGTTCAACCTTGCCCGTCTAAGAGCGAAGTCCAAAGTACGGAAAGTCCTCATCAGAGAACTCCTCTTTGCTGACGATGCTGCTTTAACATCTCACACTGAAGAATGCCTGCAGAGTCTCATCGACAGGTTTGCGTCTGCCTGCAATGAATTTGGCCTAACCATCAGCCTCAAGAAAACGAACATCATGGGGCAGGATGTCAGAAATGCTCCATCCATCAATATTGGCGACCACGCTCTGGAAGTGGTTCAAGAGTTCACCTACCTAGGCTCAACTATCACCAGTAACCTGTCTCTAGATGCAGAAATCAACAAGCGCATGGGTAAGGCTTCCACTGCTATGTCCAGACTGGCCAAGAGAGTGTGGGAAAATGGCGCACTGACACGGAACACAAAAGTCCGAGTGTATCAGGCCTGTGTCCTCAGTACCTTGCTCTACGGCAGCGAGGCCTGGACAACGTATGCCAGCCAAGAGCGACGTCTCAATTCATTCCATCTTCGCTGCCTTCGGAGAATACTTGGCATCAGGTGGCAGGACTATATCTCCAACACAGAAGTCCTTGAAGCGGCCAACACCCCCAGCTTATACACACTACTGAGTCAGCGGCGCTTGAGATGGCTTGGCCATGTGAGCCGCATGGAAGATGGCAGGATCCCCAAAGACACATTGTACAGTGAGCTCGCCACTGGTATCAGACCCACCGGCCGTCCATGTCTCCATTATAAAGACGTCTGCAAACGCGACATGAAATCGTGTGACATTGATCACAAGTCGTGGGAGTCAGTTGCCAGCATTCGCCAGAGCTGGCGGGCAGCCATAAAGACAGGGCTAAATTGTGGCGAGTCGAAGAGACTTAGTAGTTGGCAGGAAAAAAGACAGAGGCGCAAGGGGAGAGCCAACTGTGCAACAGCCCCAACAAACAAATTTCTCTGCAGCACCTGTGGAAGAGCCTGTCACTCCAGAATTGGCCTTTATAGCCACTCCAGGCGCTGCTACACAAACCACTGACCACCTCCAGGCGCGTATCCATTGTCTCTCGAGATAAGGAGGCCCAAAAGAAAAGAATGTCTGTGTTACTTGGTGTAAGTGTGTGTCTTTGTTTTTTGGTGTAAGTGTATGTCTTTGTTACATGGTGTCACTGTGTGTCTGTGTTATTTTCTGTAAGTGTCTGTCTTTGTTACTTGGTGTCAGTGTATGTCTTTGTTACTTGCTGCAAGTGTTTGTCTGTGTTACTGGGCATCAGTGCATGTCTTTGTTACTTGGTGTCAGTGTATATCTGTGTACTTGGTGTAAGTGTGTGTCTTTGTTACTTGGTGTCTGTGGATGGCTGTGTTACTTGGAGTAAGTGTATGTCTTTGTTACTTGGTGTCAGTGTATGTCTTTGTTACTTGGTGTAAGTGTATGTCTTTGTTACTTGGTGTCAGTGTATGTCTCTGTTACTTGGTGTAAGTGTGTGTCTGTGTTACTGGGTATCAGTGTATGTCTTTGTTACTTGGTGTCATTGTCTGTCTTTGTTACTTGGTGTAAGTGTGTGTCTTTGTTACTGAGTATCAGTGTATGTCTTTGTTACTTGGTGTCAGTGTATGTCTTTGTTACTTGGTGACAGTGTATGTCTGTGTTACTTGGTGTAAGTGTGTGTCTGCGTTACTGGGTATCAGTGTATGTCTTTGTTACTTGGTGTCAGTGTATGTCTTTGTTACTTGGTGTAAGTGTATGTCTTTGTTACTTGGTGAAAGTGTGTGTCTGTGTTACTTGGTGTTAGTGTGTGTCTGTGTTACTGGGTATCAGTATATGTCTTTGTTACTTGGTGTCCTTGTCTGTCTTTGTTACTTGGTGTAAGTGTGTGTCTTTGTTACTGAGTATCAGTGTATGTCTTTGTTACTTGGTGTCAGTGTATGTCTTTGTTACTTGGTGACAGTGTATGTCTGTGTTACTTGGTGTAAGTGTGTGTCTGCGTTACTGGGTATCAGTGTATGTCTTTGTTACTTGGTGTCAGTGTATGTCTTTGTTAATTGGTGTCATTGTCTGTCTTTGTTACTTGGTGTAAGTGTGTGTCTTTGTTACTGAGTATCAGTGTATGTCTTTGTTACTTGGTGTCAGTGTATGTCTTTGTTACTTGGTGACAGTGTATGTCTGTGTTACTTGGTGTAAGTGTGTGTCTGCGTTACTGGGTATCAGTGTATGTCTTTGTTACTTGGTGTCAGTGTATGTCTTTGTTAATTGGTGTAAGTGTATGTCTGTCTTACTTGGTGGAAGTGTTTGTCTTTGTTACTTGGTGTTGATTTATGTCTTTGTTACTTGGTGTCAGTGTCTGTCTTTGTTACTTGGTGTAAGTGTATGTCTTTGTTACTTGGTGTCAGTGTATGTCTTTGATTCTTGGTGTAAGTATGTGTCTGTGTTACTGGGTATCAGTGTCTGTCTTTGTTACTTGGTGTAAGAGTGTGTCTTTCTTTCTTGGTGTCAGTGCATGTCTTTGTTAATTGGTGTCAGTGTATGTCTGTGTTACTTGGTGTAAGTGTGTGTCTTTGTTAGTTGGTGTAAGTTTATGTCTTTGTTACATGGTGTCACTGTGTGTCTGTGTTATTTTCTGTAAGTGTCTGTCTTTGTTACTTGGTGTCAGTGTATGTCTTTGTTACTTGCTGCAAGTGTTTGTCTGTGTTACTGGGCATCAGTGCATGTCTTTGTTACTTGGTGTCAGTGTATATCTGTGTACTTGGTGTAAGTGTGTGTCTTTGTTACTTGGTGTCTGTGGATGGCTGTGTTACTTGGAGTAAGTGTATGTCTTTGTTACTTGGTGTCAGTGTATGCCTTTGTTACTTGGTGTAAGTGTATGTCTTTGTTACTTGGTGTCAGTGTATGTCTCTGTTACTTGGTGTAAGTGTGTGGCTGTGTTACTGGGTATCAGTGTATGTCTTTGTTACTTGGTGTCATTGTCTGTCTTTGTTACTTGGTGTAAGTGTGTGTCTTTGTCACTGAGTATCAGTGTATGTCTTTGTTACTTGGTGTCAGTGTATGTCTTTGTTACTTGGTGACAGTGTATGTCTGTGTTACTTGGTGTAAGTGTGTGTCTGCGTTACTGGGTATCAGTGTATGTCTTTGTTACTTGGTGTCAGTGTATGTCTTTGTTACTTGGTGTAAGTGTATGTCTTTGTTACTTGGTGAAAGTGTGTGTCTGTGTTACTTGGTGTTAGTGTGTGTCTGTGTTACTGGGTATCAGTATATGTCTTTGTTACTTGGTGTCATTGTCTGTCTTTGTTACTTGGTGTAAGTGTGTGTCTTTGTTACTGAGTATCAGTGTATGTCTTTGTTACTTGGTGTCAGTGTATGTCTTTGTTACTTGGTGACAGTGTATGTCTGTGTTACTTGGTGTAAGTGTGTGTCTGCGTTACTGGGTATCAGTGTATGTCTTTGTTACTTGGTGTCAGTGTATGTCTTTGTTACTTGGTGTCATTGTCTGTCTTTGTTACTTGGTGTAAGTGTGTGTCTTTGTTACTGAGTATCAGTGTATGTCTTTGTTACTTGGTGTCAGTGTATGTCTTTGTTACTTGGTGACAGTGTATGTCTGTGTTACTTGGTGTAAGTGTGTGTCTGCGTTACTGGGTATCATTGTATGTCTTTGTTACTTGGTGTCAGTGTATGTCTTTGTTAATTGGTGTAAGTGTATGTCTGTCTTACTTGGTGGAAGTGTATGTCTTTGTTACTTGGTGTTGATTTATGTCTTTGTTACTTGGTGTCAGTATCTGTCTTTGTTACTTGGTGAAAGTGTATGTCTTTGTTACTTGGTGTCAGTGTATGTCTTTGATTCTTGGTGTAAGTATGTGTCTGTGTTACTGGGTATCAGTGTCTGTCTTTGTTACTTGGTGTAAGAGTGTGTCTTTCTTTCTTGGTGTCAGTGCATGTCTTTGTTAATTGGTGTCAGTGTATGTCTGTGTTACTTGGTGTAAGTGTGTGTCTTTGTTAGTTGGTGTAAGTTTATGTCTTTGTTACATGGTGTCACTGTGTGTCTGTGTTATTTTCTGTAAGTGTCTGTCTTTGTTACTTGGTGTCAGTGTATGTCTTTGTTACTTGCTGCAAGTGTTTGTCTGTGTTACTTGGTGTCAGTGTATATCTGTGTACTTGGTGTAAGTGTGTGTCTTTGTTACTTGGTGTCTGTGGATGGCTGTGTTACTTGGTGTAAGTGTATGTCTTTGTTACTTGGTGTCAGTGTATGTCTTTGTTACTTGGTGTAAGTGTGTGTCTGTGTTACTGGGTATCAGTGTATGTCTTTGTTACTTGGTGTCATTGTCTGTCTTTGTTACTTGGTGTAAGTGTGTGTCTGTGTTACTGAGTATCAGTGTATGTCTTTGTTACTTGGTGTCAGTGTATGTCTTTGTTACTTGGTGACAGTGTATGTCTCTGTTACTTGGTGTAAGTGTGTGTCTGTGTTACTGGGTATCAGTGTATGTCTTTGTTACTTGGTGTCATTGTCTGTCATTGTTACTAGGTGTAAGTGTGTGTCTGTGTTACTGAGTATCAGTGTATGTCTTTGTTACTTGGTGTCAGTGTATGTCTTTGATACTTAGTGTAAGTGTATGTCTTTGTTACTTGGTGTCAGTGTATGTCTTTGTTACTTGGTGTAAGTGTATGCCTTTGCTACTTGGTGTCAGTGTATGTCTTTGATACTTGGTGTAAGTGTATGTCTGTGTTACTGGGTATCAGTGTCTGTATTTGTTACTTGGTGTAAGTGTGTGTCTGTGTTGCTCGGTATCAGTGTATGTCTTTGTTACATGGTGTAAGTGTGTGTCTGTGTTAATGGGTATCAGTGTCTTTCTTTGTTAATTGGTGTCAGTGTGTGTCTTTGTTACTGGGTGTCAGTGTTTGTGTTTGTTTATGTGTGTCAGTGTATGTCTTTGTGACTTGGTGTTAGTGTGTGTCTGTGTTACTGGGTATCAGAGACTGTCTTTGTTACTTGGTGTAAGTGTGTGTCTGTGTTACTGGGTGTCAGTGTATGTCTTTGTTACTTGGTGTCAGTGTATGTCTGTGTACTTGGTGTATGTGTGTGTCTTTGTTACTTGGTGTCAGTGTTTGTCTGTGTTACTTGGTGTAAGTGTATGTCTTTCTTACTTGGTGTCAGTGTATGTCTTTGTTATTTGGTGTAAGTGTATGTCTTTGATTCTTGGTGTCAGTGCATGTCTTTGTTACTTGGTGTAAGTGTATGTCTTTGTTACTTGGTGTCAGTGTATGTCTCTGTTACTTGGTGTAATTGTGTATCTGCGTTACAGGGTATCAGTGTATGTCTTTGTTACTTGGTGTCATTGTCCGTCCTTGTTACTTGGTGTAAGTGTGTGTCTGTGTTACTTGGTGTAAATGTGTGTCTGTGTTACTGGGTATCAGTGTATGTCTTTGTAACATGGTGTCAGTGTATTTCTTTGTTAATTGGTGTAAGTGTATGTCTTTGTTACTTGGTGTCAGTGTATGTCTGTGTTACTTGGTATAACTGTATGTCTTTGTTACTTTGTCTCAGTGTATGTCTTTGTTACTTGGAGTAAGTGTATGTCTTTGTTACTTGGTGTCAGTGTATGTCTTTGTTACTTGGTGTAAGTGTATGTCTTTGCTACTTGGTGTCAGTGTATGTCTTTGATACTTGGTGTAAGTGTATGTCTGTGTTACTGGGTATCAGTGTCTGTCTTTGTTACTTGGTGTAAGTGTGTGTCTGTGTTCCTGGGTATCAGTGTTTGTCTTTGTTACTTGGTGTAAGTGTGTGTCTGTGTTACTGGGTATCAGTGTCTGTCTTTGTTACTTGGTGTCAGTGTATGTCTTTGTTACTTGGTGTAAGTGTGTGTCTGTGTTACTGGGTATCAGTGTTCCGTCTTTGTTACTTGGTGTCTGTGTGTGTCTATGTTACTTGGTGTAAGTGTGTGTCTGTGTAACTGGGTATCAGTGTATGTCTTTGTTACTTGGTGTAAGTGTGTGTCTGTGTTATTGGGTATCAGTGTATGTCTTTGTTACTTGGTGTCAGTGTATGTCTTTTTTAATTGGTGTAAGTGTGTGTCTGTGTTGCTGGGTATCAATGTATGTCTTTGTTACTTGGTGTCAGTGTGTGTCTGTGTTACTGGGAATCAGTGTCTGTCTTTGTTACTTGGTGTCAGTGTGTGTCTTTGTTACTTGGTGTCAGTGTATGTCTTTGTTACTTGGTGTCAGTGTATGTCTTTGTTACTTGGAGTAAGTGTATGTCTTTGTTACTTGGTGTCAGTGTATGTCTTTGTTACTTGGTGTAAGTGTATGTCTTTGCTACTTGGTGTCAGTGTATGTCTTTTTTAATTGGTGTAAGTGTGTGTCTGTGTTGCTGGGTATCAGTGTATGTCTTTGTTACTTGGTGTAAGGGTGTGTCTGTGTTACTGGGAATCAGTGTCTGTCTTTGTTACTTGGTGTCAGTGTGTGTCTTTGTTACTTGGTGTCAGTGTGTGTCTTTGTTACTGGGTGTCAGTGTATGTATTTGTTACTTGCTGCAAGTGTTTGTCTGTGTTACTGGGCATCAGTGTATGTCTTTGTTACTTGGTGACAGTGTATGTCTGTGTTACTTGGTGTAAGTGTGTGTCTGCGTTACTGGGTATCTGTGTATGTCTTTGTTACTTGGTGTCAGTGTATGTCTTTGTTACTTGGTGTAAGTGTATGTCTTTGTTACCTGGTGTCAGTGTATGTCTGTGTTCCTTGGTGTAATTGTATGTCTTTGTTACTTGGTGTCAGTGTATGTCTTTGATACTTAGTGTAAGTGTATGTCTTTGTTACTTGGTGTCAGTGTATGTCTTTGTTACTTGGTGTAAGTGTATGCCTTTGCTACTTGGTGTCAGTGTATGTCTTTGATACTTGGTGTAAGTGTATGTCTGTGTTACTGGGTATCAGTGTCTGTATTTGTTACTTGGTGTAAGTGTGTGTCTGTGTTGCTGGGTATCAGTGTATGTCTTTGTTACTTGGTGTAATGTGTGTCTGTGTTACAGGGTATCAGTTTCTGTCTTTGTTACTTGGTGTCTGTGTATGTCTTTGTTACTTGGTGTCAGTGTGTGTCTTTGTTACTGGGTGTCAGTGTTTGTGTTTGTTTCTGGGTGTCAGTGTATGTCTTTGTGACTTGGTGTTAGTGTGTGTCTTTGTTACTGGGTATCAGTGTCTGTCTTTGTTACTTGGTGTAAGTGTGTGTCTGTGTTACTGGGTATCAGTGTATGTCTTTGTTACTTGGTGTCAGTGTATGTCTGTGTACTTGGTGTATGTGTGTGTCTTTGTTACTTGGTGTCAGTGTTTGTCTGTGTTACTTGGTGTAAGTGTATGTCTTTCTTACTTGGTGTCAGTGTATGTCTTTGTTATTTGGTGTAAGTGTATGTCTTTGTTTCTTGGTGTCAGTGCATGTCTTTGTTACTTGGTGTAAGTGTATGTCTTTGTTACTTGGTGTCAGTGTATGTCTCTGTTACTTGGTGTAATTGTGTATCTGTGTTACAGGGTATCAGTGTATGTCTTTGTAACCTGGTGTCAGTGTATGTCTTTGTTACTTGGTGTAAGTGTATGTCTTTGTTACTTGGTGTCAGTGTATGTCTGTGTTACTTTGTGTAACTGTATGTCTTTGTTACTTGGTCTCAGTGTATGTCTTTGTTACTTGGAGTAAGTGTATGTCTTTGTTACTTGGTGTCAGTGTATGTCTTTGTTACTTGGTGTAAGTGTATGTCTTTGCTACTTGGTGTCAGTGTATGTCTTTGATACTTGGTGTAAGTGTATGTCTGTGTTACTGGATATCAGTGTCTGTCTTTGTTACTTGGTGTAAGTGTGTGTCTGTGTTCCTGGGTATCAGTGTTTGTCTTTGATACTTGGTGTAAGTGTGTGTCTGTGTTTCTGGGTATCAGTGTCTGTCTTTGTTACTTGGTGTCAGTGTATGTCTTTGTTACTTGGTGTCAGTGTGTGTCTGTGTTACTGGGTATCAGTGTACGTCTTTGTTACATGGTGTCTGTGTGTGTCTATGTTACTTGGTGTAAGTGTGTGTCTGTGTAACTGGGTATCAGTGTATGTCTTTGTTACTTGATGTAAGTGTGTGTCTGTGTTATTGTGTATCAGTGTATGTCTTTGTTACTTGGTGTCAGTGCATGTCTTTTTTAATTGGTGTAAGTGTGTGTCTGTGCTGCTGGGTATCAATGTATGTCTTTGTTACTTGGTGTCAGTGTGTGTCTGTGTTGCTGGGAATCAGTGTCTGTCTTTGTTACTTGGTGTCAGTGTGTGTCTTTGTTACTTGGTGTCAGTGTGTGTCTTTGTTACTTGTTGTCAGTGTATGTCTGTGTTACTTGGTGTAACTGTATGTCTTTGTTACTTGGTGTCAGTGTATGTCTTTGTTACTTGGTGTAAGTGTATGTCTTTGCTACTTGGTGTCAGTGTATGTCTTTTTTAATTGGTGTAAGTGTGTGTCTGTGTTGCTGGGTATCAGTGTATGTCTTTGTTACTTGGTGTAAGTGTGTGTCTGTGTTACTGGGAATCAGTGTCTGTCTTTGTTACTTGGTGTCAGTGTGTGTATTTGTTACTTGGTGTCAGTGTGTGTCTTTGTTACTTGGTGTCAGTGTATGTCTTTGTTACTTGGTGTAAGTGTATGTCTTTGCTACTTGGTGTCAGTGTATGTCTTTTTTAATTGGTGTAAGTGTGTGTCTGTGTTACTGGGAATCAGTGTCTGTCTTTGTTACTTGGTGTCAGTGTGTGTATTTGTTACTTGGTGTCAGTGTCGGTCTGTGTTACTTGGTGTAATTGTGTGTCTTTCTTACTTGGTGTAAGTGCATGTCTTTGTTAATTGGTGCAATTGTCTGTCTTTGTTACTTGGTGTAAGTGTGTGTCTTTGTTAGTTGGTGTAAGTTTATGTCTTTGTCACATGGTGTCACTGTGTGTCTGTGTTATTTGCTGTAAGTGTCTGTCTTTGTTACTTGGTGTCAGTGTATGTCTTTGTTACTTGCTGCAAGTGTTTGTCTGTGTTACTGGGCATCAGTGTATGTCTTTGTTACTTGGTGTCAGTGTATATCTGTGTACTTGGTGTAAGTGTGTGTCTTTGTTACTTGGTGTCAGTGTATGGCTGTGTTACTTGGTGTAAGTGTATGTCTTTGTTACTTGGTGTCAGTGTATGTCTTTGTTACTTGGTGTAAGTGTATGTCTGTGTTACTGGGTATCAGTGTCTGTCTTTGTTACTTGGTGTAAGTGTGTGTCTGTATTGCTGGGTATCAGTGTTTGTCTGTGTTACTTGGTGTAAGTGTGTGTCTGTGTACTTGGTGTAAGTGTGTGTCTTTGTTACTTGGTGTCAGTGTATGGCTGTGTTACTTGGTGTAAGTGTATGTCTTTGTTACTTGGTGTCAGTGTATGTCTTTGTTACTTGGTGTAAGTGTCTGTCTTTGTTTCTTGGTGTCAGTGTATGTCTGTGTTGCTAGGTGTAAGTGTGTGTCTTTGTTAGGTGGTGTAAGTTTATGTCTTTGTTACATGGTGTCACTGTGTGTCTGTGTTATTTGCTGTAAGAGTCTGTCTTTGTTACTTGGTGTCAGTGTATGTCTTTGTTACCTGCTGCAAGTGTTTGTCTGTGTTACTGGGCATCAGTGTATGTCTTTGTTACTTGGTGTCAGTGTATATCTGTGTACTTGGTGTAAGTGTGTGTCTTTGTTACTTGGTGTCAGTGTATGGCTGTGTTAATTGGTGTAAGTGTATGTCTTTGTTACTTGATGTCAGTGTATGTATTTGTTACTTGGTGTAAGTGTATGTCTTTGTTACTTGGTGTCGGTGTATGTCTCTGTTACTTGATGCAAGTGTGTGTCTGTGTTACTGGGTATCAGTGTATGTCTTTGTTACTTGGTGTCATTGTCTGTCTTTGTTACTTGGTGTAAGTGTGTGCCTGTGTTACTGAGTATCAGTGTATGTCTTTGTTACTTGGCGTCAGTGAATGTCTTTGTTACTTGGTGTCAGTGTATGTCTCTGTTACTTGGTGCAAGTGTGTGTCTGTGTTACTGGGTATCAGTGTAAGTCTTTGTTACTTGGTGTCATTGTCTGTCTCTGTTACTTGGTGTAAGTGTGTGTCTGTGTTACTGAGTATCAGTGTATGTCTTTGTTACTTGGTGTCAGTGTATGTCTTTGTTACTTGGTGACAGTGTATGTCTGTGTTACTTGGTGTAAGTGTGTCTCTGCGTTACTGGGTATCAGTGTATGTCTTTGTTACTTGGTGTCAGTGTATGTCTTTGTTACTTGGTGTAAGTGTATGTCTTTGTTACTTGGTGTCAGTGTATGTCTTTGTTACCTGCTGCAAGTGTTTGTCTGTGTTACTGGGCATCAGTGTATGTCTTTGTTACTTGGTGTCAGTGTATATCTGTGTACTTGGTGTAAGTGTGTGTCTTTGTTACTTGGTGTCAGTGTATGGCTGTGTTAATTGGTGTAAGTGTATGTCTTTGTTACTTGGTGTCAGTGTATGTATTTGTTACTTGGTGTAAGTGTATGTCTTTGTTACTTGGTGTCGGTGTATGTCTCTGTTACTTGATGCAAGTGTGTGTCTGTGTTACTGGGTATCAGTGTATGTCTTTGTTACTTGGTGTCATTGTCTGTCTTTGTTACTTGGTGTAAGTGTGTGCCTGTGTTACTGAGTATCAGTGTATGTCTTTGTTACTTGGCGTCAGTGAATGTCTTTGTTACTTGGTGACAGTGTATGTCTGTGTTACTTGGTGTAAGTGTGTGTCTGCGTTACTGGGTATCAGTGTATGTCTTTGTTACTTGGTGTCAGTCTTTGTCTTTGTTACTTGGTGTAAGTGTATGTCTTTGTTACTTGGAGTAAGTGTATGTCTTTGTTACTTGGTGTCAGTGTATGTCTTTGTTACTTGGTGTAAGTGTATGTCTTTGCTATTTGGTGTAAGTGTATGTCTTTGATACTTGGTGTAAGTGTATGTCTGTGTTACTGGGTATCAGTGTCTGTCTTTGTTACTTGGTGTAAGTGTGTGTCTGTATTGCTGGGTATCAGTGTTTGTCTTTGTTACTTGGTGTAAGTGTGTGTCTGTGTACTTGGTGGAAGTGTGTGTCTTTGTTACTTGGTGTCAGTGTATGGCTGTGTTACTTGGTGTAAGTGTATGTCTTTGTTACTTGGTGTCAGTGTATGTCTTTGTTACTTGGTGTAAGTGTATGTCTTTGTTACTTGGTGTCAGTGTATGCCTCTGTTACTTGGTGCAAGTGTGTGTCTGTGTTACTGGGTATCAGTGTAAGTCTTTGTTACTTGGTGTGATTGTCTGTCTTTGTTACTTGGTGTAAGTGTGTGTCTGTGTTACTGAGTATCAGTGTATGTCTTTGTTACTTGGTGTCAGTGTATGTCTTTGTTACTTGGTGACAGTGTATGTCTGTGTTACTTGGTGTAAGTGTGTGTCTGCGTTACTGGGTATCAGTGTATGTCTTTGTTACTTGGTGTCAGTGTATGTCTTTGTTACTTGGTGTAAGTGTATGTCTTTGTTACTTGGTGTCAGTGTATGTCTTTGTTACTTGGTGTCAGTGTATGTCTTTGTTACTTGGAGTAAGTGTATGTCTTTGTTACTTGGTTTCAGTGTATGTCTTTGTTACTTGGTGTAAGTGTATGTCTTTGCTATTTGGTGTCAGTGTATGTCTTTGATACTTGGTGTAAGTGTATGCCTTTGCTACTTCGTGTCAGTGTTTGTCTTTGATACTTGGTGTAAGTGTATGTCTGTGTTACTGGGTATCAGTGTCTGTATTTGTTTCTTGGTGTAAGTGTGTGTCTGTGTTGCTGGGTATCAGTGTATGTCTTTGTTACTTGGTGTAGGTGTGTGTCTTTGCTATTTGGTGTCAGTGTATGTCTTTGTTACTTGGTGTAAGTGTATGCCTTTGCTACTTGGTGTCAGTGTATGTCTTTGATACTTGGTGTAAGTGTATGTCTGTGTTACTGGGTATCAGTGTCTGTATTTGTTACTTGGTGTAAGTGTGTGTCTGTGTTGCTGGGTATCAGTGTATGTCTTTGTTACTTGGTGTCTGTGTATGTCTTTGTTACTTGGTGTCAGTGTGTGTCTTTGTTACTGGGTGTCAGTGATTGTGTTTGTTTCTGGGTGTCAGTGTATGTCTTTGTGACTTGGTGTTAGTGTGTGTCTGTGTTACTGGGTATCAGTGTCTGTCTTTGTTACTTGGTGTAAGTGTGTGTCTGTGTTACTGGGTATCAGTGTATGTCTTTGTTACTTGGTGTCAGTGTATGTCTGTGTACTTGGTGTATGTGTGTGTCTTTGTTACTGGGTGTCAGTGTTTGTCTGTGTTACTTGGTGTAAGTGTATGTCTTTCTTACTTGGTGTCAGTGCATGTCTTTGTTACTTGGTGTAAGTGTATGTCTTTGTTACTTGGTGTCAGTGTATGTCTCTGTTACTTGGTGTAATTGTGTATCTGTGTTACTGGGTATCAGTGTATGTCTTTGTTACTTGGTGTCATTGTCTATCCTTGTTACTTGGTGTAAGTGTGTGTCTGTGTTACTTGGTGTAAATGTGTGTCTGTGTTACTGGGTATCAGTGTATGTCTTTGTAACCTGGTGTCAGTGTATGTCTTTGTTACTTGGTGTAAGTGTATGTCTTTGTTACTTGGTGTCAGTGTATGTCTGTGTTACTTTGTGTAACTGTATGTCTTTGTTACTTGGTCTCAGTGTATGTCTTTGTTACTTGGAGTAAGTGTATGTCTTTGTTACTTGGTGTCATTGTATGTCTTTGTTACTTGGTGTAAGTGTATCTCTTTGCTACTTGGTGCCAGTGTATGTCTTTGATACTTGGTGTAAGTGTATGTCTGTGTTACTGGATATCAGTGTCTGTCTTTGTTACTTGGTGTAAGTGTGTGTCTGTGTTCCTGGGTATCAGTGTTTGTCTTTGTTACTTGGTGTAAGTGTGTGTCTGTGTTACTGGGTATCAGTGTCTGTTTTTGTTACTTGGTGTCAGTGTATGTCTTTGTTACTTGGTGTCAGTGTGTGTCTGTGTTACTGGGTATCAGTGTACGTCTTTGTTCCATGGTGTCTGTGTGTGTCTATGTTACTTGGTGTAAGTGTGTGTCTGTGTAACTGTTTATCAGTGTATGTCTTTGTTACTTGGTGTAAGTGTGTGTCTGTGTTATTGGGTATCAGTGTATGTCTTTGTTACTTGGTGTCAGTGTATTTCTTTTTTAATTGATGTAAGTGTGTGTCTGTGTTGCTGGGTATCAATGTATGTCTTTGTTACTTGGTGTCACTGTGTGTCTGTGTTACTGGGAATCAGTGTCTGTCTTTGTTACTTGGTGTCAGTGTGTGTCTTTGTTACTTGGTGTCAGTGTATGTCTGTGTTACTTGGTGTAACTGTATGTCTTTGTTACTTGGTGTCAGTGTATGTCTTTGTTACTTGGTGTAAGTGTATGTCTTTGCTACTTGGTGTCAGTGTATGTCTTTTTTAATTGGTGTAAGTGTGTGTCTGTGTTGCTGGGTATCAGTGTATGTCTTTGTTACTTGGTGTAAGTGTGTCTCTGTGTTACTGGGAATCAGTGTCTGTGTTTGTTGCTTGGTGTCAGTGTGTGTCTGTGTTGCTGGGTATCAGTGTATGTCTTTGTTACTTGGTGTAGGTGTGTGTCTTTGCTATTTGGTGTCAGTGTATGTCTTTGTTACTTGGTGTAAGTGTATGCCTTTGCTACTTGGTGTCAGTGTATGTCTTTGATACTTGGTGTAAGTGTATGTCTGTGTTACTGGGTATCAGTGTCTGTATTTGTTAATTGGTGTAAGTGTGTGTCTATGTTGCTGGGTATCAGTGTATGTCTTTGTTACTTGGTGTCTGTGTATGTCTTTGTTACTTGGTGTCAGTGTGTGTCTTTGTTACTGGGTGTCAGTGATTGTGTTTGTTTCTGGGTGTCAGTGTATGTCTTTGTGACTTGGTGTCAGTGTGTGTCTTTGTTACTGGGTGTCAGTGATTGTGTTTGTTTCTGGGTGTCAGTGTATGTCTTTGTGACTTGGTGTTAGTGTGTGTCTGTGTTACTGGGTATCAGTGTCTGTCTTTGTTACTGGGTGTCAGTGATTGTGTTTGTTTCTGGGTGTCAGTGTATGTCTTTGTGACTTGGTGTCAGTGTGTGTCTTTGTTACTGGGTGTCAGTGATTGTGTTTGTTTCTGGGTGTCAGTGTATGTCTTTGTTACTTGGTGTAGGTGTGTGTCTTTGCTATTTGGTGTCAGTGTATGTCTTTGTTACTTGGTGTAAGTGTATGCCTTTGCTACTTGGTGTCAGTGTATGTCTTTGATACTTGGTGTAAGTGTATGTCTGTGTTACTGGGTATCAGTGTCTGTATTTGTTAATTGGTGTAAGTGTGTGTCTATGTTGCTGGGTATCAGTGTATGTCTTTGTTACTTGGTGTCTGTGTATGTCTTTGTTACTTGGTGTCAGTGTGTGTCTTTGTTACTGGGTGTCAGTGATTGTGTTTGTTTCTGGGTGTCAGTGTATGTCTTTGTGACTTGGTGTCAGTGTGTGTCTTTGTTACTGGGTGTCAGTGATTGTGTTTGTTTCTGGGTGTCAGTGTATGTCTTTGTGACTTGGTGTTAGTGTGTGTCTGTGTTACTGGGTATCAGTGTCTGTCTTTGTTACTTGGTGTAAGTGTGTGTCTGTGTTACTGGGTATCAGTGTATGTCTTTGTTACTTGGTGTCAGTGTATGTCTGTGTACTTGGTGTATGTGTGTGTCTTTGTTACTGGGTGTCAGTGTTTGTCTGTGTTACTTGGTGTAAGTGTATGTCTTTCTTACTTGGTGTCAGTGCATGTCTTTGTTACTTGGTGTAAGTGTATGTCTTTGTTACTTGGTGTCAGTGTATGTCTCTGTTACTTGGTGTAATTGTGTATCTGTGTTACTGGGTATCAGTGTATGTCTTTGTTACTTGGTGTCATTGTCTATCCTTGTTACTTGGTGTAAGTGTGTGTCTGTGTTACTTGGTGTAAATGTGTGTCTGTGTTACTGGGTATCAGTGTATGTCTTTGTAACCTGGTGTCAGTGTATGTCTTTGTTACTTGGTGTAAGTGTATGTCTTTGTTACTTGGTGTCAGTGTATGTCTGTGTTACTTTGTGTAACTGTATGTCTTTTTTACTTGGTCTCAGTGTATGTCTTTGTTACCTGGAGTAAGTGTATGTCTTTGTTACTTGGTGTCAGTGTATGTCTTTGTTACTTGGTGTAAGTGTATCTGTTTGCTACTTGGTGCCAGTGTATGTCTTTGATACTTGGAGTAAGTGTATGTCTGTGTTACTGGATATCAGTGTCTGTCTTTGTTACTTGGTGTAAGTGTGTGTCTGTGTTCCTGGGTATCAGTGTTTGTCTTTGTTACTTGGTGTAAGTGTGTGTCTGTGTTACTGGGTATCAGTGTCTGTTTTTGTTACTTGGTGTCAGTGTATGTCTTTGTTACTTGGTGTCAGTGTGTGTCTGTGTTACTGGGTATCAGTGTACGTCTTTGTTACATGGTGTCTGTGTGTGTCTATGTTACTTGGTGTAAGTGTGTGTCTGTGTAACTGTTTATCAGTGTATGTCTTTGTTACTTGGTGTAAGTGTGTGTCTGTGTTATTGGGTATCAGTGTATGTCTTTGTTACTTGGTGTCAGTGTATTTCTTTTTTAATTGATGTAAGTGTGTGTCTGTGTTGCTGGGTATCAATGTATGTCTTTGTTACTTGGTGTCACTGTGTGTCTGTGTTACTGGGAATCAGTGTCTGTCTTTGTTACTTGGTGTCAGTGTGTGTCTTTGTTACTTGGTGTCAGTGTATGTCTGTGTTACTTGGTGTAACTGTATGTCTTTGTTACTTGGTGTCAGTGTATGTCTTTGTTACTTGGTGTAAGTGTATGTCTTTGCTACTTGGTGTCAGTGTATGTCTTTTTTAATTGGTGTAAGTGTGTGTCTGTGTTGCTGGGTATCAGTGTATGTCTTTGTTACTTGGTGTAAGTGTGTGTCTGTGTTACTGGGAATCAGTGTCTGTGTTTGTTGCTTGGTGTCAGTGTGTGTCTTTGTTACTTGGTGTCAGTGTGTGTCTTTGTTACTGGGTGTCAGTGTTTGTGTTTGTTTCTCGGTGTCAGTGTATGTCTTTGTGACTTGGTGTTAGTGTGTGTCTGTGTTACTGGGTATCAGTGTCTGTCTTTGTCACTTGGTGGAAGTGTGTGTCTGTGTTACTGGGTATCAGTGTCTGTCTTTGTTACTTGGTTAAAGAGTGTCTCTGTGTTACTGGGTATCAGTGTATGTCTTTGTTACTTGGTGTCAGTGTAGGTCTGTGTTACTTGGTGTAATTGTGTGTCTTTCTTACTTGGTGCAAGTGCATGTCTTTGTTAATTGGTGTCAGTGTATGTCTGTGTTACTTGGTGTAAGTGTGTGTCTTTGTTAGTTGGTGTAAGTTTATGTCTTTGTTACTTGGTGTCAGTGTATATCTGTGTACTTGGTGTAAGTGTGTGTCTTTGTTACTTGGTGTCAGTGTATGGCTGTGTTACTTGGTGTAAGTGTATGTGTTTGTTACTTGGTGTCAGTGTATGTCTTTGTTACTTGGTGTAAGTGCATGTCTTTGTTACTTGGTGTCAGTGTATGTCTCTGTTACTTGATGCAAGTGTGTGTCTGTGTTACTGGGTATCAGTGTATGTCTTTGTTACTTGGTGTCATTGTCTGTCTTTGTTACTTGGTGTAAGTGTGTGTCTGTGTTACTGAGTATCAGTGTATGTCTTTGTTACTTGGTGTCAATGTATGTCTTTGTTACTTGGTGACAGTGTATGTCTGTGTTACTTGGTGTAAGTGTGTGTCTGCGTTACTGGGTATCAGTGTATGTCTTTGTTACTTGGTGTCAGTGTATGTCTTTGTTACTTGGTGTAAGTGTATGTCTTTGTTACTTGGTGTCAGTGTATGTCTTTGTTACTTGGTGTCAGTGTATGTCTTTGTTAATTGGTGTAAGTGTATGTCTTTGCTATTTGGTGTCAGTGTATGTCTTTGATACTTGGTGTAAGTGTATGTCTGTGTTACTGGGTATCAGTGTCTGTCTTTGTTACTTGGTGTAAGTGTGTGTCTGTATTGCTGGGTATCAGTGTTTGTCTTTGTTGCTTGGTGTAAGTGTGTGTCTGTGTACTTTGTGTAAGTGTGTGTCTTTGTTACTTGTTGTCAGTGTATGGCTGTGTTACTTGGTGTAAGTGTATGTCTTTGTTACTTGGTGTCAGTGTATGTCTTTGTTACTTGGTGTAAGTGTATGTCTGTGTTACTTGGTGTCAGTGTATGTCTCTGTTACTTGGTGCAAGTGTGTGTCTGTGTTACTGGGTATCAGTGTATGTCTTTGTTACTTCGTGTCATTGTCTGTCTTTGTTACTTGGTGTAAGTCTGTGTCTGTGTTACTGAGTATCAGTGTATGTCTTTGTTACTTGCTGTCAGTGTATGTCTTTGTTTCTTGGTGACAGTGTATGTCTGTGTTACTTGGTTTAAGTGTGTGTCTGCGTTACTGGGTATCAGTGTATGTCTTTGTTACTTGGAGTAAGTGTATGTCTTTGTTACTTGGTGTCAGTGTATGGCTGTGTTACTTGGTGTAAGTGTATGTCTTTGTTACTTGGTGTCAGTGTATGTCTTTGTTACTTGGTGTAAGTGTATGTCTTTGTTACTTGGTGTGAGTGTATGTCTCTGTTACTTGGTGCAAGTGTGCGTCTGTGTTACTGGGTATCAGTGTAAGTCTTTGTTACTTGGTGTCATTGTCTGTCTTTGTTACTTGGTGTAAGTGTGTGTCTGTGTTACTGAGTATCAGTGTATGTCTTTGTTACTTGGTGTCAGTGTATGTCTTTGTTACTTGGTGACAGTGTATGTCTGTGTTAATTGGTGTAAGTGTGTGTCTGCGTTACTGGGTATCAGTGTATGTCTTTGTTACTTGGTGTCAGTGTATGTCTTTGTTACTTGGTGTAAGTGTATGTTTTATTTACTTGGTGTCAGTGTATGTCTTTGTTACTTGGTGTCAGTGCATGTCTTTGTTACTTGGAGTAAGTGTATGTCTATGTTACTTGGTTTCAGTGTATGTCTTTGTTACTTGGTGTAAGTGTATGTCTTTGCTATTTGGTGTCAGTGTATGTCTTTGATACTTCGTGTAAGTGTATGCCTTTGCTACTTGGTGTCAGTGTATGTCTTTGATACTTGGTGTAAGTGTATGTCTGTGTTACTGGGTATCAGTGTCTGTATTTGTTACTTGGTGTAAGTGTGTGTCTGTGTTGCTGGGTATCAGTGTATGTCTTTGTTACTTGTTGTAAGTGTGTGTCTTTGCTATTTGGTGTCAGTGTATGTCTTTGTTACTTGGTGTAAGTGTATGCCTTTGCTACTTGGTGTCAGTGTATGTCTTTGATACTTGGTGTAAGTGTATGTCTGTGTTACTGGGTATCAGTGTCTGTATTTGTTACTTGGTGTAAGTGTGTGTCTGTGTTGCTGGGTATCACTGTATGTCTTTGTTACTTGGTGTAAGTGTGTGTCTGTGTTACAGGGTATCAGTGTCTGTCTTTGTTACTTGGTGTCTGTGTATGTCTTTGTTACATGGTGTCAGTGTGTGTCTTTGTTACTGGGTGTCAGTGTTTGTGTTTGTTTCTGGGTGTCAGTGTATGTCTTTGTGACTTGGTGTTAGTGTGTGTCTGTGTTACTGGGTATCAGTGTCTGTCTTTGTTACTTGGTGTAAGTGTGTGTCTGTGTTACTGGGAATCAGTGTATGTCTTTGTTACTTGGTGTCAGTGTATGTCTGTGTACTTGGTGTATGTGTGTGTCTTTGTTACTTGGTGTCAGTGTTTGTCTGTGTTACTTGGTGTAAGTGTATGTCTTTCTTACTTGGTGTCAGTGCATGTCTTTGTTACTTGGTGTAAGTGTATGTCTTTGTTACTTGGTGTCAGTGTATGTCTCTGTTACTTGGTGTAATTGTGTATCTGTGTTACTGGGTATCAGTGTATGTCTTTGTTACTTGGTGTCATTGTCTGTCCTTGTTACTTGGTGTAAGTGTGTGTCTGTGTTACTTGGTGTAAATGTGTGTCTGTGTTACTGGGTATCAGTGTATGTCTTTGTAACCTGGTGTCAGTGTATGTCTTTGTTACTTGCTGTAAGTGTATGTCTTTGTTACTTGGTGTCAGTGTATGTCTGTGTTACTTTGTGTAACTGTATGTCTTTGTTACTTGGTCTCAGTGTATGTCTTTGTTACTTGGAGTAAGTGTACGTCTTTGTTACTTGGTGTCAGTGTATGTCTTTGTTACTTGGTGTAAGTGTATATCTTTGCTACTTGGTGTGAGTGTATGTCTTTGATACTTGGTGTAAGTGTATGTCTGTGTTACTGGATATCAGTGTCTGTCTTTGTTACTTGGTGTAAGTGTGTGTCTGTGTTCCTGGGTATCAGTGTTTGTCTTTGTTACTTGGTGTAAGTGTGTGTCTGTGTTACTGGGTATCAGTGTCTGTTTTTGTTACTTGGTGTCAGTGTATGTCTTTGTTACTTGGTGTCAGTGTGTGTCTGTGTTACTGGGTATCAGTGTACGTCTTTGTTACATGGTGTCTGTGTGTGTCTATGTTACTTGGTGTAAGTGTGTGTCTGTGTAACTGGGTATCAGTGTATGTCTTTGTTACTTGGTGTAAGTGTGTGTCTGTGTTATTGGGTATCAGTGTATGTCTTTGTTACTTGGTGTCAGTGTATGTCTTTTTTAATTGGTGTAAGCGTGTGTCTGTGTTGCTGGGTATCAATGTATGTCTTTGTTACTTGGTGTCACTGTGTGTCTGTGTTACTGGGAATCAGTGTCTGTCTTTGTTACTTGGTGTCAGTGTGTGTCTTTGTTACTTGGTTTCAGTGTATGTCTGTGTTACTTGGTGTAACTGGATGTCTTTGTTACTTGGTGTCAGTGTATGTCTTTGTTACTTGGTGTCAGTGTATGTCTTTGTTACTTGGTGTCAGTGTATGTCTTTGTTACTTGGTGTAAGTGTGTGTCTGTGTTACTGGGAATCAGTGTCTGTGTTTGTTGCTTGGTGTCAGTGCGTGTCTTTGTTACTTGGTGTCAGTGTGTGTCTTTGTTACTGGGTGTCAGTGTTTGTGTTTGTTTCTGGGTGTCATTGTATGTCTTTGTGACTTGGTGTTAGTGTGTGTCTGTGTTACTGGGTTTCAGTGTCTGTCTTTGTTACTTGGTGTAAGTGTGTGTCTGTGTTACTGGGTATCAGTGTCTGTCTTTGTTACTTGGTGTAAGAGTGTGTCTGTGTTACTGGGTATCAGTGTATGTCTTTGTTACTAGGTGCCAGTGTAGGTCTGTGTTACTTGGTGTAATTGTGTGTCTTTCTTACTTGGTGTAAGTGCATGTCTTTGTTAATTGGTGTCAGTGTATGTCTGTGTTACTTGGTGTAAGTGTGTGTCTTTGTTAGTTGGTGTAAGTTTATGTCTTTGTTACTTGGTGTCAGTGTATATCTGTGTACTTGCTGTAAGTGTGTGTCTTTGTTACTTGGTGTCAGTGTATGGCTGTGTTACTTGGTGTAAGTGTATGTGTGTGTTACTTGGTGTCAGTGTATGTCTTTGTTACTTGGTGTAAGTGTATGTCTTTGTTACTTGGTGTCAGTGTGTGTCTCTGTTACTTGATGCAAGTGTGTGTCTGTGTTACTGGGTATCAGTGTATGTCTTTGTTACTTGGTGTCATTGTCTGTCTTTGTTACTTGGTGTAAGTGTGTGTCTGTGCTACTGAGTATCAGTGTATGTCTTTGTTACTTGGTGTCAGTGTATGTCTTTGTTACTTGGTGACAGTGTATGTCTGTGTTACTTGGTGTAAGTGTGTGTCTGCGTTACTGGGTATCAGTGTATGTCTTTGTTACTTGGTGTCAGTGTATGTCTTTGTTACTTGGTGTAAGTGTATGTCTTTGTTACTTGGTGTCAGTGTATGTCTTTGTTACTTGGTGTCAGTGTAGGTCTTTGTTACTTGGTGTAAGTGTATGTCTTTGCTATTTGGTGTCAGTGTATGTCTTTGATACTTGGTGTAAGTGTATGTCTGTGTTACTGGGTATCAGTGTCTGTCTTTGTTACTTGGTGTAAGTGTGTGTCTGTATATCTGGGTATCAGTGTTTGTCTTTGTTACTTGGTGTAAGTGTGTGTCTGTGTACTTTGTGTAAGTGTGTGTCTTTGTTACTTGGTGTAAGTGTGTGTCTGTATTGCTGGGTATCAGTGTTTGTCTTTGTTACTTGGTGTAAGTGTGTGTCTGTGTTACTGGGTATCAGTGTCTGTCTTTGTTACTTGGTGTCAGTGTATGTCTTTGTTACTTGGTGTAAGTGTGTGTCTGTGTTACTGGGTATCAGTGTACGTCTTTGTTACTTGGTGTAAGTGTGTGTCTGTGTTATTGGGTATCAGTGTATGTCTTTGTTAAATGGTGTCAGTGTATGTCTTTTTTAATTGGTGTAAGTGTGTGTCTGTGTTGATGGGTATCAGTGTCTGTCTTTGTTACTTGTTGTAAGTGTGTGTCTGTGTTACTGGGAATCAGTGTCTGTCTTTGTTACTTGGTGTCAGTGTGTGTCTTTGTTACTTGGTGTCAGTTTGTGTCTTTGTTACTTGCTGCAAGTGTTTGTCTGTGTTACTGGGCATCAGTGTATGTCTTTGTTACTTGGTGTCAGTGTATAACTGTGTACTTGGTGTAAGTGTGTGTCTTTGTTACTTTGTGTCAGTGTATGGCTGTGTTACTTGGTGTAAGTGTATGTCTTTGTTACTTGGTGTCAGTGTATGTCTTTGTTACTTGGTGTAAGTGTATGTCTTTGCTACTTGGTGTCAGTGTATGTCTTTGTTACTTGGTGTCAGTGTGTGTCTGTGTTACTGGGTATCAGTGTACGTCTTTGTTACATGGTGTCTGTGTGTGTCTATGTTACTTGGTGTAAGTGTGTGTCTGTGTAACTGGGTATCAGTGTATGTCTTTGTTACTTGGTGTCATTGTCTGTCTTTGTTACTTGGTGTAAGTGTGTGTCTGTGTTACTGAGTATCAGTGTATGTCTTTGTTACTTGGTGTCAGTGTATGTCTTTGTTACTTGGTGACAGTGTATGTCTCTGTTACTTGGTGTAAGTGTGTGTCTGCGTTACTGGGTATCAGTGTATGTCTTTGTTACTTGGTGTCAGTGTATGTCTTTGTTACTTGGTGTCATTGTCTGTCCTTGTTACTTGGTGTAAGTGTGTGTCTGTGTTACTTGGTGTAAATGTGTGTCTGTGTTACTGGGTATCAGTGTATGTCTTTGTAACCTGGTGTCAGTGTATGTCTTTGTTACTTGCTGTAAGTGTATGTCTTTGTTACTTGGTGTCAGTGTATGTCTGTGTTACTTTGTGTAACTGTATGTCTTTGTTACTTGGTCTCAGTGTATGTCTTTGTTACTTGGAGTAAGTGTACGTCTTTGTTACTTGGTGTCAGTGTATGTCTTTGTTACTTGGTGTAAGTGTATATCTTTGCTACTTGGTGTCAGTGTATGTCTTTGATACTTGGTGTAAGTGTATGTCTGTGTTACTGGATATCAGTGTCTGTCTTTGTTACTTGGTGTAAGTGTGTGTCTGTGTTCCTGGGTATCAGTGTTTGTCTTTGTTACTTGGTGTAAGTGTGTGTCTGTGTTACTGGGTATCAGTGTCTGTTTTTGTTACTTGGTGTCAGTGTATGTCTTTGTTACTTGGTGTCAGTGTGTGTCTGTGTTACTGGGTATCAGTGTACGTCTTTGTTACATGGTGTCTGTGTGTGTCTATGTTACTTGGTGTAAGTGTGTGTCTGTGTAACTGGGTATCAGTGTATGTCTTTGTTACTTGGTGTAAGTGTGTGTCTGTGTTATTGGGTATCAGTGTATGTCTTTGTTACTTGGTGTCAGTGTATGTCTTTTTTAATTGGTGTAAGCGTGTGTCTGTGTTGCTGGGTATCAATGTATGTCTTTGTTACTTGGTGTCACTGTGTGTCTGTGTTACTGGGAATCAGTGTCTGTCTTTGTTACTTGCTGTCAGTGTGTGTCTTTGTTACTTGGTGTCAGTGTATGTCTGTGTTACTTGGTGTAACTGGATGTCTTTGTTACTTGGTGTCAGTGTATGTCTTTGTTACTTGGTGTCAGTGTATGTCTTTGTTACTTGGTGTCAGTGTATGTCTTTGTTACTTGGTGTAAGTGTGTGTCTGTGTTACTGGGAATCAGTGTCTGTGTTTGTTGCTTGGTGTCAGTGCGTGTCTTTGTTACTTGGTGTCAGTGTGTGTCTTTGTTACTGGGTGTCAGTGTTTGTGTTTGTTTCTGGGTGTCATTGTATGTCTTTGTGACTTGGTGTTAGTGTGTGTCTGTGTTACTGGGTTTCAGTGTCTGTCTTTGTTACTTGGTGTAAGTGTGTGTCTGTGTTACTGGGTATCAGTGTCTGTCTTTGTTACTTGGTGTAAGAGTGTGTCTGTGTTACTGGGTATCAGTGTATGTCTTTGTTACTAGGTGCCAGTGTAGGTCTGTGTTACTTGGTGTAATTGTGTGTCTTTCTTACTTGGTGTAAGTGCATGTCTTTGTTAATTGGTGTCAGTGTATGTCTGTGTTACTTGGTGTAAGTGTGTGTCTTTGTTAGTTGGTGTAAGTTTATGTCTTTGTTACTTGGTGTCAGTGTATATCTGTGTACTTGCTGTAAGTGTGTGTCTTTGTTACTTGGTGTCAGTGTATGGCTGTGTTACTTGGTGTAAGTGTATGTGTGTGTTACTTGGTGTCAGTGTATGTCTTTGTTACTTGGTGTAAGTGTATGTCTTTGTTACTTGGTGTCAGTGTGTGTCTCTGTTACTTGATGCAAGTGTGTGTCTGTGTTACTGGGTATCAGTGTATGTCTTTGTTACTTGGTGTCATTGTCTGTCTTTGTTACTTGGTGTAAGTGTGTGTCTGTGCTACTGAGTATCAGTGTATGTCTTTGTTACTTGGTGTCAGTGTATGTCTTTGTTACTTGGTGACAGTGTATGTCTGTGTTACTTGGTGTAAGTGTGTGTCTGCGTTACTGGGTATCAGTGTATGTCTTTGTTACTTGGTGTCAGTGTATGTCTTTGTTACTTGGTGTAAGTGTATGTCTTTGTTACTTGGTGTCAGTGTATGTCTTTGTTACTTGGTGTCAGTGTAGGTCTTTGTTACTTGGTGTAAGTGTATGTCTTTGCTATTTGGTGTCAGTGTATGTCTTTGATACTTGGTGTAAGTGTATGTCTGTGTTACTGGGTATCAGTGTCTGTCTTTGTTACTTGGTGTAAGTGTGTGTCTGTATATCTGGGTATCAGTGTTTGTCTTTGTTACTTGGTGTAAGTGTGTGTCTGTGTACTTTGTGTAAGTGTGTGTCTTTGTTACTTGGTGTAAGTGTGTGTCTGTATTGCTGGGTATCAGTGTTTGTCTTTGTTACTTGGTGTAAGTGTGTGTCTGTGTTACTGGGTATCAGTGTCTGTCTTTGTTACTTGGTGTCAGTGTATGTCTTTGTTACTTGGTGTAAGTGTGTGTCTGTGTTACTGGGTATCAGTGTACGTCTTTGTTACTTGGTGTAAGTGTGTGTCTGTGTTATTGGGTATCAGTGTATGTCTTTGTTAAATGGTGTCAGTGTATGTCTTTTTTAATTGGTGTAAGTGTGTGTCTGTGTTGATGGGTATCAGTGTCTGTCTTTGTTACTTGTTGTAAGTGTGTGTCTGTGTTACTGGGAATCAGTGTCTGTCTTTGTTACTTGGTGTCAGTGTGTGTCTTTGTTACTTGGTGTCAGTTTGTGTCTTTGTTACTTGCTGCAAGTGTTTGTCTGTGTTACTGGGCATCAGTGTATGTCTTTGTTACTTGGTGTCAGTGTATAACTGTGTACTTGGTGTAAGTGTGTGTCTTTGTTACTTTGTGTCAGTGTATGGCTGTGTTACTTGGTGTAAGTGTATGTCTTTGTTACTTGGTGTCAGTGTATGTCTTTGTTACTTGGTGTAAGTGTATGTCTTTGCTACTTGGTGTCAGTGTATGTCTTTGTTACTTGGTGTCAGTGTGTGTCTGTGTTACTGGGTATCAGTGTACGTCTTTGTTACATGGTGTCTGTGTGTGTCTATGTTACTTGGTGTAAGTGTGTGTCTGTGTAACTGGGTATCAGTGTATGTCTTTGTTACTTGGTGTCATTGTCTGTCTTTGTTACTTGGTGTAAGTGTGTGTCTGTGTTACTGAGTATCAGTGTATGTCTTTGTTACTTGGTGTCAGTGTATGTCTTTGTTACTTGGTGACAGTGTATGTCTGTGTTACTTGGTGTAAGTGTGTGTCTGCGTTACTGGGTATCAGTGTATGTCTTTGTTACTTGGTGTCAGTGTATGTCTTTGTTACTTGGTGTAAGTGTATGTCTTTGTTACTTGGTGTCAGTGTATGTCTTTGTTACTTGGTGTCAGTGTAGGTCTTTGTTACTTGGTGTAAGTGTATGTCTTTGCTATTTGGTGTCAGTGTATGTCTTTGATACTTGGTGTAAGTGTATGTCTGTGTTACTGGGTATCAGTGTCTGTCTTTGTTACTTGGTGTAAGTGTGTGTCTGTATATCTGGGTATCAGTGTTTGTCTTTGTTACTTGGTGTAAGTGTGTGTCTGTGTACTTTGTGTAAGTGTGTGTCTTTGTTACTTGGTGTAAGTGTGTGTCTGTATTGCTGGGTATCAGTGTTTGTCTTTGTTACTTGGTGTAAGTGTCTGTCTGTGTTACTGGGTATCAGTGTCTGTCTTTGTTACTTGGTGTCAGTGTATGTCTTTGTTACTTGGTGTAAGTGTGTGTCTGTGTTACTGGGTATCAGTGTACGTCTTTGTTACTTGGTGTAAGTGTGTGTCTGTGTTATTGGGTATCAGTGTATGTCTTTGTTAAATGGTGTCAGTGTATGTCTTTTTTAATTGGTGTAAGTGTGTGTCTGTGTTGATGGGTATCAGTGTCTGTCTTTGTTACTTGTTGTAAGTGTGTGTCTGTGTTACTGGGAATCAGTGTCTGTCTTTGTTACTTGGTGTCAGTGTGTGTCTTTGTTACTTGGTGTCAGTTTGTGTCTTTGTTACTTGCTGCAAGTGTTTGTCTGTGTTACTGGGCATCAGTGTATGTCTTTGTTACTTGGTGTCAGTGTATAACTGTGTACTTGGTGTAAGTGTGTGTCTTTGTTACTTTGTGTCAGTGTATGGCTGTGTTACTTGGTGTAAGTGTATGTCTTTGTTACTTGGTGTCAGTGTATGTCTTTGTTACTTGGTGTAAGTGTATGTCTTTGCTACTTGGTGTCAGTGTATGTCTTTGTTACTTGGTGTCAGTGTGTGTCTGTGTTACTGGGTATCAGTGTACGTCTTTGTTACATGGTGTCTGTGTGTGTCTATGTTACTTGGTGTAAGTGTGTGTCTGTGTAACTGGGTATCAGTGTATGTCTTTGTTACTTGGTGTAAGTGTGTGTCTGTGTTATTGGGTATCAGTGTATGTCTTTGTTACTTGGTGTCAGTGTATGTCTTTTTTAATTGGTGTAAGTGTGTGTCTGTGTTGCTGGGTATCAATGTATGTCTTTGTTACTTGGTGTCACTGTGTGTCTGTGTTACTGGGAATCAGTGTCTGTCTTTGTTACTTGGTGTCAGTGTGTGTCTTTGTTACTTGGTGTCAGTGTATGTCTGTGTTACTTGGTGTAACTGTATGTCTTTGTTACTTGGTGTCAGTGTATGTCTTTGTTACTTGGTGTAAGTGTATGTCTTTGCTACTTGGTGTCAGTGTATGTCTTTTTTAATTGGTGTAAGTGTGTGTCTGTGTTGCTGGGTATCAGTGTATGTCTTTGTTACTTGGTGTAAGTGTGTGTCTGTGTTACTGGGAATCAGTGTCTGTGTTTGTTGCTTGGTGTCAGTGCGTGTCTTTGTTACTTGGTGTCAGTGTGTGTCTTTGTTACTGGGTGTCAGTGTTTGTGTTTGTTTCTGGGTGTCATTGTATGTCTTTGTGACTTGGTGTTAGTGTGTGTCTGTGTTACTGGGTTTCAGTGTCTGTCTTTGTTACTTGGTGTAAGTGTGTGTCTGTGTTACTGGGTATCAGTGTCTGTCTTTGTTACTTGGTGTAAGAGTGTGTCTGTGTTACTGGGTATCAGTGTATGTCTTTGTTACTTGGTGCCAGTGTAGGTCTGTGTTACTTGGTGTAATTGTGTGTCTTTCTTACTTGGTGTAAGTGCATGTCTTTGTTAATTGGTGTCAGTGTATGTCTGTGTTACTTGGTGTAAGTGTGTGTCTTTGTTAGTTGGTGTAAGTTTATGTCTTTGTTACTTGGTGTCAGTGTATATCTGTGTACTTGGTGTAAGTGTGTGTCTTTGTTACTTGGTGTCAGTGTATGGCTGTGTTACTTGGTGTAAGTGTATGTGTGTGTTACTTGGTGTCAGTGTATGTCTTTGTTACTTGGTGTAAGTGTATGTCTTTGTTACTTGGTGTCAGTGTGTGTCTCTGTTACTTGATGCAAGTGTGTGTCTGTGTTACTGGGTATCAGTGTATGTCTTTGTTACTTGGTGTCATTGTCTGTCTTTGTTACTTGGTGTAAGTGTGTGTCTGTGTTACTGAGTATCAGTGTATGTCTTTGTTACTTGGTGTCAGTGTTTGTCTTTGTTACTTGGTGACAGTGTATGTCTGTGTTACTTGGTGTAAGTGTGTGTCTGCGTTACTGGGTATCAGTGTATGTCTTTGTTACTTGGTGTCAGTGTATGTCTTTGTTACTTGGTGTAAGTGTATGTCTTTGTTACTTGGTGTCAGTGTATGTCTTTGTTACTTGGTGTCAGTGTAGGTCTTTGTTACTTGGTGTAAGTGTATGTCTTTGCTATTTGGTGTCAGTGTATGTCTTTGATACTTGGTGTAAGTGTATGTCTGTGTTACTGGGTATCAGTGTCTGTCTTTGTTACTTGGTGTAAGTGTGTGTCTGTATATCTGGGTATCAGTGTTTGTCTTTGTTACTTGGTGTAAGTGTGTGTCTGTGTACTTTGTGTAAGTGTGTGTCTTTGTTACTTGGTGTAAGTGTGTGTCTGTATTGCTGGGTATCAGTGTTTGTCTTTGTTACTTGGTGGAAGTGTGTGTCTGTGTTACTGGGTATCAGTGTCTGTCTTTGTTACTTGGTGTCAGTGTATGTCTTTGTTACTTGGTGTAAGTGTGTGTCTGTGTTACTGGGTATCAGTGTACGTCTTTGTTACTTGGTGTAAGTGTGTGTCTGTGTTATTGGGTATCAGTGTATGTCTTTGTTAAATGGTGTCAGTGTATGTCTTTTTTAATTGGTGTAAGTGTGTGTCTGTGTTGCTGGGTATCTGTGTCTGTCTTTGTTACTTGTTGTAAGTGTGTGTCTGTGTTACTGGGAATCAGTGTCTGTCTTTGTTACTTGGTGTCAGTGTGTGTCTTTCTTACTTGGTGTCAGTTTGTGTCTTTGTTACTTGCTGCAAGTGTTTGTCTGTGTTACTGGGCATCAGTGTATGTCTTTGTTACTTGGTGTCAGTGTATATCTGTGTACTTGGTGTAAGTGTGTGTCTTTGTTACTTTGTGTCAGTGTATGGCTGTGTTACTTGGTGTAAGTGTATGTCTTTGTTACTTGGTGTCAGTGTATGTCTTTGTTACTTGGTGTAAGTGTATGTCTTTGCTACTTGGTGTCAGTGTATGTCTCTGTTACTTGGTGCAAGTGTGTGTCTGTGTTACTGGGTATCAGTGTACGTGTTTGTTACTTGGTGTCATTGTCTGTCTTTGTTACTTGGTGTAAGTGTGTGTCTGTGTTACTGAGTATCAGTGTATGTCTTTGTTACTTGGTGTCAGTGTATGTCTTTGTTACTTGGTGACAGTGTATGTCTGTGTTACTTGGTGTAAGTGTGTGTCTGCGTCACTGGGTATCAGTGTATGTCTTTGTTACTTGGTGTCAGTGTATGTCTTTGTTACTTGGTGTAAGTGTATGTCTTTGTTACTTGGTGTCAGTGTACGTCTTTGTTACTTGGTGTCAGTGTATGTCTTTGTTACTTGGTGTAAGTGTATGCCTTTGCCATTTGGTGTCAGTGTATGTCTTTGATACTTGGTCTAAGTGTATGTCTGTGTTACTGGGTATCAGTGTCTGTCTTTGTTACTTGGTGTAAGTGTGTGTCTGTATTGCTGGGTATCAGTGTTTGTCTTTGCTACTTGGTGTAAGTGTGTGTCTGTGTACTTTGTGTAAGTGTGTGTCTTTGTTACTTGGTGTCAGTGTATGGCTGTGTTACTTGGTGTAAGTGTATGTCTTTGTTACTTGGTGTCAGTGTATGTCTTTGTTACTTGGTGTAAGTGTATGTCTTTGTTACTTGGTTTCAGTGTATGTCTCTGTTAATTGGTGCAAATGTGTGTCTGTGTTACTGGGTATCAGTGTATGTCTTTGTTACTTGGTGTCATTGTCTGTCTTTGTTACTTGGTGTAAGTGTGTGTCTGTGTTACTGAGTATCAGTGTATGTCTTTGTTACTTGGTGTCAGTGTATGTCTTTGTTACTTGGTGACAGTGTATGTCTGTGTTACTTGGTGTAAGTGTGTGTCTGCGTTGCTGGGTATCAGTGTATGTCTTTGTTACTTGGAGTAAGTGTATGTCTGCTATTTGGTGCAGTGTATGTCTTTGATACTTGGTGTAAGTGTATGTCTGTATTGCTGGGTAACAGTGTTTGTCTTTGTTACTTGGTGTATGTGTGTGTCTGTGTACTTGGTGTAAGTGTGTGTCTTTGTTACTTGGTGTAAGTGTGTGTCTGTGTACTTGGTGTATGTGTGAGTCTTTGTTACTTGGTGTCAGTGTATGGCTGTGTTACTTGGTGTAAGTGTATGTCTTTGTTACTTGGTGTCAGTGCATGTCTTTGTTACTTTGTGTAAGTGTATGTCTTTGTTACTTGGTGTCAGTGTATGTCTCTGTTACTTGGTGCAAGTGTGTGTCTGTGTTACTGGGTATCAGTGTACGTGTTTGTTACTTGGTGTCATTGTCTGTCTTTGTTACTTGGTGTAAGTGTGTGTCTGTGTTACTGAGTATCAGTGTATGTCTTTGTTACTTGGTGTCAGTGTATGTCTTTGTTACTTGGTGACAGTGTATGTCTGTGTTACTTGGTGTAAGTGTGTGTCTGCGTCACTGGGTATCAGTGTATGTCTTTGTTACTTGGTGTCAGTGTATGTCTTTGTTACTTGGTGTAAGTGTATGTCTTTGTTACTTGGTGTCAGTGTACGTCTTTGTTACTTGGTGTCAGTGTATGTCTTTGTTACTTGGTGTAAGTGTATGCCTTTGCCATTTGGTGTCAGTGTATGTCTTTGATACTTGGTCTAAGTGTATGTCTGTGTTACTGGGTATCAGTGTCTGTCTTTGTTACTTGGTGTAAGTGTGTGTCTGTATTGCTGGGTATCAGTGTTTGTCTTTGCTACTTGGTGTAAGTGTGTGTCTGTGTACTTTGTGTAAGTGTGTGTCTTTGTTACTTGGTGTCAGTGTATGGCTGTGTTACTTGGTGTAAGTGTATGTCTTTGTTACTTGGTGTCAGTGTATGTCTTTGTTACTTGGTGTAAGTGTATGTCTTTGTTACTTGGTTTCAGTGTATGTCTCTGTTAATTGGTGCAAATGTGTGTCTGTGTTACTGGGTATCAGTGTATGTCTTTGTTACTTGGTGTCATTGTCTGTCTTTGTTACTTGGTGTAAGTGTGTGTCTGTGTTACTGAGTATCAGTGTATGTCTTTGTTACTTGGTGTCAGTGTATGTCTTTGTTACTTGGTGACAGTGTATGTCTGTGTTACTTGGTGTAAGTGTGTGTCTGCGTTGCTGGGTATCAGTGTATGTCTTTGTTACTTGGAGTAAGTGTATGTCTGCTATTTGGTGCAGTGTATGTCTTTGATACTTGGTGTAAGTGTATGTCTGTATTGCTGGGTAACAGTGTTTGTCTTTGTTACTTGGTGTATGTGTGTGTCTGTGTACTTGGTGTAAGTGTGTGTCTTTGTTACTTGGTGTAAGTGTGTGTCTGTGTACTTGGTGTATGTGTGAGTCTTTGTTACTTGGTGTCAGTGTATGGCTGTGTTACTTGGTGTAAGTGTATGTCTTTGTTACTTGGTGTCAGTGCATGTCTTTGTTACTTGGTGTAAGTGTATGTCTTTGTTACTTGGTGTCAGTGTATGTCTCTGTTACTTGGTGCAAGTGTGTGTCTGTGTTACTGGGTATCAGTGTAAGTCTTTGTTACTTGGTGTCATTGTCTGTCTTTGTTACTTGGTGTAAGTGTGTGTCTGTGTTACTGAGTATCAGTGTATGTCTTTGTTACTTGGTGTCAGTGAATGTCTTTGTTACTTGGTGACAGTGTATGTCTGTGTTACTTGGTGCAAGTGTGTGTCTGCGTTACTGGGTATCAGTGTATGTCTTTGTTACTTGGTGTCACTGTATGTCTTTGTTACTTGGTGTCAGTGTATGTCTTTGTTACTTGGTGTCAGTGTATGTCTTTGTTACTTGGAGTAAGTGTATGTCTTTGTTACTTGGTTTCAGTGTATGTCTTTGTTACTTGGTGTAAGTGTATGTCTTTGCTATTTGGTGTCAATGTATGTCTTTGATACTTGGTGTAAGTGTATGTCTGTGTTACTGGGTATCAGTGTCTGTCTTTGTTACTTGGTGTAAGTGTGTGTCTGTATTGCTGGGTATCAGTGTTTGTCTTTGTTACTTGGTGTAAGTGTGTGTCTGTGTTACTGGGTATCAGTGTCTGTCTTTGTTACTTGGTGTCAGTGTATGTCTTTGTTAAATGGTGTCAGTGTATGTCTTTTTTAATTGGTGTAAGTGTGTGTCTGTGTTGCTGGGTATCAGTGTCTGTCTTTGTTACTTGTTGTAAGTGTGTGTCTGTGTTACTGGGAATCAGTGTCTGTCTTTGTTACTTGGTGTCAGTGTGTGTCTTTGTTACTTGGTGTCAGTTTGTGTCTTTGTTACTTGCTGCAAGTGTTTGTCTGTGTTACTGGGCATCAGTGTATGTCTTTGTTACTTGGTGTCAGTGTATATCTGTGTACTTGGTGTAAGTGTGTGTCTTTGTTACTTTGTGTCAGTGTATGGCTGTGTTACTTGGTGTAAGTGTATGTCTTTGTTACTTGGTGTCAGTGTATGTCTTTGTTACTTGGTGTAAGTGTATGTCTTTGCTACTTGGTGTCAGTGTATGTCTTTGTTACTTGGTGTCAGTGTATGTCTTTGTTACTTGGTGTAAGTGTATGTCTTTGTTACTTGGTGTCAGTGTACGTCTTTGTTACTTGGTGTCAGTGTATGTCTTTGTTACTTGGTGTAAGTGTGTGTCTCTGTTACTTGGTGCAAGTGTGTGTCTGTGTTACTGGGTATCAGTGTATGTCTTTTTTACTTGGTGTCATTGTCTGTCTTTGTTACTTGGTGTAAGTGTGTGTCTGTGTTACTGAGTATCAGTGTATGTCTTTGTTACTTGGTGTCAGTGTATGTCTTTGTTACTTGGTGACAGTGTATGTCTGTGTTACTTGGTGTAAGTGTGTGTCTGCGTTGCTGGGTATCAGTGTATGTCTTTGTTACTTGGAGTAAGTGTATGTCTGCTATTTGGTGCAGTGTATGTCTTTGATACTTGGTGTAAGTGTATGTCTGTATTGCTGGGTAACAGTGTTTGTCTTTGTTACTTGGTGTATGTGTGTGTCTGTGTACTTGGTGTAAGTGTGTGTCTTTGTTACTTGGTGTAAGTGTGTGTCTGTGTACTTGGTGTATGTGTGAGTCTTTGTTACTTGGTGTCAGTGTATGGCTGTGTTACTTGGTGTAAGTGTATGTCTTTGTTACTTGGTGTCAGTGCATGTCTTTGTTACTTGGTGTAAGTGTATGTCTTTGTTACTTGGTGTCAGTGTATGTCTCTGTTACTTGGTGCAAGTGTGTGTCTGTGTTACTGGGTATCAGTGTAAGTCTTTGTTACTTGGTGTCATTGTCTGTCTTTGTTACTTGGTGTAAGTGTGTGTCTGTGTTACTGAGTATCAGTGTATGTCTTTGTTACTTGGTGTCAGTGAATGTCTTTGTTACTTGGTGACAGTGTATGTCTGTGTTACTTGGTGCAAGTGTGTGTCTGCGTTACTGGGTATCAGTGTATGTCTTTGTTACTTGGTGTCACTGTATGTCTTTGTTACTTGGTGTCAGTGTATGTCTTTGTTACTTGGTGTCAGTGTATGTCTTTGTTACTTGGAGTAAGTGTATGTCTTTGTTACTTGGTTTCAGTGTATGTCTTTGTTACTTGGTGTAAGTGTATGTCTTTGCTATTTGGTGTCAATGTATGTCTTTGATACTTGGTGTAAGTGTATGTCTGTGTTACTGGGTATCAGTGTCTGTCTTTGTTACTTGGTGTAAGTGTGTGTCTGTATTGCTGGGTATCAGTGTTTGTCTTTGTTACTTGGTGTAAGTGTGTGTCTGTGTTACTGGGTATCAGTGTCTGTCTTTGTTACTTGGTGTCAGTGTATGTCTTTGTTAAATGGTGTCAGTGTATGTCTTTTTTAATTGGTGTAAGTGTGTGTCTGTGTTGCTGGGTATCAGTGTCTGTCTTTGTTACTTGTTGTAAGTGTGTGTCTGTGTTACTGGGAATCAGTGTCTGTCTTTGTTACTTGGTGTCAGTGTGTGTCTTTGTTACTTGGTGTCAGTTTGTGTCTTTGTTACTTGCTGCAAGTGTTTGTCTGTGTTACTGGGCATCAGTGTATGTCTTTGTTACTTGGTGTCAGTGTATATCTGTGTACTTGGTGTAAGTGTGTGTCTTTGTTACTTTGTGTCAGTGTATGGCTGTGTTACTTGGTGTAAGTGTATGTCTTTGTTACTTGGTGTCAGTGTATGTCTTTGTTACTTGGTGTAAGTGTATGTCTTTGCTACTTGGTGTCAGTGTATGTCTTTGTTACTTGGTGTCAGTGTATGTCTTTGTTACTTGGTGTAAGTGTATGTCTTTGTTACTTGGTGTCAGTGTACGTCTTTGTTACTTGGTGTCAGTGTATGTCTTTGTTACTTGGTGTAAGTGTGTGTCTCTGTTACTTGGTGCAAGTGTGTGTCTGTGTTACTGGGTATCAGTGTATGTCTTTTTTACTTGGTGTCATTGTCTGTCTTTGTTACTTGGTGTAAGTGTGTGTCTGTGTTACTGAGTATCAGTGTATGTCTTTGTTACTTGGTGTCAGTGTATGTCTTTGTTACTTGGTGACAGTGTATGTCTGTGTTACTTGGTGTAAGTGTGTGTCTGCGTTACTGGGTATCAGTGTATGTCTTTGTTACTTGGTGTCAGTGTATGTCTTTGTTACTTGGTGTAAGTGTATGTCTTTGTTACTTGGTGTCAGTGTACGTCTTTGTTACTTGGTGTCAGTGTATGTCTTTGTTACTTGGTGTAAGTGTATGTCTTTGCCATTTGGTGTCAGTGTATGTCTTTGATACTTGGTGTAAGTGTATGTCTGTGTTACTGGGTATCAGTGTCTGTCTTTGTTACTTGGTGTAAGTGTGTGTCTGCGTTGCTGGGTATCAGTGTATGTCTTTGTTACTTGGAGTAAGTGTATGTCTTTGTTACTTGGTGTCAGTGTATGTCTTTGTTACTTGGTGTAAGTGTATGTCTTTGCTATTTGGTGTCAGTGTATGTCTTTGATACTTGGTGTAAGTGTATGTCTGTGTTACTGGGTATCAGTGTCTGTCTTTGTTAATTGGTGTAAGTGTGTGTCTGTATTGCTGGGTATCAGTGTTTGTCTTTGTTACTTGGTGTAGGTGTGTGTCTGTGTACTTGGTGTAAGTGTGTGTCTTTGTTACTTGGTGTCAGTGTATGGCTGTGTTACTTGGTGTAAGTGTATGTCTTTGTTACTTGGTGTCAGTGTATGTCTTTGTTACTTGGTGTAAGTGTATGTCTTTGTTACTTGGTGTCAGTGTATGTCTCTGTTACTTGGTGCAAGTGTGTGTCTGCGTTGCTGGGTATCAGTGTATGTCTTTGTTACTTGGAGTAAGTGTATGTCTTTGTTACTTGGTGTCAGTGTATGTCTTTGTTACTTGGTGTAAGTGTATGTCTTTGCTATTTGGTGTAAGTGTATGTCTTTGATACTTGGTGTAAGTGTATGTCTGTATTGCTGGGTATCAGTGTTTGTCTTTGTTACTTGGTGTATGTGTGTGTCTGTGTACTTGGTGTAAGTGTGTGTCTTTGTTACTTGGTGTAAGTGTGTGTCTGTGTACTTGGTGTAAGTGTGTGTCTTTGTTACTTGGTGTCAGTGTATGGCTGTGTTACTTGGTGTAAGTGTATGTCTTTGTTACTTGGTGTCAGTGCATGTCTTTGTTACTTGGTGTAAGTGTATGTCTTTGTTACTTGGTGTCAGTGTATGTCTCTGTTACTTGGTGCAAGTGTGTGTCTGTGTTACTGGGTATCAGTGTAAGTCTTTGTTACTTGGTGTCATTGTCTGTCTTTGTTACTTGGTGTAAGTGTGTGTCTGTGTTACTGAGTATCAGTGTATGTCTTTGTTACTTGGTGTCAGTGTATGTCTTTGTTACTTGGTGACAGTGTATTTCTGTGTTACTTGGTGTAAGTGTGTGTCTGCGTTACTGGGTATCAGTGTATGTCTTTGTTACTTGGTGTCACTGTATGTCTTTGTTACTTGGTGTAAGTGTATGTCTTTGTTACTTGGTGTCAGTGTATGTCTTTGTTACTTGGTGTCAGTGTATGTCTTTGTTACTTGGAGTAAGTGTATGTCTTTGTTACTTGGTTTCAGAATGTGTCTTTGTTACTTGGTGTAAGTGTATGTCTTTGCTATTTGGTGTCAGTGTATGACTTTGATACTTGGTGTAAGTGTATGTCTGTGTTACTGGGTATCAGTGTCTGTCTTTGTGACTTGTTGTAAGTGTGTGTCTGTATTGCTGGGTATCAGTGTTTGTCTTTGTTACTTGGTGTAAGTGTGTGTCTGTGTTACTGGGTATCAGTGTCTGTCTTTGTTACTTGGTGTCAGTGTATGTCTTTGTTACTTGGTGTAAGTGTGTGTCTGTGTTACTGGGTATCAGTGTACGTCTTTGTTACTTGGTGTAAGTGTGTGTCTGTGTTATTGGGTATCAGTGTATGTCTTTGTTAAATGGTGTCAGTGTATGTCTTTTTTAATTGGTGTAAGTGTGTCTGTGTTGCTGGGTATCAGTGTCTGTCTTTGTTACTTATTGTAAGTGTGTGTCTGTGTTACTGGGAATCAGTGTCTGTCTTTGTTACTTGGTGTCAGTGTGTGTCTTTGTTACTTGGAGTCAGTTTGTGTCTTTGTTACTTGCTGCAAGTGTTTGTCTGTGTTACTGGGCATCAGTGTATGTCTTTGTTACTTGGTGTCAGTGAATATATGTGTACTTGGTGTAAGTGCTGTGTCTTTGTTACTTTGTGTCAGTGTATGGCTGTGTTACTTGGTGTAAGTGTATGTCTTTGTTACTTGGTGTCAGTGTATGTCTTTGTTACTTGGTGTAAGTGTATGTCTTTGCTACTTGGTGTCAGTGTATGTCTCTGTTACTTGGTGCAAGTGTGTGTCTGTGTTACTGGGTATCAGTGTATGTCTTTGTTACTTGGTGTCATTGTCTGTCTTTGTTACTTGGTGTAAGTGTGTGTCTGTGTTACTGAGTATCAGTGTATGTCTTTGTTACTTGGTGTCAGTGTATGTCTTTGTTACTTGGTGACAGTGTATGTCTGTGTTACTTGGTGTAAGTGTGTGTCTGCGTTACTGGGTATCAGTGTATGTCTTTGTTACTTGGTGTCAGTGTATGTCTTTGTTACTTGGTGTAAGTGTATGTCTATGTTACTTGGTGTCAGTGTACGTCTTTGTTACTTGGTGTCAGTGTATGTCTTTGTTAAATGGTGTAAGTGTATGTCTTTGCCATTTGGTGTCAGTGTATGTCTTTGATACTTGGTGTAAGTGTATGTCTGTGTTACTGGGTATCAGTGTCTGTCTTTGTTACTTGGTGTAAGTGTGTGTCTGTATTGCTGGGTATCAGTAATTGTCTTTGTTACTTGGTGTAAGTGTGTGTCTGTGTACTTTGTGTAAGTGTGTGTCTTTGTTACTTGGTGTCAGTGTATGGCTGTGTTACTTGGTGTAAGTGTATGTCTTTGTTACTTGGTGTCAGTGTATGTCTTTGTTACTTGGTGTAAGCGTATGTCTTTGTTACTTGGTTTCAGTGTATGTCTCTGTTACTTGGTGCAAGTGTGTGTCTGTGTTACTGGGTATCAGTGTATGTCTTTGTTACTTGGTGTCATTGTCTGTCTTTGTTACTTGGTGTAAGTGTGTGTCTGCGTTACTGAGTATCAGTGTATGTCTTTGTTACTTGGTGTCAGTGTATGTCTTTGTTACTTGGTGACAGTGTATGTCTGTGTTACTTGGTGTAAGTGTGTGTCTGCGTTGCTGGGTATCAGTGTATGTCTTTGTTACTTGGAGTAAGTGTATGTCTTTGTTACTTGGTGTCAGTGTATGTCTTTGTTACTTGGTGTAAGTGTAAGTCTTTGCTATTTGGTGTCAGTGTATGTCTTTGATACTTGGTGTAAGTGTATGTCTGTGTTACTGGGTATCAGTGTCTGTCTTTGTTACTTGGTGTAAGTGTGTGTCTGTATTGCTGGGTATCAGTGTTTGTCTTTGTTACTTGGTGTAGGTGTGTGTCTGTGTACTTGGTGTAAGTGTGTGTCTTTGTTACTTGGTGTCAGTGTATGGCTGTGTTACTTGGTGTAAGTGTATGTCTTTGTTACTTGGTGTCAGTGTATGTATTTGTTACTTGGTGTAAGTGTATGTCTTTGTTACTTGGTGTCAGTGTATGTCTCTGTTACTTGGTGCAAGTGTGTGTCTGTGTTACTGGGTATCAGTGTATGTCTTTGTTACTTGGTGTCATTGTCTGTCTTTGTTACTTGGTGTAAGTGTGTGTCTGTGTTACTGAGTATCAGTGTATGTCTTTGTTACTTGTTGTCAGTGTATGTCTTTGTTACTTGGTGACAGTGTATGTCTGTGTTACATGGTGTAAGTGTGTGTCTGCGTTACTGGGTATCAGTGTATGTCTTTGTTACTTGGTGTCAGTGTATGTCTTTGTTACATGGTGTCAGTGTATGTCTTTGTTACTTGGAGTAAGTGTATGTCTTTGTTACTTGGTTTCAGTGTATGTCTTTGTTACTTGGTGTAAGTGTATGTCTTTGCTATTTGTTGTCAGTGTATGTCTTTGATACTTGGTGTCAGTGTATGTCTGTGTTACTGGGTATCAGTGTCTGTCTTTGTTACTTGGTGAAAGTGTGTATCTGTATTGCTGGGTATCAGTGTTTGTCATTGTTACTTGGTGTAAGTGTATGTCTGTGTTACTGGGTATCAGTGTCTGTCTTTGTTACTTGGTGTCAGTGTATGTCTTTGTTACTTGGTGTAAGTGTGTATCTGTGTTACTGGGTATCAGTGTACGTCTTTGTTACTTGGTGTAAGTGTGTGTCTGTGTTATTGGGTATCAGTGTATGTCTTTGTTACATGGTGTCAGTGTATGTCTTTTTTAATTGGTGTAAGTGTGTGTCTGCGTTACTGGGTATCAGTGTATGTCTTTGTTACTTGGTGTCAGTGTATGTCTTTGTTACTTGGTGTAAGTGTATGTCTTTGTTACTTGGTGTCAGTGTATGTCTGTGTTACTTGGTGTAAGTGTATGTCTTTGTTACTTAGTGTCAGTGTATGTCTTTGATACTTAGTGTAAGTGTATGTCTTTGTTACTTGGTGTCAGTGTATGTCTTTGTTACTTGGTGTAAGTGTATGCCTTTGCTACTTGGTGTCAGTGTATGTCTTTGATACTTGGAGTAAGTGTATGTCTGTGTTACTGGGTATCAGTTTCTGTATTTGTTACTTGGTGTAAGTGTGTGTCTGTGTTGCTGGGTATCACTGTATTTCTTTGTTATGTGGTGTAAGTGTGTGTCTGTGTTACAGGGTGTCAGTGTCTGTCTTTGTTACTTGGTGTCTGTGTTTGTCTTTGTTACTTGGTGTCAGTGTGTGTCTTTGTTACTTGGTGTCAGTGTGTGTCTTTGTTACTGGGTGTCAGTGTCTTTCTTTGTTACTTGGTGTAAGTGTGTGTCTGTGTTACTGGGTATCAGGGTATGTCTTTGTTACTTGGTGTCAGTGTATGTCTGTGTACTTGGTGTATGTGTGTGTCTTTGTTACTTGGTGTCAGTGTTTGTCTGTGTTACTTGGTGTAAGTATATGTCTTTGTTACTTGGTGTCAGTGTATGTCTTTGTTACTTGTTGCAGGTGTATGTCTTTGTTTCTTGGTGTCAGTGCATGTCTTTGTTACTTGGTGTAATTGTATGTCTTTGTTACTTGGTGTCAGTGTATGTCTCTGTTACTTGGTGCAATTGTGTATCTGTGTTACTGGGTATCAGTGTATGTCTTTGTTACTTGGTGTCACTGTCTGTCTTTGTGACTTGGTGTCAGTGTGTGTCTTTGTTACTGGGTGTAAGTGTCTGTCGTTGTTACTTGGTGTAAGTGTGTGTCTGTGTTACTGGGTAACAGTGTATGTCTCTGTTACTTGATGTCAGTGTATGTCTGTGTACTTGGTGTATGTGTGTGTCTTTGTTACTTGGTGTCAGTGTTTGTCTGTGTTACTTGGTGTAAGTGTATGTCTTTGTAACTTGGTGTCAGTGTATGTCTTTGTTACTTGGTGTCAGTGTATGTCTGTGTTACTTGGTGCAACTGTATGTCTTTGTTACTTGGTGTCAGTGTATGTCTTTATTACTTGGAGTAAGTGTTTGTCTTTGTTACTTGGTGTCAGTGTATGTCTTTGTTACTTGGTGTAAGTGTATGTCTTTGCTACTTGGTGTCAGTGTATGTCTTTGATACTTGGTGTAAGTTTATGTCTGTGTTACTGGGTATCAGTGTCTGTCTTTGTTACTTGGTGTAAGTGTGTGTCTGTGTTGCTGGGTATCAGTGTTTGTCTTTGTTACTTGGTGTAAGTGTGTGTCTGTGTTACTGGGTATCAGTGCCTGTCTTTGTTACTTGGTGTCAGTGTATGTCTTTGTTACTTGGTGTAAGTGTGTGTCTGTGTTACTGGGTATCAGTGTACCTCTTTGTTACTTGGTGTCTGTGTGTGTCTATGTTACTTGGTGTAAGTGTGTGTCTGTTTAACTGGGTATCAGTGTATGTCTTTGTTACTTGGTGTAAGTGTGTGTCTGTGTTATTGGGTATCAGGGTATGTCTTTGTTACTTGGTGTCAGTGTATGTCTTTTTTATTGGTGTAAGTGTGTGTCTGTGTTGCTGGGTATCAGCGTATGTCTTTGTTACTTGGTGTAAGTGTGTGTCAGTGCTACTGGGAATCAGTGTCTGTGTTTGTTACTTGGTGTCAGTGTGTGGCTTTGTTACTGGGTGTCAGTGTTTGTGTTTGTTTCTGGGTGTCAGTGTATGTCTTTGTGACTTGGTGTTAGTGTGTGTCTGTGTTACTGGGTATCAGTGTCTGTCTTTGTTACTTGGTGTAAGTGTGTGTCTGTGTTACTGGGTATCAGTGTATGTCTTTGTTACTTGGTGTCAGTGTATGTCTGTGTACTTGGTGTATTTGTGTGTCTTTGTTACTTGGTGTCAGTGTATGTCGTTGTGACTTGGTGTAAGTGTATGTCTTTGTTTCTTGGTGTCAGTGCATGTCTTTGTTACTTGGTGTAAGTGTATGTCTTTGTTACTTGGTGTCAGTGTATGTCTCTGTTACTTGGTGTAATTGTGTATCTGTGTTACTGGGTATCAGTGTATGTCTTTGTTACTTGGTGTCATTGTCTGTCATTGTTACTTGGTGTAAGTGTGTGTCTGTGCTTCTTGGTGTAAGTGTGTGTCTGTGTTCCTAGGTATCAGTGTATGTCTTTGTTACTTGGTGTCAGTGTATGTCTGTGTTACTTGGTGTAAGTGTGTGTCTGTGTTACTGGGTATCAGTGTATGTCTTTGTTACTTGGTGTCAGTGTATGTCTGTGTTACTGGGTGTCAGTGCATGTCTTTGTTACTTGGTGTCAGTGTCTATCTGTGTGACTTGGTGTAAGTGTGTGTCTGTGTTACTGGGTATCAGTGTATGTCTTTGTGACTTGATATCAGTGTATGTCTTTGTTACTGCGTGTCAGTGTGTTTCTGTGTTCCTGGGTATCAGTGTATGTCTTTGTGACTTGGTGTCCGTGTATGTCTTTGTTTCTGGGTTTAAGTGTGTGTCTGTGTATCAGTGTATGACTTTGTGACTTGGTGTCAGTGTATGTCTTTGTGACTGGGAGTCAGTGTGTGTCTTTGTGACATGGTGTCAGTGTGTGTCTTTGTTACTTGGTGTCCGTGTGTGTCTGTGTTACTGGGTGTCAGTGTATGTCTGTGTAACTGGGTTTCAGTGTCTGTGTTTCTGACTTGGTATCAGTGTCTGTCTTTGTGACTTGGTGTCAGTGTGTTTGTTTGTGTTACTGGGTGTCATTGTGTGTCTGTGTTATTTGGTGTCAGTGCATGTCTTTGTTACTGTGTATCTCTGTGTTACTGGGTGTCAGTGTGTGTGTGTTTGTGTTACTGGGTGTCAGTGTGTGTCTGTGGCACTAGGTGTCAGTATGTAGTTTAGTTTGGAGATACAGCACTTAAACAGGCCCTTCGGCCCACCGAGTCTGTGCCGACCATCAACAACCCATTTATACTAATCCTACACTAATCCCGTATTCCGATCACATCCCCACCTATCCCTATATATTTCCCTACCACCTACCTATACTAGGGGCAATTTATGATGGCCAATTAACCGATCAACCTGCTAGTCTTTGGCATGAGGGAGGAAACCGGAGCATCGGGAGGAAACCCACGGAGACACAGGGAGAACTTGCAAACTCCGCACAGGCAGTACCCAGAATCGAACCCGGGTCCCTGGATCTGTGAGGCTGCGGTGCTAACCACTGCGCCAATGTGCCCCCCCCCCCCCCCACAGTGTGTGCCTGTGTTACTGGGTATCAGTGTCTGTCTTTGTTACTTGGTGTCAGTGTATGTCTGTGTTACTTGGTGTAATTGAGTGTCTTTGTTACTTGGTGCAAATGTGTGTCTGTGTTACTGGGTATCAGTGTATGTCTTTGTTACTTGGTGTCAGTGTATGTCTTTGTTACTTGGTGTAAGTGTATGTCTTTGCTACTTGGTATCAGTGTATGTCTTTGATACTTGGTGTAAGTGTATGTCTGTGTTACTGGGTATCAGTGTCGGTCTTTGTTACTTGGTGTAAGTGTGTGTCTGTGTTGCTGGGTATCAGTGTATGTCTTTGTTACTTGGTGTGAGTGTGTGTCTGTGTTACTGGGTATCAGTGTATGTCTTTGTTAATATTTGTCAGTGTATGTCTGTGTTACTTGGTGTAATTGAGTGTCTTTGTTACTTCGTGTAAGTGTGTGTCTGTGATACTGGGTATCAGTGTCTGTCTTTGTTACTTGGTGTCAGTGTATGTCTGTGTTACTTGGTGTAATTGAGTGTCTTTGTTACTTGGTGTAAGTGTGTGTCTGTGTTGCTGGGTATCAGTGTATGTCTTTGTTACTTGGTGTAAGTGTGTCTCTGTTTTACTGGGTATCAGTGTCCGTCTTTGTTACTTGGTGTCTGTGTGTGTCTTTGTTACTTGGTGTAAGTGTGTGTCTGTGTAACTGGGTATCAGTGTATGTCTTTGTTACTTGGTGTAAGTGTGTGTCTGTGTTATTAGGCATCAGTGTATGTCTTTGTTACTTGGTGTCAGTGTATGTCTTCTTTAATTGGTGTAAGTGTATGTCTTTGTTACTTGGTGTCAGTGTATGTCTTTGTTACTTGGTGCAAGTGTGTGTCTGTGTTACTGGGTATCAGTGTATGTCTTTGTTAATATTTGTCAGTGTATGTCTTTGCTACTAGGTGTAAGTGTGTGTCTCTGTTACTGGGTGTCAGTGTATGTCTTTGTTACTTGGTGTCAGTGTCTGTCTTTGTGACTTGGTGTAAGTGCGTGTCTGTGTTACTGGGTATCAGTGTATGTCTTTGTTACTTAGAGTAATTGTTTCTCTGTGTTACTGGGTGTCAGTGTGTATCTGTGTTCCTGGGTATCAGTGTCTGTCTTTGTTACTTGGAGTAACTGTTTCTCTGTGTTACTGGGTGTCAGTTTGTATCTGTGTTCCTGGGTGTCAGTGTATGTCTTTGTTACTTTGTGTCAGTGTATGACTGTGTTAGTTGGTGTAAGTGTGTTTCTGTGTTATTGGGTATCAGTGCATGTCTTTGCTACTTGGTGCAAGTGTGTGTCTGTGTTACTGGGTATCAGTGTCTGTCTTTGTTACTTGGTGTCAGTGTATGTCTTTGTTACTTGGTGTAAGTGTGTGTCTGTGTTACTGGGTATCAGTGTATGTCTTTGTTACTTGGTGTAAGTGTGTGTCTGTGTTACTGGGTCTCAGTGTCTGTCTTTGTTGCTTGTTGTCAGTGTATGTCTTTGTTACTGGGTGTCAGTGCGTGTCTGTGATACTGGGTATCATTGTATGTCTTTGTTGCTTGGTGTCAGTGCATGTCTTTGTACTTGGTGTAAGTGGATGTCTTTGTTACTTGGTGTCAGTGTATCTCTGTGTTACTTGGTGTCAGTGTGTGTCTTTGTTACTTGGTGTCAGTGTTTCTCTGTGTTACTGGGTGTCACTGTGTATCTGTGTTCCTGGGTGTCAGTGTATGTCTTTGTTACTTGGTGTAAGTGTATGTCTTTGTTACTTGGTGTCATTGTATGTCTGTGTTACTTGGTGTAACTGTATGTCTTTGTTACTTGGTGTCAGTGTATGTCTTTGTTACTTGGTGTAAGCGTGTGTCTGTGTTACTGGGTAACAGTGTATGTCTTTGTTACTTGGTGTAAGTGTGTGTCTGTGTTACTGCGTATCAGTGTATGTCTTTGTTACTTGGTGTCAGTGTATGTCTGTGTTACTTGGTGTAATTGAGTGTCTTTGTTACTTCGTGTAAGTGTGTGTCTGTGATACTGGGTATCAGTGTCTGTCTTTGTTACTTGGTGTCAGTGTATGTCTGTGTTACTTGGTGTAATTGAGTGTCTTTGTTACTTGGTGTAAGTGTGTGTCTGTGTTGCTGGGTATCAGTGTATGTCTTTGTTACTTGGTGTAAGTGTGTCTCTGTGTTACTGGGTATCAGTGTCCGTCTTTGTTACTTGGTGTCTGTGTGTGTCTTTGTTACTTGGTGTAAGTGTGTGTCTGTGTACTTGGTGTAAGTGTGTGTCTTTGTTACTTGGTGTAAGTGTGTGTCTGTGTACTTGGTGTAAGTGTGTGTCTTTGTTACTTGGTGTCAGTGTATGGCTGTGTTACTTGGTGTCAGTGTTTGTCTTTGTTACTTGGTGTCAGTGCATGTCTTTGTTACTTGGTGTAAGTGTATGTCTTTGTTACTTGGTGTCAGTGTATGTCTCTGTTACTTGGTGCAAGTGTGTGTCTTTGTTACTGGGTATCAGTGTAAGTCTTTGTTACTTGGTGTCATTGTCAGTCTTTGTTACTTGGTGTAAGTGTGTGTCAGTGTTACTGAGTATCAGTGCATGTCTTTGTTACTTGGTGTCAGTGTATGTCTTTGTTACTTGGTGACAGTGTATGTCTGTGTTACTTGGTGTAAGTGTGTGTCTGCGTTACTGGGTATCAGTGTATGTCTTTGTTACTTGGTGTCACTGTATGTCTTTGTTACTTGGTGTAAGTGTATGTCTTTGTTACTTGGTTTCAGTGTATGTCTTTGTTACTTGGTGTCAGTGTATGTCTTTGTTACTTGGAGTAAGTGTATGTCTTTGTTACTTGGTTTCAGTGTATGTCTTTGTTACTTGGTGTAAGTGTATGTCTTTGCTATTTGGTGTGAGTGTATGTCTTTGATACTTGGTGTAAGTGTATGTCTGTGTTACTGGGTATCAGTGTCTGTCTTTGTTACTTGGTGTAAGTGTGTGTCTGTATTGCTGGGTATCAGTGTTTGTCTTTGTTACTTGGTGTAAGTGTGTGTCTGTGTTACTGGGTATCAGTGTCTGTCTTTGTTACTTGGTGTCAGTGTATGTCTTTGTTACTTGGTGTAAGTGTGTGTCTGTGTTACTGGGTATCAGTGAACGTCTTTGTTACTTGGTGTAAGTGTGTGTCTGTGTTATTGGGTATCAGTGTATGTCTTTGTTAAATGGTGTCAGTGTATGTCTTTTTTAATTGGTGTAAGTGTGTGTCTGTGTTGCTGGGTATCAGTGTCTGTCTTTGTTACTTGTTGTAAGTGTGTGTCTGTGTTACTGGGAATCAGTGTCTGTCTTTGTTACTTGGTGTCAGTGTGTGTCTTTGTTACTTGGTGTCAGTTTGTGTCTTTGTTACTTGCTGAAAGTGTTTGTCTGTGTTACTGGGCATCAGTGTATGTCTTTGTTACTTGGTGTAAGTGTATATCTGTGTACTTGGTGTAAGTGTGTGTCTTTGTTACTTTGTGTCAGTGTATGGCTGTGTTACTTGGTGTAAGTGTATGTCTTTGTTACTTGGTGTCAGTGTATGTCTTTGTTACTTGGTGTAAGTGTATGTCTTTGCTACTTGGTGTCAGTGTATGTCTCTGTTACTTGCTGCAAGTGTGTGTCTGTGTTACTGGGTATCAGTGTATGTCTTTGTTACTTGGTGTCATTGTCTGTCTTTGTTACTTGGTGTAAGTGTGTGTCTGTGTTACTGAGTATCAGTGTATGTCTTTGTTACTTGGTGTCAGTGTATGTCTTTGTTACTTGGTGACAGTGTATGTCTGTGTTCCTTGGTGTAAGTGTGTGTCTGCGTTACTGGGTATCAGTGTATGTCTTTGTTACTTGGTGTCAGTGTATGTCTTTGTTACTTGGTGTAAGTGTATGTATTTGTTACTTGGTGTCAGTGTACGTCTTTGTTACTTGGTGTCAGTATATGTCTTTGTTACTTGGTGTAAGTGTATGTCTTTGCCATTTGGTGTCAGTGTATGTCTTTGATACTTGGTGTAAGTGTATGTCTGTGTTACTGGGTATCAGTGTCTGTCTTTGTTACTTGGTGTAAGTGTGTGTCTGTATTGCTGGGTATCAGTGTTTGTCTTTGTTACTTGGTGTAAGTGTGTGTCTGTGTACTTTGTGTAAGTGTGTGTCTTTGTTACTTGGTGTCAGTGTATGGCTGTGTTACTTGGTGTAAGTGTATGTCTTTGTTACTTGGTGTCAGCGTATGTCTTTGTTACTTGGTGTAAGTGTATGTCTTTGTTACTTGGTTTCAGTGTATGTCTCTGTTACTTGGTGCAAGTGTGTGTCTGTGTTACTGGGTATCATTGTATGTCTTTTTTACTTGGAGTAAGTGTATGTCTTTGTTCCTTGGTGTCAGTGTATGTCTTTGTTACTTGGTGTAAGTGTATGTCTTTGCTATTTGGTGTCAGTGTATGTCTTTGATACTTGGTGTAAGTGTATGTCTGTTTTACTGGGTATCAGTGTCTGTCTTTGTTACTTGGTGTAAGTGTGTGTCTGTATTGCTGGGTATCAGTGTTTGTCTTTGTTACTTGGTGTAGGTGTGTGTCTGTGTACTTGGTGTAAGTGTGTGTCTTTGTTACTTGGTGTCAGTGTATGTCTTTGTTACTTGGTGTAAGTGTATGTCTTTGTTACTTGGTGTCAGTGTATGTCTCTGTTACTTGGTGCAAGTGTGTGTCTGTGTTACTGGGTATCAGTGTATGTCTTTGTTACTTGGTGTCATTGTCTGTCTTTGTTACTTGGTGTAAGTGTGTGTCTGTGTTACTGAGTATCAGTGTATGTCTTTGTTACTTGGTGTCAGTGTATGTCTTTGTTACTTGGTGACAGTGTATGTCTGTGTTACATGGTGTAAGTGTGTGTCTGCGTTACTGGGTATCAGTGTATGTCTTTGTTACTTGGTGTCAGTGTATGTCTTTGTTACTTGGTGTAAGTGTATGTCTTTGTTACTTGGTGTCAGTGTATGTCTTTGTTACATGGTGTCAGTGTATGTCTTTGTTACTTGGAGTAAGTGTATGTCTTTGTTACTTGTTTTCAGTGTATGTCTTTGTTACTTGGTGTAAGTGTATGTCTTTGCTATTTGTTGTCAGTGTATGTCTTTGATACTTGGTGTCAGTGTATGTCTGTGTTACTGGGTATCAGTGTCTGTCTTTGTTACTTGGTGTAAGTGTGTCTCTGTATTGCTGGGTATCAGTGTTTGTCTTTGTTACTTGGTGTAAGTGTATGTCAGTGTTACTGGGTATCAGTGTCTGTCTTTGTTACTGGGTATCAGTGTACGTCTTTGTTACTTGGTGTATGTGTGTGTCTGTGTTATTGGGTATCAGTGTATGTCTTTGTTAAATGGTGTCAGTGTATGTCTTTTTTAATTGGTGTAAGTGTGTGTCTGCGTTACTGGGTATCAGTGTATGTCTTTGTTACTTGGTGTCAGTGTATGTCTTTGTTACTTGGTGTAAGTGTATGTCTTTGTTACTTGGTGTCAGTGTATGTCTGTGTTACTTGGTGTAAGTGTATGTCTTTGTTACTTGGTGTCAGTGTATGTCTTTGTTACTTGGTGTAAGTGTATGCCTTTGCTATTTGGTGTCAGTGTATGTCTTTGATACTTGGTGTAAGTGTATGTCTGTGTTACTGGGTATCAGTGTCTGTATTTGTTACTTGGTGTAAGTTTGTGTCTGTGTTGCTGGGTATCATTGTATTTCTTTGTTATGTGGTGTAAGTGTGTGTCTGTGTTACAGGGTGTCAGTGTCTGTCTTTGTTACTTGGTGTCTGTGTTTGTCTTTGTTACTTGGTGTCAGTGTGTGTCTTTGTTACTTGGTGTCAGTGTGTGTCTTTGTTACTGGGTGTCAGTGTCTTTCTTTGTTACTTGGTGTAAGTGTGTGTCTGTGTTACTGGGTATCAGTGTATGTCTTTGTTACTTGGTGTCAGTGTATGTCTGTGTACTTGGTGTATGTGTGTGTCTTTGTTACTGAGTATCAGTGTATGTCTTTGTTACTTGGTGTCAGTGTATGTCTTTGCTATTTGGTGTCAGTGTATGTCTTTGATACTTGGTGTAAGTGTATGTCTGTGTTACTGGGTATCAGTTTCTGTCTTTGTTACTTGGTGTAAGTGTGTGTCTGTATTGCTGGGTATCAGTGTTTGTCTTTGTTACTTGGTGTAAGTGTGTGTCTGTGTTACTGGGTATCAGTGTCTGTCTTTGTTACTTGGTGTCAGTGTATGTCTTTGTTACTTGGAGTAAGTGTATGTCTTTGTTACTTGGTTTCAGTGTATGTCTTTGTTACTTGCTGTAAGTGTATGTCTTTGCTATTTGGTGTCAGTGTATGTCTTTGATACTTGGTGTAAGTGTATGTCTGTGTTACTGGGTATCAGTGTCTGTCTTTGTTACTTGGTGTAAGTGTGTGTCTGTATTGCTGGGTATCAGTGTTTGTCTTTGTTACTTGGTGTAAGTGTGTGTCTGTGTTACTGGGTATCAGTGTCTGTCTTTGTTACTTGGTGTCAGTGTATGTCTTTGTTACTTGGTGTAAGTGTGTGTCTGTGTTACTGGGTATCAGTGTAAGTCTTTGTTACTTGGTGTCATTGTCTGTCTTTGTTGCTTGGTGTGTGTGTGTCTGTGTTACTGAGTATCAGTGTATGTCTTTGTTACTTGGTGTCAGTGTATGTCTTTGTTACTTGGTGACAGTGTATGTCTGTGTTACTTGGTGTAAGTGTGTGTCTGCGTTACTGGGTATCAGTGTATGTCTTTGTTACTTGGTGTCACTGTATGTCTTTGTTACTTGGTGTAAGTGTATGTCTTTGTTACTTGGTTTCAGTGTATGTCTTTGTTACTTGGTGTCAGTGTATGTCTTTGTTACTTGGAGTAAGTGTATGTCTTTGTTACTTGGTTTCAGTGTATGTCTTTGTTACTTGGTGTAAGTGTATGTCTTTGCTATTTGGTGTGAGTGTATGTCTTTGATACTTGGTGTAAGTGTATGTCTGTGTTACTGGGTATCAGTGTCTGTCTTTGTTACTTGGTGTAAGTGTGTGTCTGTATTGCTGGGTATCAGTGTTTGTCTTTGTTACTTGGTGTAAGTGTGTGTCTGTGTTACTGGGTATCAGTGTCTGTCTTTGTTACTTGGTGTCAGTGTATGTCTTTGTTACTTGGTGTAAGTGTGTGTCTGTGTTACTGGGTATCAGTGAACGTCTTTGTTACTTGGTGTAAGTGTGTGTCTGTGTTATTGGGTATCAGTGTATGTCTTTGTTAAATGGTGTCAGTGTATGTCTTTTTTAATTGGTGTAAGTGTGTGTCTGTGTTGCTGGGTATCAGTGTCTGTCTTTGTTACTTGTTGTAAGTGTGTGTCTGTGTTACTGGGAATCAGTGTCTGTCTTTGTTACTTGGTGTCAGTGTGTGTCTTTGTTACTTGGTGTCAGTTTGTGTCTTTGTTACTTGCTGCAAGTGTTTGTCTGTGTTACTGGGCATCAGTGTATGTCTTTGTTACTTGGTGTAAGTGTATATCTGTGTACTTGGTGTAAGTGTGTGTCTTTGTTACTTTGTGTCAGTGTATGGCTGTGTTACTTGGTGTAAGTGTATGTCTTTGTTTCTTGGTGTCAGTGTATGTCTTTGTTACTTGGTGTAAGTGTATGTCTTTGCTACTTGGTGTCAGTGTATGTCTCTGTTACTTGCTGCAAGTGTGTGTCTGTGTTACTGGGTATCAGTGTATGTCTTTGTTACTTGGTGTCATTGTCTGTCTTTGTTACTTGGTGTAAGTGTGTGTCTGTGTTACTGGGTATCAGTGTCTGTCTTTGTTACTTGGTGTCAGTGTATGTCTTTGTTACTTGGTGTAAGTGTGTGTCTGTGTTACTGGGTATCAGTGAACGTCTTTGTTACTTGGTGTAAGTGTGTGTCTGTGTTATTGGGTATCAGTGTATGTCTTTGTTAAATGGTGTCAGTGTATGTCTTTTTTAATTGGTGTAAGTGTGTGTCTGTGTTGCTGGGTATCAGTGTCTGTCTTTGTTACTTGTTGTAAGTGTGTGTCTGTGTTACTGGGAATCAGTGTCTGTCTTTGTTACTTGGTGTCAGTGTGTGTCTTTGTTACTTGGTGTCAGTTTGTGTCTTTGTTACTTGCTGCAAGTGTTTGTCTGTGTTACTGGGCATCAGTGTATGTCTTTGTTACTTGGTGTAAGTGTATATCTGTGTACTTGGTGTAAGTGTGTGTCTTTGTTACTTTGTGTCAGTGTATGGCTGTGTTACTTGGTGTAAGTGTATGTCTTTGTTTCTTGGTGTCAGTGTATGTCTTTGTTACTTGGTGTAAGTGTATGTCTTTGCTACTTGGTGTCAGTGTATGTCTCTGTTACTTGCTGCAAGTGTGTGTCTGTGTTACTGGGTATCAGTGTATGTCTTTGTTACTTGGTGTCATTGTCTGTCTTTGTTACTTGGTGTAAGTGTGTGTCTGTGTTACTGAGTATCAGTGTATGTCTTTGTTACTTGGTGTCAGTGTATGTCTTTGTTACTTGGTGACAGTGTATGTCTGTGTTCCTTGGTGTAAGTGTGTGTCTGCGTTACTGGGTATCAGTGTATGTCTTTGTTACTTGGTGTCAGTGTATGTCTTTGTTACTTGGTGTAAGTGTATGTCTTTGTTACTTGGTGTCAGTGTACGTCTTTGTTACTTGGTGTCAGTATATGTCTTTGTTACTTGGTGTAAGTGTATGTCTTTGCCATTTGGTGTCAGTGTATGTCTTTGATACTTGGTGTAAGTGTATGTCTGTGTTACTGGGTATCAGTGTCTGTCTTTGTTACTTGGTGTAAGTGTGTGTCTGTATTGCTGGGTATCAGTGTTTGTCTTTGTTACTTGGTGTAAGTGTGTGTCTGTGTACTTTGTGTAAGTGTGTGTCTTTGTTACTTGGTGTCAGTGTATGGCAGTGTTACTTGGTGTAAGTGTATGTCTTTGTTACTTGGTGTCAGCGTATGTCTTTGTTACTTGGTGTAAGTGTATGTCTTTGTTACTTGGTTTCAGTGTATGTCTCTGTTACTTGGTGCAAGTGTGTGTCTGTGTTACTGGGTATCAGTGTATGTCTTTGTTACTTGGTGTCATTGTCTGTCTTTGTTACTTGGTGTAAGTGTGTGTCTGTGTTACTGAGTATCAGTGTATGTCTTTGTTACTTGGTGTCAGTGTATGTCTTTGTTACTTGGTGACAGTGTATGTCTGTGTTACTTGGTGTAAGTGTGTGTCTGCGTTGCTGGGTATCAGTGTATGTCTTTGTTACTTGGAGTAAGTGTATGTCTTTGTTCCTTGGTGTCAGTGTATGTCTTTGTTACTTGGTGTAAGTGTATGTCTTTGCTATTTGGTGTCAGTGTATGTCTTTGATACTTGGTGTAAGTGTATGTCTGTTTTACTGGGTATCAGTGTCTGTCTTTGTTACTTGGTGTAAGTGTGTGTCTGTATTGCTGGGTATCAGTGTTTGTCTTTGTTACTTGGTGTAGGTGTGTGTCTGTGTACTTGGTGTAAGTGTGTGTCTTTGTTACTTGGTGTCAGTGTATGTCTTTGTTACTTGGTGTAAGTGTATGTCTTTGTTACTTGGTGTCAGTGTATGTCTCTGTTACTTGGTGCAAGTGTGTGTCTGTGTTACTGGGTATCAGTGTATGTCTTTGTTACTTGGTGTCATTGTCTGTCTTTGTTACTTGGTGTAAGTGTGTGTCTGTGTTACTGAGTATCAGTGTATGTCTTTGTTACTTGGTGTCAGTGTATGTCTTTGTTACTTGGTGACAGTGTATGTCTGTGTTACATGGTGTAAGTGTGTGTCTGCGTTACTGGGTATCAGTGTATGTCTTTGTTACTTGGTGTCAGTGTATATCTTTGTTACTTGGTGTAAGTGTATGTCTTTGTTACTTGGTGTCAGTGTATGTCTTTGTTACATGGTGTCAGTGTATGTCTTTGTTACTTGGAGTAAGTGTATGTCTTTGTTACTTGTTTTCAGTGTATGTCTTTGTTACTTGGTGTAAGTGTATGTCTTTGCTATTTGTTGTCAGTGTATGTCTTTGATACTTGGTGTCAGTGTATGTCTGTGTTACTGGGTATCAGTGTCTGTCTTTGTTACTTGGTGTAAGTGTGTCTCTGTATTGCTGGGTATCAGTGTTTGTCTTTGTTACTTGGTGTAAGTGTATGTCAGTGTTACTGGGTATCAGTGTCTGTCTTTGTTACTGGGTATCAGTGTACGTCTTTGTTACTTGGTGTAAGTGTGTGTCTGTGTTATTGGGTATCAGTGTATGTCTTTGTTAAATGGTGTCAGTGTATGTCTTTTTTAATTGGTGTAAGTGTGTGTCTGCGTTACTGGGTATCAGTGTATGTCTTTGTTACTTGGTGTCAGTGTATGTCTTTGTTACTTGGTGTAAGTGTATGTCTTTGTTACTTGGTGTCAGTGTATGTCTGTGTTACTTGGTGTAAGTGTATGTCTTTGTTACTTGGTGTCAGTGTATGTCTTTGTTACTTGGTGTAAGTGTATGCCTTTGCTACTTGGTGTCAGTGTATGTCTTTGATACTTGGTGTAAGTGTATGTCTGTATTACTGGGTATCAGTGTCTGTATTTGTTACTTGGTGTAAGTGTGTGTCTGTGTTGCTGGGTATCATTGTATTTCTTTGTTATGTGGTGTAAGTGTGTGTCTGTGTTACAGGGTGTCAGTGTCTGTCTTTGTTACTTGGTGTCTGTGTTTGTCTTTGTTACTTGGTGTCAGTGTGTGTCTTTGTTACTTGGTGTCAGTGTGTGTCTTTGTTACTGGGTGTCAGTGTCTTTCTTTGTTACTTGGTGTAAGTGTGTGTCTGTGTTACTGGGTATCAGTGTATGTCTTTGTTACTTGGTGTCAGTGTATGTCTGTGTACTTGGTGTATGTGTGTATCTTTGTTACTTGGTGTCAGTGTTTGTCTGTGTTACTTGGTGTAAGTATATTTCTTTGTTACTTGGTGTCAGTGTATGTCTTTGTTACTTGTTGCAGGTGTATGTCTTTGTTTCTTGGTGTCAGTGCATGTCTTTGTTACTTGGTGTAAGTGTATGTCTTTGTTACTTGGTGTCAGTGTATGTCTCTGTTACTTGGTGCAATTGTGTATCTGTGTTACTGGGTATCAGTGTATGTCTTTGTTACTTGGTGTCACTGTCTGTCTTTGTGACTTGGTGTCAGTGTGTTTCTTTGTTACTGGGTGTCAGTGTCCGTCGTTGTTACTTGGTGTAAGTGTGTGTCTGTGTTACTGGGTAACAGTGTATGTCTTAGTTACTTGATGTCAGTGTATGTCTGTGTACTTGGTGTATGTGTGTGTCTTTGTTACTTGGTGTCAGTGTTTGTCTGTGTTACTTGGTGTAAGTGTATGTCTTTGTAACTTGGTGTCAGTGTATGTCTTTGTTACTTGGTGTCAGTGTATGTCTGTGTTACTTGGTGCAACTGTATGTCTTTGTTACTTGGTGTCAGTGTATGTCTTTATTACTTGGAGTAAGTGTTTGTCTTTGTTACTTGGGGTCAGTGTATGTCTTTGTTACTTGGTGTAAGTGTATGTCTTTGCTACTTGGTGTCAGTGTATGTCTTTGATACTTGGTGTAAGTTTATGTCTGTGTTACTGGGTATCAGTGTCTGTCTTTGTTACTTGGTGTAAGTGTGTGTCTGTGTTGCTGGGTATCAGTGTTTGTCTTTGTTACTTGGTGTAAGTGTGTGTCTGTGTTACTGGGTATCAGTGTCTGTCTTTGTTACTTGGTGTCAGTGTATGTCTTTGTTACTTGGTGTAAGTGTGTGTCTGTGTTACTGAGTATCAGTGTACCACTTTGTTACTTGGTGTCTGTGTGTGTCTATGTTACTTGGTGTAAGTGTGTGTCTGTTTAACTGGGTATCAGTGTATGTCTTTGTTACTTGGTGTAAGTGTGTGTCTGTGTTATTGGGTATCAGTGTATGTCTTTGTTACTTGGTGTCAGTGTATGTCTTTTTTATTGGTGTAAGTGTGTGTCTGTGTTGCTGGGTATCAGCGTATGTCTTTGTTACTTGGTGTAAGTGTGTGTCAGTGCTACTGGGAATCAGTGTCTGTCTTTGTTACTTGATGTCAGTGTGTGGCTTTGTTAATGGGTGTCAGTGTTTGTGTTTGTTTCTGGGTGTCAGTGTATGTCTTTGTGACTTGGTGTTAGTGTGTGTCTGTGTTACTGGGTATCAGTGTCTGTCTTTGTTACTTGGTGTAAGTGTGTGTCTGTGTTACTGGGTATCAGTGTATGTCTTTGTTACTTGGTGTCAGTGTATGTCTGTGTACTTGGTGTATTTGTGTGTCTTTGTTACTTGGTGTCAGCGTATGTCGTTGTGACTTGGTGTAAGTGTATGTCTTTGTTTCTTGGTGTGAGTGCATGTCTTTGTTACTTGGTGTAAGTGTATGTCTTTGTTACTTGGTGTCAGTGGATGTCTCTGTTACTTGGTGTAATTGTGTATCTGTGTTACTGGGTATCAGTGTATGTCTTTGTTACTTGGTGTCATTGTCTGTCATTGTTACTTGGTGTAAGTGTGTGTCTGTGCTACTTGGTGTAAGTGAGTGTCTGTGTTCCTAGGTATCAGTGTATGTCTTTGTTACTTGGTGTCAGTGTATGTCTGTGTTACTTGGTGTAAGTGTGTGTCTGTGTTACTGGGTATCAGTGTATGTCTTTGTTACTTGGTGTCAGTGTATGTCTGTGTTACTGGGTGTCAGTGCATGTCTTTGTTACTTGGTGTCAGTGTCTATCTGTGTGACTTGGTGTAAGTGTGTGTCTTTGTTACTTTGTGTAATTGTATGTCTTTGTTACTTGGTGTCAGTGTGTGCCTGTGTTACTTGGTGTAAGTGTGTGTCTGTGTTCCCGGGTATCAGTGTATGTCTTTGTTACTATGTGTCAGTGTGGTTCTGTGTTACTTGGTGTAAGTGTGTCTCTTTGTTACTGGGTGTCAGTGTATGTCTGTGTTACTTGGTGTAAGTCTGTGTCTTTGTTACTTGGTGTAAGTGTGTGTCTGTGTTACTCGCTGTCAGTGTATGTCTTTGTTACTGGGTGTCAGTGTATGTCTTTGTTACTTGGTGTAAGTGTGTGTCTGCGTTACTGGGTATCAGTGTATGTCTTTGTTACTTGGGGTCAGTGTATGTCTGTGTTACTTGGTGTACGTGTGTGTCTGTGTTACTGCGTGTCAGTGTATGTCTTTTTTACTGGGTGTCATTGCATGTCTTTGTTCCTTGGTGTAAGTGTCTGTCTGTGTTACTGGGTATCAGTGTCTGTCTTTGTTACTTGGTGTAAGTGTGTGTCCGTGTTACCATGTATCAGTGCATGTCTTTGTTACTTGGTGTCAGTGTATGTCTGTGTTACTTGGTGTAAGTGTGTGTCTGTGTTACTGGGTATCAGTGTATGTCTTTGTGACCTGGTGTCAGTGTATGTCTTTGTTACTGGGTGTCAGTGTGTGTCTTTGTGACTTGGTGTCAGTGTTTGTCAAAATACTTGATGTAAGTGTATGTCTTTGTTACTTGGTGTAATTGTCTGTCTTTGTTACTTGGTGTCAGTGTATGTCTGTGTTACTTGGTGTAAGTGTGTGTCTTTGTTATTTGGTGTAAATGTATGTCTTTGTTACTTGGTGTAAGTGTATGTCTTTGTTACTTGGTGTCAGTGTGTGTCTGTGTTACTGGGCATCAGTGTATGTCTTTGTGACTTGGTATCAGTGTATGTCTTTGTGGCTTGGTGTCAGTGTATGTCTTTGTTACTTGGTGTAAGTGTGTGTCTGTGTTACTGGGTATCAGTGTATGTATTTGTGACTTATTGTATGTCTTTGTTACTGGGTGTCAGTTTGTGTCTTTGTGACTTGGTGTCAGTGTATGTCTTTGTTACTTGGTGTAAGTGTGTGTCTGTGTTGCTGGGTATCAATGTATGTCTTTGTTAATTGGTGTCATTGTATGTCAAAATACTTGGTGTAAGTGTGTGACTTTGTTACTTCGTGTAATTGTCTGTCTTTATTACTTGGTGTAAGTGTATGTCTTTGTTACTTGGTGTCAGTGTCTGTCTTTGTTACTTGGTGTCAATGTATGTCTGTGTTACCTGGTGTAAGTGTGTGTCTTTGTTACTTGGTGTAAGTATATGTCTTTGTTACTTGGTATCAGTGTATCTCTTTGTTACTTGGTTTCAGTGTGTGTCTGTGTTACTGGGTATCAGTGTATGTCTTTGTGACTTGGTATCAGTGTATGTCTTTGTTACTGGGTGTCACTGTGTGTCTGTGTTACTGGGTATCAGTGTATGTCTTTGTGACTTGGTATCTGTGTATGTCTTCGTTACTGGGTGTCAGAGTGTGCCTGTGTTACTGGGTATCAGTGTATGTCTTTGTGACTTGATATCAGTGTATGTCTTTGTTACTGGGTGTCAGTGTGTTTCTGTGTTCCTGGGTATCAGTGTATGTCTTTGTGACTTGGTGTCAGTGTATGTCTTTGTTTCTGGGTTTAAGTGTGTGTCTGTGTATCAGTGTATGACTTTGTGACTTGGTGTCAGTGTATGTCTTTGTGACTGGGAGTCAGTGTGTGTCTTTGTGACATGGTGTCAGTGTGTGTCTTTGTTACTTGGTGTCCGTGTGTGTCTGTGTTACTGGGTGTCAGTGTATGTCTTTGTAACTGGGTTTCAGTGTATGTGTTTGTGACTTGGTATCAGTGTCTGTCTTTGTTACTTGGTGTCAGTGTATGTCTGTGTTACTGGGTGTCAGTGCATGTCTTTGTTACTTGGTGTCAGTGTCTATCTGTGTGACTTGGTGTAAGTGTGTGTTTTCCTTACTTGGTGTAATTGTATGTCTTTGTTACTTGGTGTCAGTGTGTGCCTGTGTTACTTGGTGTAAGTGTGTGTCTGTGTTCCCGGGTATCAGTGTATGTCTTTGTTACTAGGTGTCAGTGTGGTTCTGTGTTACTTGGTGTAAGTGTGTCTCTTTGTTACTGGGTGTCAGTGTATGTCTGTGTTACTTGGTGTAAGTCTGTGTCTTTGTTACTTGGTGTAAGTGTGTGTCTGTGTTACTCGCTGTCAGTGTATGTCTTTGTTACTGGGTGTCAGTGTATGTCTTTGTTACTTGGTGTAAGTGTGTGTCTGCGTTACTGGGTATCAGTGTATGTCTTTGTTACTTGGGGTCAGTGTTTGTCTGTGTTACCTGGTGTACGTGTGAGTCTGTGTTACTGCGTGTCAGTGTATGTCTTTTTTACTGGGTGTCATTGCATGTCTTTGTTCCTTGGTGTAAGTGTCTGTCTGTGTTACTGGGTATCAGTGTCTGTCTTTGTTACTTGGTGTAAGTGTGTGTCCGTGTTACCATGTATCAGTGCATGTCTTTGTTACTTGGTGTCAGTGTATGTCTTTGTTACTTGGTGTAAGTGTGTGTCTGTGTTACTGGGTATCAGTGTATGTCTTTGTGACCTGGTGTCAGTGTATGTCTTTGTTACTGGGTGTCAGTGTGTGTCTTTGTGACTTGGTGTCAGTGTTTGTCAAAATACTTGATGTAAGTGTATGTCTTTGTTACTTGGTGTAATTGTCTGTCTTTGTTACTTGGTGTCAGTGTCTGTCTGTGTTACTTGGTGTAAGTGTGTGTCTTTGTTATTTGGTGTAAATGTATGTCTTTGTTACTTGGTGTAAGTGTATGTCTTTGTTACTTGGTGTCAGTGTGTGTCTGTGTTACTGGGCATCAGTGTATGTCTTTGTGACTTGGTATCAGTGTATGTCTTTGTTACTTGGTGTAAGTGTGTGTCTGTGTTACTGGGTATCAGTGTATGTCTTTGTGACTTATTGTATGTCTTTGTTACTGGGTGTCAGTTTGTGTCTTTGTGACTTGGTGTCAGTGTATGTCTTTGTTACTTGGTGTAAGTGTGTGTCTGTGTTGCTGGGTATCAATGTATGTCTTTGTTACTTGGTGTCATTGTATGTCAACATACTTGGTGTAAGTGTATGACTTTGTTACTTGGTGTAATTGTCTGTCTTTATTACTTGGTGTAAGTGTATGCCTTTGTTACTTGGTGTCAGTGTATGTCTTTGATACTTGGTGTCAATGTATGTCTGTGTTACCTGGTGTAAGTGTGTGTCTTTGTTACTTGGTGTAAGTGTATGTCTTTGTTACTTGGTATCAGTGTATCTCTTTGTTACTTGGTTTCAGTGTGTGTCTGTGTTACTGGGTATCAGTGTATGTCTTTGTGACTTGGTATCAGTGTATGTCTTTGTTACTGGGTGTCACTGTGTGTCTGTGTTACTGGGTATCAGTGTATGTCTTTGTGACTTGGTATCTGTGTATGTCTTCGTTACTGGGTGTCAGAGTGTGTCTGTGTTAATGGGTATCAGTGTATGTCTTTGTGACTTGATATCAGTGTATGTCTTTGTTACTGGGTGTCAGTGTGTTTCTGTGTTCCTGGGTATCAGTGTATGTCTTTGTGACTTGGTGTCAGTGTATGTCTTTGTTTCTGGGTTTAAGTGTGTGTCTGTGTATCAGTGTATGACTTTGTGACTTGGTGTCAGTGTATGTCTTTGTGACTGGGAGTCAGTGTGTGTCTTTGTGACATGGTGTCAGTGTGTGTCTTTGTTACTTGGTGTCCGTGTGTGTCTGTGTTACTGGGTGTCAGTGTATGTCTTTGTAACTGGGTTTCAGTGTATGTGTTTGTGACTTGGTATCAGTGTCTGTCGTTGTGACTTGGTATCAGTGTATGTCTTTGTGACTTGGTGTCAGTGTTTTTCTTTTTTGCTGGGTGTAAGTGTGTGTCTGCGTTACTGGGTATCAGTGTATGTCTTTGTTACTTGGTGTAATTGTCTGTCTTTGTTACTTGGTGTCAGTGTATTTCTGTGTTACTTGGTGTAAGTGTGTGTCTGCGTTACTGGGTATCAGTGTATGTCTTTGTTACTTGGGGTCAGTGTATGTCTGTGTTACTTGGTGTACGTGTGAGTCTGTGTTACTGCGTGTCAGTGTATGTCTTTTTTACTGGGTGTCATTGCATGTCTTTGTTCCTTGGTGTAAGTGTCTGTCTGTGTTACTGGGTATCAGTGTCTGTCTTTGTTACTTGGTGTAAGTGTGCGTCCGTGTTACCATGTATCAGTGCATGTCTTTGTTACTTGGTGTCAGTGTATGTCTGTGTTACTTGGTGTAAGTGTGTGTCTGTGTTACTGGGTATCAGTGTATGTCTTTGTGACCTGGTGTCAGTGTATGTCTTTGTTACTGGGTGTCAGTGTGTGTCTTTGTGACTTGGTGTCAGTGTTTGTCAAAATACTTGATGTAAGTGTATGTCTTTGTTACTTGGTGTAATTGTCTGTCTTTGTTACTTGGTGTCAGTGTATGTCTGTGTTACTTGGTGTAAGTGTGTGTCTTTGTTATTTGGTGTAAATGTATGTCTTTGTTACTTGGTGTAAGTGTATGTCTTTGTTACTTGGTGTCAGTGTGTGTCTGTGTTACTGGGCATCAGTGTATGTCTTTGTGACTTGGTATCAGTGTATGTCTTTGTGGCTTGGTGTCAGTGTATGTCTTTGTTACTTGGTGTAAGTGTGTGTCTGTGTTACTGGGTATCAGTGTATGTCTTTGTGACTTATTGTATGTCTTTGTTACTGGGTGTCAGTTTGTGTCTTTGTGACTTGGTGTCAGTGTATGTCTTTGTTACTTGGTGTAAGTGTGTGTCTGTGTTGCTGGGTATCAATGTATGTCTTTGTTACTTAGTGTCATTGTATGTCAAAATACTTGGTGTAAGTGTATGACTTTGTTACTTGGTGTAATTGTCTGTCTTTATTACTTGGTGTAAGTGTATGCCTTTGTTACTTGGTGTCAGTGTATGTCTTTGATACTTGGTGTCAATGTATGTCTGTGTTACCTGGTGTAAGTGTGTGTCTTTGTTACTTGGTGTAAGTGTATGTCTTTGTTACTTGGTATCAGTGTATCTCTTTGTTACTTGGTTTCAGTGTGTGTCTGTGTTACTGGGTATCAGTGTATGTCTTTGTGACTTGGTATCTGTGTATGTCTTCGTTACTGGGTGTCAGAGTGTGTCTGTGTTACTGGGTATCAGTGTATGTCTTTGTGACTTGATATCAGTGTATGTCTTTGTTACTGGGTGTCAGTGTGTTTCTGTGTTCCTGGGTATCAGTGTATGTCTTTGTGACTTGGTGTCAGTGTATGTCTTTGTTTCTGGGTTTAAGTGTGTGTCTGTGTATCAGTGTATGACTTTGTGACTTGGTGTCAGTGTATGTCTTTGTGACTGGGAGTCAGTGTGTGTCTTTGTGACATGGTGTCAGTGTGTGTCTTTGTTACTTGGTGTCCGTGTGTGTCTGTGTTACTGGGTGTCAGTGTATGTCTTTGTAACTGGGTTTCAGTGTATGTGTTTGTGACTTGGTATCAGTGTCTGTCTTTGTGACTTGGTATCAGTGTATGTCTTTGTGACTTGGTGTCAGTGTCTTTCTTTTTTGCTGGGTGTAAGTGTGTGTCTGCGTTACTGGGTATCAGTGTATGTCTTTGTTACTTGGTGTAATTGTCTGTCTTTGTTACTTGGTGTCAGTGTATTTCTGTGTTACTTGGTGTAAGTGTGTGTCTTCGTTACCGGGCATCAGTGTATGTCTTGTTGACTTGGTATCAGTGTCTGTCTTTGTGACTTGGTGTCAGTGTATGTCTTTTTTACTTGGTGTCATTGTGTGTCTGTGTTATTTGGTGTCAGTGCATGTCTTTGTTACTGTGTATCAGTGTTTCTCTGTGTTACTGGGTGTCAGTGTGTGTGTGTTTGTGTTACTGGTTGTCAGTGTGTGTCTGTGGCACTAGGTGTCAGTATGTAGTTTAGTTTGGAGATACAGCATTTAAACAGGCCCTTCGGCCCACCGAGTCTGTGCCGACCATCAACAACCCATTTATACTAATCCTACACTAATCCCGTATTCCGATCACATCCCCACCTATCCCTATATATTTCCCTACCACCTACCTATACTAGGGGCAATTTATGATGGCCAATTAACCGATCAACCTGCAAGTCTTTGGCATGAGGGAGGAAACCGGAGCACCGGGAGGAAACCCACGGAGACACAGGGAGAACTTGCAAACTCCGCACAGGCAGTACCCAGAATCGAACCCGGGTCCCTGGATCTGTGAGGCTGCGGTGCTAACCACTGCGCCAATGTGCCCCCCCCCCCCACCCCACAGTGTGTGCCTGTGTTACTGGGTATCAGTGTCTGTCTTTGTTACTTGGTGTCAGTGTATGTCTCTTTTACTTGGTGTAATTGAGTGTCTTTGTTACTTGGTGTAAATGTGTGTCTGTGTTACTGGGTATCAGTGTATGTCTTTGTTACTTGGTGTCAGTGTATGTCTTTGTTACTTGGTGTAAGTGTATGTCTTTGCTACTTGGTATCAGTGGATGTCTTTGATACTTGGTGTAAGTGTATGTCTGTGTTACTGGGTATCAGTGTCGGTCTTTGTTACTTGGTGTAAGTGTGTGTCTGTGTTGCTGGGTATCAGTGTATGTCTTTGATACTTGGTGTAAGTGTGTGTCTGTGTTACTGGGTATCAGTGTATGTCTTTGTTAATATTTGTCAGTGTATGTCATTGTTACTTGGTGTAAGTGTGTGTCTCTGTTACTGGGTATCAGTGTATGTCTTTGTTACTTGGTGTCAGTGTATGTCTTTGTGACTTGGTGTAAGTGCGTGTCTGTGTTACTGGGTATCAGTGTATGTCTTTGATACTTGTTTTCAGTGTATGTCTGTGTTACTTGGTGTAATTGAGTGTCTTTGTTACTTCGTGTAAGTGTGTGTCTGTGATACTGGGTATCAGTGTCTGTCTTTGTTACTTGGTGTCAGTGTATGTCTGTGTTACTTGGTGTAATTGAGTGTCTTTGTTACTTGGTGTAAGTGTGTGTCTCTGTTGCTGGATATCAGTGTATGTCTTTGTTACTTGGTGTAAGTGTGTCTCTGTGTTACTGGGTATCAGTGTCCGTCTTTGTTACTTGGTGTCTGTGTGTGTCTTTGTTACTTGGTGTAAGTGTGTGTCTGTGTAACTGGGTATCAGTGTATGTCTTTGTTACTTGGTGTAAGTGTGTGTCTGTGTTATTGGGCATCAGTGTATGTCTTTGTAACTTGGTGTCATTGTATGTCTTCTTTAATTGGTGTAAGTGTATGTCTTTGTTACTTGGTGTCAGTGTATGTCTTTGTTACTTGGTGCAAGTGTGTGTCTGTGTTACTGGGTATCAGTGTATGTCTTTGTTAATATTTGTCAGTGTATGTCTTTGCTACTAGGTGTAAGTGTGTGTCTCTGTTACTGGGTATCAGTGTATGTCTTTGTTACTTGGTGTCAGTGTATGTCTTTGTGACTTGGTGTAAGTGCGTGTCTGTGTTACTGGGTATCAGTGTATGTCTTTGTTACTTGGAGTAATTGTTTCTCTGTGTTACTGGGTGTCAGTGTGTATCTGTGTTCCTGGGTATCAGTGTCTGTCTTTGTTACTTGGAGTAACTGTTTCTCTGTGTTACTGGGTGTCAGTGTGTATCTGTGTTCCTGGGTGTCAGTGTATGTCTTTGTTACTTTGTGTCAGTGTATGACTGTGTTACTTGGTGTAAGTCTGTTTCTGTGTTATTGGGTATCAGTGCATGTCTTTGTTACTTGGTGCAAGTGTGTGTCTGTGTTACTGGGTATCAGTGTCTGTCTTTGTTACTTGGTGTCAGTGTATGTCTTTGTTACTTGGTGTAAGTGTGTGTCTGTGTTACTGGGTATCAGTGTATGTCTTTGTTACTTGGTGTAAGTGTGTGTCTGTGTTACTGGGTATCAGTGTCTGTCTTTGTTGCTTGTTGTCAGTGTATGTCTTTGTTACTGGGTGTCAGTGTGTGTCTGTGATACTGGGTATCATTGTATGTCTTTGTTGCTTGGTGTCAGTGCTTGTCTTTGTACTTGGTGTAAGTGGATGTCTTTGTTACTTGGTGTCAGTGTATCTCTGTGTTACTTGGTGTCAGTGTGTGTCTTTGTTACTTGGTGTCAGTGTTTCTCTGTGTTACTGGGTGTCACTGTGTATCTGTGTTCCTGGGTGTCAGTGTATGTCTTTGTTACTTGGTGCAAGTGTATGTCTTTGTTACTTGGTGTCAGTGTATGTCTGTGTTACTTGGTGTAACTGTATGTCTTTGTTACTTGGTGTCAGTGTATGTCTTTGTTACTTGGTGTAAGCGTGTGTCTGTGTTACTGGGTAACAGTGTATGTCTTTGTTACTTGGTGTAAGTGTGTGTCTGTGTTACTGCGTATCAGTGTATGTCTTTGTTACTTGGTGTCAGTGTATGGCTTTGTTACTTGGTGTAAGTGTATGTCTTTATTACTTGGTGTCAGTGTAAGTCTTCGTTACTTGGTGTAAGTGTGTGTCTGTGTTTCTGGGTATCAGTGTATGTCTTTGTTAATTGGTGTCAGTGTATGTCTTTGTTACTTGGTGTCAGTGTATGTCTTTGTTACTTAGTGTCAGTGTATTCTTTGTTACTGGGTGTCAGTGTATGTATTTGTTACAGGGTGTCAGTGTGTGTCTTTGTGACTTGGTGTAAATGTGTGTCTGTGTTACTGGATGTCAGTGTCTGTCTTTGTTACTTGGTGTAACTGTGTGTCTGTGTTATTGTGTATCAGTGTCTGTCTTTGTTACTGGGTGTCAGTGTGTGACTTTGTGACTTGGTGTAAGTGTGTGTCTGCATTACTGGGTATCAGTGTCTGTCTTTGTTACTTGGTGTAAGTGTGTGTCTGTGTTACTGGGTATCAGTGTATGTCTCTGTTACTTGGTGTCAGTGTATGTCTGTGTACATGGTGTACGTGTGTGTCTTTGTAACTTGGTGTCAGTGTTTGTCTGTGTTACTTGGTGTAAGTGTATGTCTTTGTTACTTGGTGTCACTGTATGCCTTTGTTACTTGGTGTAAGTGTATGTCTTTGTTTCTTGGTGTCAGTGCATGTTTTTGTTACTTGGTGTCATTGTCTGTCTTTGTTACTTGGTGTAAGTGTGTGTCTGTGTTACTTGGTGTAAATGTGTGTCTGTGTTACTGGGTATCAGTGTATGTCTTTGTAACCTGGTGTCAGTGTATGTCTTTGTTACTTGGTGTAAGTGTATGTCTTTGTTACTTGGTGTCAGTGTATGTCTGTGTTACTTGGTGTTACTGGATGTCTTTGTTACTTGGTCTCAGTGAATGTCTTTGTTACTTGGAGTACCTGTATGTCTTTGTTACTTGGTGTCAGTGTATGTCTTTGATACTTGGTGTAAGTGTATGTCTGTGTTACTGGCTATCAGTGTCTGTCTTTGTTACTTGGTGTAAGTGTGTGTCTGTGTTGCTGGGTATCAGTGTTTGTCTTTGTTACTTGGTGTAAGTGTGTGTCTGTGTTACTGGGTATCAGTGTCTGTCTTTGTTACTTGGTGTCAGTGTATGTCTTTGTTACTTGGTGTAAGTGTGTGTCTGTGTTACTGGGTATCAGTGTACGTCTTTGTTACTTGGTGTCTGTGTGTGTCTATGTTACTTGGTGTAAGTGTGTGTCTGTGTAACTGGGTATCAGTGTATGTCTTTGTTACTTGGTGCAAGTGTGTGTCTGTGTTATTGGGTATCAGTGTATGTCTTTGTTACTTGGTGTCAGTGTATGTCTTTTTTAATTGGTGTAAGTGTGTGTCTGTGTTGCTGGGTATCAGTGTATGTCTTTGTTACTTGGTGTAAGTGTGTGTCTGTGTTACTGGGAATCAGTGTCTGTCTTTGTTACTTGGTGTCAGTGTGTGTCTTTTTTAATTGGTGCAAGTGTGTGTCTGTGTTACTGGGTATCAGTGTATGTCTTTGTTACTTGGTGTCAGTGTATGTCTTTGTTACTGGGTGTCAGTGTGTGTCTGTGTTACTGGGTATCAGTGTATGTCTTTGTTACTTGGTGTAAGTGTGTGTCTGTGTTACTGGGTATCAGTGTCTGTCTTTGTTACTTGTTGTCAGTGTATGTCTTTGTTACTGGGTGTCAGTGCGTGTCTGTGATACTGGGTATCATTGTATGTCTTTGTACTTGGTGTAAGTGGATGTCTTTGTTACTTGGTGTCAGTGTATCTCTGTGTTACTTGGTGTCAGTGTGTGTCTTTGTTACTTGGTGTCAGTGTTTCTCTGTGTTACTGGGTGTCACTGTGTATCTGTGTTCCTGGGTGTCAGTGTATGTCATTGTAACTTGGTGTCAGTGTATGTCCGTGTTACTTGGTGTAAGTGTGTGTCTGTGTTACTTGGTGTAAGTGTGTGGCTGTGTTACTGGGATTCAGTGTATGTCTGTGTTACCTGGTGTCAGTGTATGTCTTTGTTACTTGGTGTAATTGTATGACTTTGTTACTTGGTGTCGGTGTATGTCTGCGTTACTTGTTGTAACTGTATGTCTTTGTTACTTGGTGTCAGTGTATGTCTTTGTTACTTGGTGTAAGTGTGTGTCTGTGTTACTGGGTATCAGTGTATTTCTTAGTTACTTGGTGTAAGTGTGTGTCTGTGTTACTGGGTATCAGTGTATGTCTTTGTTACTTGGTGTCAGTGTATGGCTTTGTTACTTGGTGTAAGTGTATGTCTTTATTACTTGGTGTCAGTGTAAGTCTTTGTTACTTGGTGTAAGTGTGTGTCTGTGTTTCTGGGTATCAGTGTATGTCTTTGTTAATTGGTGTCAGTGTATGTCTTTGTTACTTGGTGTCAGTGTATGTCTTTGTTACTTAGTGTCAGTTTGTGTCTTTGTTTCTGGGTGTCAGTGTATGTCTTTGTTACTTTGTGTCTTTGTGTGTCTTTGTGACTTGGTGTAAGTGTGTGTCTGTGTTACTGGATGTCAGAGTCTGTCTTTGTTACTTGGTGTAACTGTGTGTCTGTGTTATTGTGTATCAGTGTCTGTCTTTGTTACTGGGTGTCAGTGTGTGACATTGTGACTTGGTGTAAGTGTGTGTCTGCATTACTGGGTATCAGTGTCTGTCTTTGTTACTTGGTGTAAGTGTGTGTCTGTGTTACTGGGTATCAGTGTATGTCTTTGTTACTTGGTGTCAGTGTAAGTCCGTGTTACTTGGTTTAAGTATGTGTCTTTGTTAATTGGTGTAAGTGTATGTCTGTCTTACTTGGTGGAAGTGTATGTCTTTGTTACTTGGTGTCAGTGTTTGTCTTTGTTACTTGGTGTTAATTTATGTCTTTGTTACTTGGTGTCAGTGTCTGTCTTTGTTACTTGGTGTAGGTGTATGTCTTTGTTACTTGGTGTCAGTGTATGTCTTTGATTCTTGGTGTAAGTGTGTGTCTGTGTTACTGGGTATCAGTGTCTGTCTTTGTTACTTGGTGTAAGAGTGTGTCTTTCTTACTTGGTGTAAGTATGTGTCTTTGTTAGTTGGTGTAAGTGTATGTCTTTGTTACATCGTGTCACTGTGTGTCTGTGTTATTTGCTGTAAGTGTCTGTCTTTGTTACTTGGTGTCAGTGTATGTCTTTGTTACTTGCTGCAAGTGTTTGTCTGTGTTACTGGGCATCAGTGTATGTCTTTGTTACTTGGTGTCAGTGTATATCTTTGTACTTGGTGTAAGTGTGTGTCTTTGTTACTTGGTGTCTGTGGATGGCTGTGTTACTTGGTGTAAGTGTATGTCTTTGTTACTTGGTGTCAGTGTATGTCTTTGTTACTTGGTGTAAGTGTATGTCTTTGTTACTTGGTGTCAGTGTATGTCTCTGTTACTTGGTGTCAGTGTGTGTCTGCTTTACTGGGTATCAGTGTATGTCTTTGTTACTTGGTGTCATTGTCTGTCTTTGTTACTTGGTGTAAGTGTGTGTCTGTGTTACTGAGTATCAGTGTATGTCTTTGTTACTTGGTGTCAGTGTATGTCTTTGTTACTTGGTGACAGTGTATGCCTGTGTTACTTGGTGTAAGTGTGTGTCTGCGTTACTGGGTATCAGTGTATGTCTTTGTTACTTGGTGTCAGTGTATGTCTTTGTTACTTGGTGTAAGTGTATGTCTTTGTTACTTGGTGCCAGTGTATGTCTTTGTTACTTGGTGTAAGTGTATGTTTTTGTTACTTGGTGTCAGTGTATGTCTGTGTTACTTGGTGTAACTG